>NC_069500.1:1085296123-1085661123 GCF_027579735.1 Bombina bombina | reverse complement strand
CATCCTTACTAAATGCTATAAAACACAATTATATCATCTCTTTATAATATAGGGAGTCATACTCTCATGCATTGTTTGTTTAACTGATTCACATCAGTTCCTGTTTTTGCTTACACTTATTTGTTCACATTTTGGTATCTTATTTGTATCAATATCTGTATCTATTTATTTGTACAATATATCGACTTTTATCCTTCTGGACCTTTTAGGTCATTTTATTTGCGTGATCACCCATTGGATCACCCTTCTCATTTTTATCAATATAGTTTTTAATAAATTTAATTTTTAAAGATATTGGAATATATTGTCTTTAAGTGTTCGGATGACTATACGTATCCAACATATCGTTTATATATGTTAGAACACTCTTAGTGTAACTACGCATTAGTGGATATTTATGTCCTATATGATCCATTCTAACTTTAGATAATACATCGTAGATAAACTGTACCCCCTCGTGTTGGTTTAGTTTTTTAGTTTTTTCCTAATATTCTATCCTGTTACGTATACAATAGCCTTTTGGCGCTCCTATAATGTATCTATCTGACCTTACGAAATGCATTTTCCCATATCTATAGATCTGTATGAATGTATATTTATTTTGTATATATAGATAAAAATATATTTAAAAAAGAAAATGTATGCTTACCTGATAAATTTATTTCTTTTTTGACACAATGAGTCCACGGATCATCTTAATTACTATTGGGATATTCACCTCCTGGTCAGCAGGAGGCGGCAAAGAGCACCACAACAAAGCTGTTAAATATCATCTCCCTTCCCTCCCAACCCAGTCATTCGACCGAAGTAAAGGAGAGAAAGGAAGTAACAAGGTGGAGAGGTGTCTGAAGTTTATAATAACCAACAACCTGTCTTCACAAAAACAGGGCGGCCCGTGGACTCTTTGTGTCAAAAAAGAAATACATTTATCAGGTAAGCATAAATTTTCTTTTCTTTTTAATGACACGATGAGTCCACAGATCATCTTAATTACTATTGGGAATCAATACCCAAGCTAGAGTACACAGATGATATGGGAGGGACAAGACAGGGAACCTAAACGGAAGGCACCACTGCTTGAAGAACCTTTCTCCCAAAAGCAGCCGTAACTCTCTCTGGAGGCTGCTGTCCAGGCTGTCCAGCAGTCTCATATGCAAAATGTATGATACTCTTCAGCCAAAAAGAAAGAGAAGTAGCCGTAGCTTTCTGACCCTTACGTTTTCCTGAGAAACAAACAAAGCAGAAAATCCTTTAAGGCACAAACCACGTCCAAATTGTGCAGAAGCCATTCCTTCTGAGAGGAAGGATTAGGACACAAGGAAGGAACAACAATCTCCTGATTAATGTTCCGATCAGAAACTACTTTAGGAAGAAAACCTAATTTAGTACGTAAAACTACCTTATCTGAATGAAAAATAAGGTAAGGAGACTCATACTGCAATGCTGAGAGCTCTGACATTCTGCAAACAGAAGAAATAGCAACAATAAATAAAACTTTCAAGATAATAATTTAATATCTAAGGAATGCATAGGCTCAAACGGAGCCCCTTGAAAACTTTAAGAACTAAATTCAGACTCCATGAAGGAGCAGCTGGTTTGAACACAGGCCTGATCCTGATCAAGGCCTGACAAAATGATTGTACATCTGGAACATCTGCCAGACGCTTGTGTAACAAAATAGATAAGGCAGAGATTTGACCCTTTAGGGAACTTGTCGATAATCCTTTCTCCAAACCCTCTTGGAGAAAAGACAAAATTCTAGGAATCCTAACTCTACTCCATGAGTAACCTTTGGATTCACACCAATAGAGATATTTACGCCATATTTTATGGTAAATCTTCCTAGTTACATGTTTACAAGCCTGAATCATGGTCTCTATGACCGAGTCAGAAAAACCCCACTTGGATAAAATTATGCGTTCAATCTCCAAGCAGTCAGCTCCAGAGAAACTAGATTTGGGTGAAGGAAGGGTCCTTGAATTTGAAGGTCCTTCCTCAACTGAAGTCTCCAAGGTGGCAGAGATGACATGTCCACCACATCTGCATACCAAATCCTGCGAGGCCAAGCTAGTGCAATAAGGATCACCAATTCCCTCTCCTGCTTGATTCGAGCAATTACCCGAGCAAGCAGGGCAAACAGAGGAAATAGGTATGCTAGACTGAAGGTCCAATGGACTGCCAGAGCATCTATCAGTTCCGCCTGGCGGTCCCTTTACCTTGACTGTATCTCGGAAGCTTGGCATTCTGTCAAGATGCCATGAGATCCAATTCTGGTTGACCCCACTTGAGAATCAGGTTGGAGAACACTTCCGGATGGAGTTCCCACTCCCCCAGATAAAAGGTCTGCCTGCTCAGGAAGTCCGCCTCCCAGTTGTCAACCCCTGGGATGTGGATTGCTGACAGATAGCAAGAATGGGCCTCCGCCCACTGAATTATCTTGGATACCTCTGTCATCACTAAGGAACTCCCCGTTCCTCCCTGATGATTGATGTAAGCCACTGAAGTTATGTTGTCCGACTGGAACCTGATAAATTTGACCTAGGCTAGCTGAGGCCAGGCCAGAAGAGCATTGAAGATCGCTCTCAGTTCCAGAATGTTTATAGGAAGAACAGACTCTGACTCAATGCACACCCCCTGAGCCTTTAGAGAGCCCCAGACTGCTCCCCATCCTAGAAGGCTGGCATCTGTTGTCACTATTACCCAAGATGGTCTGCAAAAGCATGTTCCCTGGGAAAGATGATACAGAGACAACCACCATTGCAGAGAATCCCTTGTCTCCTGTTCTAGAAGTATTCGAGGAGACAAGTCCGCATAATCCCTGTTCCATAGCCTGAGCATGTTTAACTGCAGAGGTCTGAGGTGGAACTGAGCAAACGGGATGATGTCCATTGCCGCCGCCATCAGCCCGATTACCTCCATGCACTGAGCCACTGATGGCCGAGTAGTGGACTGAAGGGCTAGACAAGAATCGAAAATCTTTGATTTCCTGACATCTGTCAGAAAAATCTTCATCGATAGGGAATCTATTATGGTTCCCGGGAAAGATACCCTTGTATTTGTGACTAAGGAACTTTTTTCCAAATTTACCTTCCATCCATGAGATTGCAGGAAGGATAACACCCTGTCCGTGTGTGATCTTGCTTGTTGTAAGGATGGCGCCTGGACTAGGATGTCATCCAGATAGGGCGCCACTGCAAAGCCTCTTAACCGAAGCACTGCCAACAGCGATCCCAGAACCTTTGTGAAATTCTGGGAGCTGTGGCAAGACCGAAAGGAAGAGCCATGAACTGGAAGTGCTTGTCCAGAAAGGCAAACCTTAGGAACATGTGATGATCCCTGTGAATGGGAACATGCAGGTACGCGTCCTTTAAATCCACCGTTGTCATAAATTAACCCTTTTTGAGATCTAAAATTGGTCTGAAGGTTCCCTCCTTTTTGGGAACCACGAACAGATTGGAATAAAATCCCAGACCCTGTTCCATCCTGTATCAGAACAGGAACAATCACTCCCAGATCGGAGAGGTCTCCTACACAATGTAAGAATGCCTCTCTTTTTGTCTGGTCTGCAGATAATCTTGAAAGCAGAAACCTGCCTCTGGGAGGAAACCCTTTGAACTCTAGTTTGTATCCCTGGGTCACTATGTCTATTGCCCAGGGATCCTGAACATCTCAAACCCAAGCCTGAGTGAAGAAGGAAAGTCTGCCCCCTACAAGATCCGGTCCCAGATCGGGGGCAGACCCTTCATGCTGACTTTGGTTCAATGGCGGGCTTCTTGCATTGTTTTGCCTTATTCCAAGACTGATTAGGTCTCCAGGAAGGTTTAGACTGTTCCTGCTTGGAAGCGGAAGAGGAAGAATTTCCCTTGAAATTTCAAAATTGCTCTGTCTTCCCTTTTGCTTGTATTTCTTGTCCTGAGGGAGAAGGTGACCCTTACTTCCCATAATGTCAGAAATTATTTCTGCCAAGCCAGGTCCAAACAAGGTCTTCCCCTTGTAAGGAATCACTAAAAGCTTAGACTTGGAAGAGACATCCGCAGACCAAGGTTTTAAGCATAAGGCTCTGCGAGCTAGAACAGAGAAACCTGACATCTCTGCTCCCAGTTTGATAACTTGAAGGGAAACATCTGTAATAAAGGAATTAGCCAATTTAAGAGCTTTAATCCTATCCTGGATTTCATTCAGAGAAGTCTCTGTCCTAATAGCATCATACATTGTATCAAACCAATATGCCACCGCACTAGTGACGGTAGCAATGCACACCGCTGGCTGCCATTGTAAGCCCTGGTGTACATACATCTTTTTGAGTAACCCCTACAATTTCTTGTCCATAGGATCTTTAAAGGCACAACTATCCTCTATGGGTATAGTAATTCTCTTAGCCAAAGTGGAAACCGCTCCTTCCACCTTGGGAACTGTTTGCCAAGCCTCCCTGACAGAGTCGGTTATGGGGAACATTTTGGAGTTGCTGAAACTGAAACTGCAGAAGACATGAGAGAAGCGATGTCTTTTAAAGTAACCCCAACTGGAGCCACAGAGGAAACGCAGGGCACTGCATGTGAGGGCTGTAAAACTTGGGACGCTTGAGGAGAAAGCTGCGGCATATATTGAGCATTGTCATTAGAATCCTGGCCAGCATCCTCCTTAGAAAATGTTGGCTCAGGAAATATGTTATCCCTGTAACTTATAGTCCTCTCAATACAAGAGGAACAAAAAGGGCTTGGTGGTTCCACATTGGCATCAAAACATAAAGTGCAGGTGACATTTTGCAAGGCCTCATGGTCCATTCTTATTCTTAATGGATAGAACTAGTAATCAAAAAATTATTTTTTTATCAAAATTAAACTTGATAAAAAAAAATTACTGTCACTTTAAAACTTAAACATGTAACTTTTTTACTATATGCTGCAGAATGCGGTAAGAACGATAGTTAAACAAAAACTTTCAAACACTTCTACACCTCAGCTGTCTGCTGAGGTGCCTACCTGCCCCACAACACCAGGAAATACGTCCCCCTTAGCAAGGAGATGATCCGTAGAGTAGCAGGAAACAATATGAGAAACCGCTCCTAGAAACAATTGTCTATCATGAAACAAGTGTTTCTAGTCGGCCTGAACTGTGTCACCTCTGTAGATGAGAGATAAATGGCACGCAATGCTAAAAAACTTGTCACACTTAGCCCCGCCCCTAGTGGGCGTCGCTACTGACAATCTCCCGGTCGGTATTATTGTTAAACCGCCGGGAGCAGTGGAACCGCCATAACAGTTTAAGCTACGCAGCAGTCTCAGCCCCAGTGTCTGCTATGCTGTCTAGTAGTTATCTTTAGTAAGGATAAATAAGATGTCCCAATTGAAAATAAAGAGCTTAAGAGCCCTTTCCTTCTTTCAAAGTGAATATAGTGCCCACTTTTTCTGATTTGTGAATCCAGAAATAAATAAAGTAAGCACTTACCTGACTAATGCCCGACAGCAAGGCATCTCACCCGGCTTGAAAGGTCCTCTCCCTCACATAGGCCTGTGGAATAAAAGAAACTGAGTATTTCCACTCAGGTCTTCACAATTAGGGCAGCATAAAAATTATTAGAGGCACAGTGAGAATTATGTCCCACCAGTTCTCATTGCTCTAAAGCCACCACTGCCCTACTGAAGAGACTGATGTGGACTACGGCTACACCCTAGGACAAAGCAGCACAATCTTGCACCACTTTAAAAATAATAAACTCTTGATTGAAGAATCTAAAATAACACCTAACTTTACCACTTCCTAGCACTAATGTAGGCAAAGAGAATGACTGGGTTGGGAGGGAAGGGAGGTGATATTTAACAGTTTTGCTGTGGTGCTCTTTGCCGCCTCCTGCTGACCAGGAGGTGAATATCCCAATAGCAAATAAGATGATCCGTGGACTCATCGTGTCATTAAAAAGAAATTTAAAAAATTCCTTCTATGCAAGAAACATACGTCTAGATTACGAGTTTTTGTCGGTAATGGTGTGCGTGACTAACGCACAGTTTTCCCTCACCGCTCACCTAAAGTAACGCTGGTATTACAGGTTTTTTAAACCCGGCTTTAGCCGCAAAAAGGTGAGCGTAGAGAAGAATTTAGCTCCACATCTCACCTCAATACCAGCGCTGCTTACGGTAGCGGTAAGCTGGCTAAACGTGCTTGTGCACGATTTCCCCATAGGAATCAATGGGGCAGAGCCAGATAAAAAAAACTAACACCTGCAAAAAAGCAGCGTTCAACTCCTAACGCAGCCCCATTGATTCCTATGGGGAAACACATTTCTGTTTACACATAACACCCTAACATGAACCCCGAGTCTAAACACCCCTAATCTTACACTTATTAACCCCTAATCTGCCGCCCGACATCGCCGACACCTGCATTATATTATTAACCCCTAATCTGCCGCTCCGGACACCGCCGCCACCTACATTATCTCTATGAACCCCTAATCTGCTGCCCCCAACATTGCCGACACCTACTTTTTTTTATTTTTTTTATTTTTATTTATCACCAACACAAGGTACATTAGTAAAGCAAGTCTCAGGAGTACACCATGCAAGGTGTGACAAAGGATTACAAAATTGACATGTCATTAGAGAAAAAAAAAAATAAGAAAATAGATAAATAAGAACAGATAAAATATATAACGGTGTCATTATAGTGTGGACTGACAGAATCTTCTATTGATTAGAATGACCTCCAGATTCTATGCGTATGTACCTTAATGTTGGGATTTTGTAATTTTATAAACTAACACACCTAAACACCTACAAACAACAAAAATAAAATAAAAAACTAATATTATTAAATCTAAGCACTAGGGTGGGACAGGGCAGATTATAGGTCATATCCCTAGCATGAAGAATGAAGCAGAATAGTAGTGTTCTTAATGGAATTGGTCAAAGTTTGATCAGTGATGTAGGCTATGTCCTAAGGGGCAGAATGGGAGGGGTATGTCATTTCATTTACGGCTATAGTCCAAGAAAAAGTGTACCGTTTATGACTAGAGCACTCCCTGATCCCAGTATGATAAACCGGTTTACAACATGTGTAGCAGTCCATCTGCTAAGCTCAGGGCATGTCATATTTAGGATAGAATCTTCCACTTCTGGGTGAAGACGTTGAAATTTGGGATGGCAAGAATGTGACGTTAAAGTTTATAAATGAAAAGAAAGGATGCCTCCAATTGTATACCGGGTTATTTACTACTAATCAAAGTGTGAATGCAATACTAATAGGATACACGAAACAGATTCAGTACAGGACTGAACAAGCAATGTACATGGATAGCACTCAACAATTAGATAAGCTTGTGTCAATATTAGATACTGGATAGAAAGGATCCATGCAAGAACATTCTGTCTGCCTAGAGACGTTTAAAACTTAACTTTTATTTCACAATAAAAACCAATTGAAATGATACACACAATTAAAAACACTGTAACATAAAGGGCCCCCCAAAGTTGGAGAATAAGGTATTGCTCCAGGTAGCAGTGGAATAAGAGAGTATAGGTACTCGGTACAATATAGTAACCTCTTAACAGTATAAACAATATAGCCTGCCCACTGGGTGGGTGTATCTATTGGCAATATTCCAATCACACAGTGCCCAGATACTGGAGCAAAGTCTATGTCTAAGTGATTGATATTACAGATCGCCAACCGTCTAAGTAAGATCCTATTAGTTGAGTGGCACCTCTAATGGGGTATAATAGTAGGGTACAAAGGCTAAATCTTTTTTAGATTCTGGCATACAAGACGAGGCCGAACCTCCAGACGAGGTAAAAAATTTAAACAAAAGACCCACCCGATCCAGGGGTCACCCCAGAGTGTCGCACAGAGGAGGAGGTCGTACGACAAGGAGAGCAGCCAGTCCGTTCTCCCAGATGCGATTACAGCACTAAAAGTGATTAATCTCTCGGAGCATACACTGTCCTCAATGGATATATCTGTACTTTCCAAAGGCCTATCATATTGTCCCACTGGTACTTTGAACAAATTCGAAGTAATTAAAGACATACAGCTTTTCGTTAGAAAATTAGGCTTAAAAAAGTTTTTTGCTAAAAAAACTGATCCCAGCTTCACAGAAGATGATTTGGCTGCCCTTAGTGATTTGGAACAATTATCTGAAGAAACCAGTCAGGAAGCAACCAACTGGAGGAATAATTTAAAAACCAAATCCAAATTTATCCCTAAAAATACCACTTCCTCCCATTTAGACACATTCAACCAATTAGTCTGTCAGGAAATTTCACAAATGAGAACTCCCCACTCAGGAAGCAATTTAAATTCGGAAGAGAAATTGGCTTTGAAAAAGATACAAGATTGGGACGATGTGGTAATCAGGGAGGCGGATAAAGGTGGCAATATTGTCATTTGGCCCAAAGAAATGTATATTAAACAGGTGGACAAACAACTAAAAAACAGACAATGTTATCAAAAACTGTTTAGCAATCCAAGTGAGGCTTACCTGAAAATATACAATAAGATCATCAAAGAGGCTAATGATAGAGGCATAATAAACACCCTGGAAACCAAATTTCTATCTGTTAAGGAACCTAAAGTAGCCACATTCTATCTCATCCCGAAAGTCCACAAAAATATTAACACACCGCCGGGTAGGCCAATTGTTTCGGGCAATGAGTGCCTCTCTGAACATGCCAGCCAATATGTCGATTACCGGCTTAGAGAATATGTTGAAGCTTTACCGTCGTTCGTAAAAGACACAATGGAGGTGCTACACAGGATAGACAATATTAATGTCAAGAAAGAAACATGGTTAGTGACTGCTGACGTCGAGGCCCTCTATACATCTATTGCCCATGACCGTGGCCTTAAAGCAGTGGAGTTCTTTTTAGAAGAGGGTTCAAAAGAGGAACCCATGCATGATTCATTCATTTTGAAATTATTAGAATTCATACTGAAATACAATTTCTTCACTTTTGCTAACCAATTCTACTTACAAATACAAGGCACGGCCATGGGCACGGCCTGTGCACCCACCTATGCCAATCTCTTCCTCGGGTGGTGGGAGCGAAAATGTGTGTTCACGGATTCTATGACCGAAGAGACGAACCAGATACCTCTCTGGATTCGGTACATAGACGACATCATGTTCCTTTGGGAAGGCACACGAGAGGATCTGGATATATTCTTGAGTAAACTTAATGATAATTCTTTGAATATCAAATTAACTTACAATTTGAGTCAATCGAAAATTGAATTTTTAGATTTGACCATCTTTAAGGATGAAGATGGTAAAATCCATACAGATCTATACCGTAAACCGACTGCCACCAATAGTTTGTTGCACAAAACTAGTGCCCATGCACCCGGAACCACCAAATCACTACCCATTGGGGAATTTCTCCGGATCAGACGAAACTGTAGTGATCTGGATTTATTCAAATCACAAGCTAAAGATCTGGAGAAGAGATTAGTCGACCGAGGATACAGCAAACGCGGGATCAAAAAAGCAAGGACCAGGGCGCTCAAAATGGAACGATCAGATTTACTCAGAAAAAAGACCAAAAAAGACCAAGATGCCCAGACCAGATTAATACTAACCTACAATCCATCCGTGCATCTAATAACCAGAATTATCAATAAACACTGGTCCATTCTCCAACTAGACCAAGATCTGAAACCAAATATTGGGGACTCTGTTAAAGTTGGATACAGAAGAAGTAAAAATATTAAGGACCTTGTATCTACAAGTCACTTCCAAGTGAAGAAAACTAAGACAGCCATTGTCCCTGGCTCTTTTCCGTGTGGCTCATGTTCTAGCTGCAAACACATCATAAAAAGTGACAGCATCCATGATAGATTCGGACGAACACATCGTATAAAACATTACATCAGCTGCACTACTCAAAGCGTCCTATACGCTTTACATTGCCCCTGTCCGAAGATATATGTTGGCATGACGAGCCGCAAGTTACATCGTAGACTGCAAGAACATATTCGAAACATTAAAAATGCAGGTAAAGACCTGGAAGAGGATAAGCCCTTGACTTCTGTGGCTCTACATTTTTTGCAATACCATCAATCTAATCCTTCAAGACTGAAATGCCAGGGAATGGAAAAAGTTTCCCTTGGCATTCGGGGGGGCAACTTGGAGCAAGCTTTGTTAAGATCAGAATGTAGGTGGATCTACTTGCTTGATTGTGTTGACCCAAAGGGACTCAACGAACAGAATAACTATGCTTGTTTCTTATAATATCAAAATTCCTTATGAACAAATCTAGTACCATTATTTGGCATAAACCTGAGGAGATTTTAAATTAAAGGGGTTCTCTGCCTTGACTACCCCTCTCCAGACTTTCAAACTCCACATTTATTTACCCTCGTTCCTCCCTCCCCAAATAGAGGTTTATTTTTTCATCATAACATCAATTATTTTCATTTGTATTTGCATATTTATTCTTACCTTTGTTTAAAACAGAGTCAATGTGGTGTAATTATACTCCGCAACCTAAGAAGGTGATTTTCACTATTCTCACTCTTATCCATCATTTGGTTATTTCCACACCCCATTGGGATTATGTAAAAAATACATTCCATTTACACATCATCACTATGTGGAACTTATATTTATTTCATTATTAATGTTCACATTTCACCACATCCGGTTATTATCCCCGTATACATAATTTTTAATTAAAATTTGCACCATTATGTTTTCAATATTCAGGGACCATAAAAGCCCCCTTATTACGCATCACAGTCCTTTGATGTTCACATTTTTTCCCTCACTCCCCCTATCTTAGTAACTCACAGCTTAATTTAGAAGTTTTTTCACATATCACATCTTCACTTCACAAAGGCAAACTGTTGCCTCTCACCATCACCTTTTTAGAAATCCCTTTGAGTTTATATTGTCATCGGGTTCTGAGGTGCATACTATTAAAATAAAAATAAAAACATGCTTGATATAAATTTAGTATCTCCCATTGTTATTCATATATTTCTTTATTCTCCCTTCCTCCCCTCCCCCTTTTCTATTAATGTCTTATACAGCTGGATGGGTATTCATATTATGCATGGGAAAGGAGGATTACCCTACGATATCCTTTGACTTTGCCACTGATTATAATCACCTCTGTTGTTGATATTATTATTTTTATTGTTATAAGAGCATACATTTTACTTGTATCTGTGACCAATAACAGCTTGCCCGTTCTTATAAAGTGCCTTACGATATGAATGCACATGAACGGAGGACCACTCCAAGATAACCTTTAATTCAATCACTGATTAGTATCACCTCTGTTATTGGTTCTTTTCATAACAACATACATCATATGTGTATCTGTGACCAATAACGTCGTGCCGGTTCTTATAATGTGCCCTATGATAAATCTATAAGTTACCTATGAATATTTTATCCCCAGATCGATATGAGAACAGTGAACTGATCGGTTCAACTATGATTGCAAATACTTCCTTTTGCTATACTGAGCGTACATTCGATCAGCTTGAATGTTCGATCCAGGGATTTACCCGATTATCAGTCTGTGTGTCTTTTCCAGTGTTACTGTTTACCTCTGTTTCCATGGAAACGTCCTTACACGTCATTGTACTGATCATTCGATTGGTCAACCGCGCCCCCCAGCAGAACCAATGGGTTAGTACTATTCACTTCTCCTATCACCACTGAGGGAGTACCATGACGTAACGAATACTTCAGCCTATAAATGTCTGCATTAGAGCCGGCCGCCCCACCTTTGATAAAGCTCTTTTGCGAAACATGTTAGGGGGAGAAGGGACGCTTAGGTCCCTCTCCGGTTGTGTGTTTTAAATTGCTGTAACGGCCCTCCAGGTCTACCTATAGTTCCGTAAACTTATTTTGACTTGTTACTATTAGGTAGTCCTTCTAAACATAATTCAGTGCTGCTCCGGTATCCTTGGTATTTGTTATTTTGTAATATTTCCTGTCAATGACAGGACGGTATAATAGGTAATATTATCTTTTATCTTGTTTGGTAACAATCTCGCAACCATTACTCCTTTGGGAGTACCAGTAGAAACTTTATGCGCTAACTTAAGGTGTAACCTTTACGCTCTCACACTGGCTAGTGTCTAAATAATTAATTACTATTTTTGAACTATACAATCATAGATATTTAAGAGAAATATACAGAAAGATACTCAGTGTTAGCACTTTTAAGTGGGGAGAACTTGGCGGTGTTTAATTACACTGATTCCTAAAGTCACATGACAACTGTGGCAGACTGTTAAATTGATCTATTTGACACTGCATTCTTCTCTCAAAATATATATATAGATATTGTGTTTATGGTTAACACCTGATAGAAGTCAAACTGCACACAAGCAAATACAGCTGGGTCTTCTGAATATTAATGATCCCTCCAAAACCAATTGGGAGTGGGATTTGTACTTTCTAAATAAATACAGTCACACCAAACACACCTGATTGTTGCTAAGTTGAAATAAAATATATTATTCCTTAAATCGCCTATTCACTATAGAAAAAACGGGCATATAAATATTAATAATATACCTACTCAACCGTCTCTGGTGTAATACCCACAGTGTTATACCATTACCTCCAAGTAACTATATGTACAGTTAATTACCTTGGGTAAATTTTTACTATAAGAAAAATCTTGACCACTAATTATCCCCCCAAACTAATTGGGAGAGGGTAGTTTGTCACCCTAAACTACAGTATACCTACTTAGTTATCTATGGTATTGCACCTATAGAATAATACGACTACCTTTTAGTGGTGACTGTCATAGATTACAGCTACAAGGTATATTCTTACTTCGGTTACGAGGGTAAGGGATTGTTCTTATCTTTACTGCACCTCCTCTATCCAGGGTCTATATATTAATATATACCAACCCAATTTATAAGGCTCCATATATATTGATTCTAATAATATTAAATTCATCGCCTTCCGGGTGTAGCCTTTGTACCCTACTATTATACCCCATTAGAGGTGCCACTCAACTAATAGGATCTTACTTAGACGGTTGGCGATCTGTAATATCAATCACTTAGACATAGACTTTGCTCCAGTATCTGGGCACTGTGTGATTGGAATATTGCCAATAGATACACCCACCCAGTGGGCAGGCTATATTGTTTATACTGTTAAGAGGTTACTATATTGTACCGAGTACCTATACTCTCTTATTCCACTGCTACCTGGAGCAATACCTTATTCTCCAACTTTGGGGGGCCCTTTATGTTACAGTGTTTTTAATTGTGTGTATCATTTCAATTGGTTTTTATTGTGAAATAAAAGTTAAGTTTTAAACGTCTCTAGGCAGACAGAATGTTCTTGCATGGATCCTTTCTATCCAGTATCTAATATTGACACAAGCTTATCTAATTGTTGAGTGCTATCCATGTACATTGCTTGTTCAGTCCTGTACTGAATCTGTTTCGTATGTCTCTCTCCACATATGTACAGCACCCGCCCTCGAGTTATTGATTATGGTTCCCCCTACTATGTGGGACTCATTATAATTATTAGGGCAACAATTCTAGTAGTGCCATCGTCATCCCTTTTCTCCTTGTATGACTAATAGGATACAGTTCATTGAGGTGCGTCAGGCTTCATCCCCCTAATTTCCATCGCACACATTCATACAATAAATCCAATTTGAGCTATAAGTTCAGTAAACAGTTGTGATCCATAAATGTTCAGGGTGTAAAGTGTAGAGCCTTTTAAGATAGACTATATGCAGATATTACACTTAGCCCCATGTGATGATTTTAGGGAAGCATAAGGGCAGTATTCCTCTATCTAGGAGAATAAGAGATGGGTGTACAATGGAAATTGGTAAAGTGGGCTCTAAGTATGCATTGCAAGATACCAGAAACACCTCACATTGGGGAATGCTTACATGTCCTTTTAGAACCTACAGCATGTACGCCTATTCGGTATTATGAGCCTTATTTTATACTATTCACGTTAGTTCATAACAGCCTAGAACCCTAAATACTCATTGGTTTGATTTGATATTACGCAAAGAAAAATATTAACAAAAATATCTGTCATAACCATGTCTAAACAACAAAAACTGTGCCCATTGTAGGATAAGAGTTCTCTCAACATTCATACAGAAATATGAAAGTGCGGGGTTCTAAACATATCGGTAACACCTTTCATGGGAGCAATAACGCGGCATATCTTGCAGGACTGCGTCTTGCAGATTCCCTATTTCAAGTCCCACAGTCATAGCATGTATCATTATAATTCCAGGATCTGCATTAGATCGAGCATGCTTGTAGGCTAGCTCCCAGCCAACTGTCATGGAATATCCCGAGTTAGGAGTTATATGTATCTGGGTGCCAGTAGAAGAGTCTATGTCTGTAGAGGCCAGCTGCGTGTCGAGTTTGGAGGAGAGTGTCTGGGGTGGGACAGACATAGTCAGCGTCTCAACGGCAAGTTTCCCCACACATCGGGCAAGAGTGGAAATCTCCCGCGGAGTGGAGCGTCTAGCAGTTCCTTCAGGGCCGCTCATCATCACAGCAGATGAGTACAGCGGGGACAGTACCTCTTCCTCTTGGTATATCGCTGAATGATCCAAGGCAGGAACGGGTAAGTTGTCTCTTGTGGTAAATCTATGTAGATGGATGCAGGATAAGTCATATGGATTTCTATCTGGAGGGTAAATTTGCATATGTACCAGCTCACTGTTTGTAAGGTTAGGCTTCATAGCGGCTTGAACCACTTCATGCAGCTTCTCAAAACTAATAAGTAAGCGATCCAAAGAAGGCTGGAAAACAGCAAGTATCTGCACAGCCATATTGTCCTCCGACTCCATTTTCCTGTAGTAGCGGGCCTGCAGTTTAATATGCACAAAGTCCTTCGTGAGGTCTAGTTTATTCCAATGACTTCCGTGGAAGAAAAGATTGAAGTATTTCTATCTGCCTGATGTTCCCGGACAGCTACCCTGTCAAGGGAGACGCAGATGGCATAGAATGATGACTGTATGGTGTATATTAGAAGAAGAGTTCTTCAGAGCAACAGAAGCTCGCAGCCATCTTCTAGAGCCGCCCACCGGAAGTCTCGACACCTACTTTTTATTTATTAACCCCTACTCTGCCGCCCCCTATGTCGCCGCTCCCTAACTACACTTATTAACCCCTAATCTGCCGCACCCGTTGCCGCCACTATAATAAAGTTATTAACCCCTAAATCTAAGTCTAACCATAACCCTAACACCCCCCTAACTTAAATATAATTTAAATACATCTAAAAAAATTACTATTATTAACTAAATTATTCCTATTTAAAACTAAATACTTACCTATAAAATAAACCCTAAAATAGCTACACTATAACTAATAGTTACATTATAGCAATTTTAGTATTTAATTTTATTTTACAGGCAAGTTTGTATTTATTTTAACTAGGTACAATAGTTACTAAATAGTTATTAACTATTTAATAACTTCCTAGTTAAAATAATTACAAATTTACCTGTAAAATAAACCCTAACCTAAGTTACAATTACACCTAACACTACACTATAATTAAATTAATTACATAAACTAACTACAATTAATTACAATTAAATAAAATAAACTAAAGTATGAAAAAAAAAACTAAATTACAGAAAATAATAAAATAATTTCAAGTTTTTTAAACTAATTACACCTAATCTAATCCCCCTAATAAAATAAAAAAAGCCCCCCCAAAAAGGGCCTTTTGCGGGGCATTGCCCCAAAGTAATCAGCTCTATTACTAAATTACAGAAAATAATAAAATAATTTCAAGTTTTTTAAACTAATTACACCTAATCTAATCCCCCCTAATAAAATAAAAAGTAATCAGCTCTATTACCTGTAAAAAAAAAAAGACAATACCCCAACATTACAACCCACCACCCACACACCCAACGCTACTCTAAAACCCACCCAATCCCCCCTTAATAAAACCGAGCACTAACCCCTTGAAGATCACCCTACCTTGAGACGTCTTCACCCAACCGGGCAGAAGTGGTCCTCCAGACGGCCAAAAGTCTTCATCCGATCCGAGCAGAAGAGGACCTCCAGACGGGCAGAAGTCTTCATCCAGGCGGCATCTTCTATCTTCATCCATCCGGAGTGGAGCGGGTCCATCTTCAAGCCATCCGACGCGGAGCATCCTCTTCCATCCGACGACTAACACTAAATGATGGTACCTTTAAGTGACATCATCCAAGATGGCGTCCCTTCAATTCCGATTGGCTGATAGAATTCTAGGTAGAAAAAAATCCTATTGGCTGATCCAATCAGCCAATAGGATTGAGCTCGCATTCTACTGGCTGTTCCAATCAGCCAATAGAATGCAAGCTCAATCCTATTGGCTGATAGGATATTTTTTTGGCCAATAGGATTTTTTTTTACCTTAATTCCGATTGGCTGATAGAATTCTATGAGCCAATTGGAATTGAAGGGACGCCATCTTGGATGACGTCAGTTAAAGGTACCGTCATTTAGTGTTAGTCGTCGGATGGAAGAGGATGCTCCGCGTCGGATGGCTTGAAGATGGACCCGCTCCGCTCCGGATGAATGAAGATAGAAGATGCCGTCTGGATGAAGACTTCTGCCCGTCTGGAGGACCTCTTCTGCCCGGATTGGATGAAGACTTCTGGCCGTCTGGAGGACCACTTCTGCCTGGTTGGGTGAAAACGTCTCAAGGGTGATCTTCAAGGGGTTAGTGTTAGGTTTTATTAAGGGGGGATTGGGTGGGTTTTAGAGTAGGGTTGGGTGTGTGGGTGGTGGGTTGTAATCTTGGGGGGGTATTGTCTTTTTTTTTTACAGGTAATAGAGCTGATTACTTTGGGGCAATGCCCCGCAAAAGGCCCTTTTAAGGGTTATTTGTAATTTAGTATAGGGTAGGGATTTTTATTATTTTTGGGGGCTTTTTTATTTTATTAGGGGGATTAGATTAGGTGTAATTAGTTTTTAAAAATTGCAATTATTTTATTTTTTTCAGTAATTTAGTGTTTTTTTTCATACTTTAGTTTATTTAATTTAATTGTAATTAATTGTAGTTAGTTTAGGTAATTAATTTAATTATAGTGTAGTGTTAGGTGTAATTGTAATTTAGGTTAGGGTTTATTTTACAGGTATATTTGTATTTATTTTAACTAGGAAGTTATTAAATAGTTAAAATAAATACAAACTTGTCTGTAAAATTAAAATAAATCCTAAAATGGCTACAATGTAACTATTAGTTATATTGTAGCTATTTTAGGGTTTATTTTATAGGTAAGTATTTAGTTTTAAATAGGAATAATTTATTTAATTGTAGTAATTTTATTTAGATTTATTTAAATTATATTTAAGTTAGGGGGTGTTAGGGTTAGGGTTAGACTTAGATTTTTGGGTTAATAAATTTAATATAGTTGCAGCGACGTTGGGTGCGGCAGATTAGGCGTAAATAAATGTAGGTAGGTGTCGGCGATGTTAGGGACGGCAGATTAGGGGTTAATAAAGTTCAACTAATGTTTGCAAGGCAGGAGTGCGGTGGTTTAGGGGTTAATATATTTATTGAAGTGGTGGCGATGTCCGGTCGGCAGAGTAGGGGTTAAAAATTAATTTAAGCGTTTGCGATGTGGGGGGGGGCTCGGTTTAAGGGTTAATAGGTAGTTTATGGGTGTTAGTGTACTTTTTAGCACTTTAGTTAAGAGTTTAACTACTGACTTTTAAATGCGGTAGGAGTCTTGACAGGAGAGGGTGTACCGCTCACTTTTTCCAAGACTTGCAATACCGGCGTTAGGCAAATCCCATTAAAAAGATAGGATACGCAACGTAAGTGGATTTGCGGTATGCTCGAGTCATGGAAAAAAGTGAACGGTACACCTGCACCTGCCAGACTCGTAATACCAGCGGGCGTTAAAAAGGCTAACGCAAGACTCGTAATCTAGGAGATAGGAATTTCAAATATTTCTATTAAAAAACTATTTATTTCAATACTAAACATATATTTTATATATGCGAATATACAAGTTGAATACTTTATTTTACTATGTTTTTATTATTTTACTTCAGGTCTTAGGTCACACTAATTCTTCTAGTACTATTTTGAATTTTGCTCAAGCGCAACCCACAACTTTCACCTTGTAGAATGAGCAATGTTTAGAGCGTTCGCTATATCCTTTTAAAGTATAGAACAGGCTAAAAGAATGTTGGCTGCGCTAAACTTTTGTAATTCAGTTTTACCATGGACTTGTAATATCAATGTGCATGCTAATTTCCGCATGGCCAAGCGATATTAATAGTGCACCCTGCACTATATTTATCACGCCACTTGTAATCTCTGCCATATTCTTTTTATGTCAGTAGTACCTACAGATAATAATATGGGTTAGAGCATAATTATTGTTAGGAAAACTCTGCATAATTCTGTGAGTGGAATTTAATGCATGAAACAGTTGTTGACTTCCGTCTAACGCTCCCTTTCACTGGTGCAAGATGCAAATGACGACATGCTAAACATACTCTATACTTATGCACTGCAGATAACGTTGTCTATTTCCCATCCAAGCAGTCTTTAACCTCAGCTAGAACAAGTCTTTAACGCAAACCTCCAAAGCCAGAGTTATCACTGTGTCAGAGTCCTAGTCAAACATTGCAAGAAGATTGTGCCTAAGTGTCATCCAGAGACAAAACAATATGAATCATCCAAAGCACAATATACTGTTTCAAAACTAGTTAACAACAATTTCTGTTCTAAGCTACCAGGTTGTACTGTTACCAATCTCAGAGTATGAATTTCCTGTAGTTATTAATCTGAACAGTTAAGAACATAGATAAGGCACCACTCAAGAGGACAATGTATAAGAATGGCTAGAAATATATCAAACATTGAAAAAATGTGACTGTTCATAAAACATGTATAATTAATCAACAGATTTTGATTGAGATGAAAAACTGTTACCAAGAGTTTGTAGGTTTCAAAACTAATTATTGGCAATCTTAGAAAAATTTTTAATTGAAAGTTTTACTTTTACAAAGAAAAAAAGATTTACTCTCTTAAATATATCACAAAGACAATAAACTGAGAGGATGAAAAAATGAAGTATGATCTTACAAATCTATATTGCCAGAAAACAAGATGTATCACACTTTCTGAGAGATGAAACATGTCCTATTACCCGTGCTGCAACACCATTGGATGAAAACATACCAGCAAAATAACTTTTAACGTTGGCAACTTGTCAGCGCCCCTCCAGTCAAATAGAGCTCAGAAAGTGAGCACATGTCAGGGTAAGGGTGGGCTAGAAAAAACAGTATGATCAATAACATCTGAATCTGAATTTGCACCCTAGCCCAAACCATAGATAGTGCTTTTGTCTTCATGCATCACTCTATGGATGTATGTATATTATTCACACTTATATACACATACATAGGTTAATTGATCAAATGAGTTCATGTGTTTGTTTTAAAAAAAGTCATGTTGAGCGGCTTTCTCTTTCCCATCTTTTAATCTGCTAAGTAGCCCTATGAAGTATGAAGGCAATTCTTAACTATGTATGCAGTCATGTGAAAACTTTTGCACATTGATTGAGTTGAACATTTTGGAATTCATAAAAAGCACCATTTAATCTTACCCTGTGCACTCCCACCATATTGAGCATTACTCCACACATAAAGGCTTCTCTTCACACCTTTGAGACATCAGAATATAGCCCAGTACATTAGAAAAATTGGATTGGTCAAATTCACTAAGGTTCCTCAAAAAATGAAACTCACTAGAGACCAGAAATTATAAATGCAAGCAACATGTTTTGTTTTGTTTTTGTTTTGTTTTTTAATTGGACTTTGTGTGAAATAAAACGAAGGCAACAAGCAACAAAATATATAGAAACAGATTACATACAACATCAAAGTCCTGAAAAACAATATCAATATCTTTATAATGCTTTATAGTAGAATGTCTGATACTGCAGCATATGGCTAAAAACAATGAGTAAGTCAAGGAGTTAACCTACTATAATACAAGAGTCCAAATCTAGAATAGTGTTATCAACCTACCGTTATCAGCTACAGATCAAACAACATGGATACAATAACAATAGCCTTAAAAAGAAAGCAAGTAGAGTAAAAATGCAGGCAACATTCTTGCCAACCCCGGTAAAACCATGTTAGACTGACAAATTAACTCAAATTGTTGAGCAGCTCATACAGAGCAAGACAATTAGAAAGATCCACCAAAACCTTTCGAATATTTCCAGATTGCTAAAAATGGCAGTTATCCCAATTGGCAAGCATTTGAGTGGACTCAAGGAGTAAGTTAAATAGTAGGTTTAAGGTGAAAATGTGGCACTGGAAGGAGATAAGGTGAACTGTGTTACTTTCTTCATATACTTGTCAGATAAAATATAACAATGTTGGGTAGCGTGTCTATGCAGCTGTTACGACAGGAAGCAATATTGGGTATGGAGTAAGAACAGCTATAAATCTGCCATTTATCTGCCAAACTAGAAGCAATCTGCTCTGACCTTCAACTAATATTGATCCATCATACAACCCTGAGTTGATTGTTACCATTTTTGTGAGGTTCCTTCCTGTTACTACCAAACTGGACATTTGGGGCCTTCAACAGCTCAGAAGTGAACAGGTCTGCAACCCCCCTGCACTATGTAGTGCAACCCATAAATCTTTGGTTTACAATGAGCCCTAGTGTTATATTGAATATATAAATGTTTTATTTCTAACAAGTAAATAGTTTAAATGTTGCTCCTTTGATAATTCTGTCTAAAAGTTGGAGCTTAAACTTAAGGCAGCGTATCTGTGAGCAATTACTGTAATGTGGTGAGAGTCTGGGTTGTATCTTTAATGAAAAATAAACCTTTTAAAGTAACAAGATAAGAGAAAACAGAAAACACTAGTTCAGTGAATTCAAATGATGCAATTCAGAATAATGCAAAAATAGAATGTATTAGTGCATATAACAGGATAAGTAGTAAATAAGTATAGTCCGTTTTCACACACTCACTCAGATAAGTAATTCAGCTTGTTATAGTCTAGGGTAGAAATGTCAGAGAGATACTTGCAGTTCACAAATATACACTTAGCCAGCATAAGGTTTGAAGGAAAGATTATACCTTCGGTTTGGTAAAGTAGAAAGTACAGACCGTGAACTGAAGATCAGAGCGGCAGAGCGTTGTGGCGTCTCAGCGGTAGCTCCGACTGAGCGAGTGTGACTCACTTCCGGTTTCGGCGAGCAGGCAGCTGGAACGCTGCAAGGGAGATTAGTGACAGTGTGCGAATACCTATTGATAGCAAAAAGAGAAGGTAATGCAGGTTGTCAGATGAATCTGGATAGCGATATAATGGTAATTCCAGGAGGTTTCCCAAGGTGACAGGTGAACCTGTGAAATAAGCATAAAGTAGCCAGGAGAGCAAAAAAGGATGATACTCCTTAGAGGTAACATCAATTATCAGGCAGTGAATAGAAGGCGTGAAGGTGATTAAATAGGGAGAGAGGAAGGTGGGAGGGATATGCCTTAAAGGTATATCACACCTAGTGTCGAGAAGAGTGAATTGATCCTCCGGTACAGAACAGGTGTGGGTGGGGTAGTCAGAGAGCCAAGGTGTTGGCTGAGATTAACATCCAGTTGTATCATCATTATAGTTTATAAAAAACACCTTTGTAATTGAAGACATTTGGCAGTTCTGTATTTCACCAAATGGTATCACACCAAAGTTTACTATTTACTTTGTTCAAAAAAAGCCAGGGAATACTTTGATACTTTTTTAATATCGACTCCATAGCACATAAGATAGATGATCTCAGAGTGAAATCAATTAGTTTGTCTGCTTTCCATAGTGTCTGTGATAATCATTTCTATGTGCTCTGAAATCCATACAAGACCTGAAGTTATCCTGCAGCAAGGACAACTAATAAGCTAGCTCTGTAGAGACAGAACTGGTGCTTTTACAAGTTAGCATTTCCTCATTGTTAAATCAATTTGCCTTCCATTCATCTCACAGACTAGCGATGCTTTTAGATTGCAGGGAGAAATAATATGACTAAACAATTAGTATAACATTAGAATGCTAATTTAGTGTAGTACATAAGATCATTAGTATACTAATGGCAAAAAAGAGTTAAAACAAATCAAAATATATGTAACAAAATAGAGCAAGCTCAGATCACTTAAGAAACCAAAGAAATAATTTTGTTTAGGCTGCATTAGTAGAAGTGTAAAGATGATGTTAAAGGATCTAACAAGATCATTAATAATTAAAAAATAATTGCTTATTCTGTACACTGTCCTTGCTGTTCATAATCATCAATTTAACCACCCAGACAAAGGGAGGCAATTTCCTTAAAGTGAGTTGTACAACACAGAAAAAAATAACTAAAACAATTTAGCCTACAGAATACTTAAAGTACATTTAAGAAATTGAAATAATGCTTTGGATTGAAATAAAACTAAGGTTTGAAGTCCTCTATCCTAGAAGAAATTTGAAAGTATTTATTGAAACATATGAAATCAATATAAGGTTAGAAAAGCAGAAAAAATAATCTATAATGAAGAGTAGATTGGAACTAAATATTGAGACTCTTTTCCATTTGATACGAAGGGGCCAATTTATCAATGTCTGGCGGACATGATACACTGTAGCGGATCACGTCCGCCAGTCATCGCTGAATGCCGATAGCATACGCTGTCGGCATTTAACATTGCACAAGCAGTTCTGTTTTTTTGTCATGTAGATCAGTGGCGCACACATTTCCCCTATAAGTAATATGCAGACACCAGTTTCTTATCTATCAAAGAAAAAGAAATTGGCAATATTTTTTTTTTTTACATTTCAAATTTTGTACTTAGTTTTGGGTGTCTTTTAGTGTTTATATTCTTATGCCTGCCCAGTTTTCATGTTAATAAAAAATAAAGTTTACATTTGTAAATAAAATAAATACAATCGGCTAGATTACGAGTTTTGCGTTATGAGTGAAAAAGCCTCATAATACTGCTTTTTCAGTACCGCTGGTATTACGAGTCTTGCAGGTAAAGCGGTACCGCACACTTTTTTGGCCGTAAATAGTTAATAACTCTTTAGTAACTAATCTACCTAGTTAAAATAAATACAAACTTGCCTGTGAAATAAAAATAAAACCTAACGGCTAGATTTGGAGTTTGGCGGTAAAAGGGCTGTTAACGCTCCGCGGGTTTTTTTCTGGCCGCACCATAAATTTAACTCTGGTATCGAGAGTTCAAACAAATGCTGCGTTAGGCTCCAAAAAAGGAGCGTAGAGCATTTTTACCGCAAATACAACTCTCGATACCAGAGTTGCTTACGGACGCGGCCGGCCTCAAAAACGTGCTCGTGCACGATTCTCCCATAGGAAACAATGGGGCTGTTTGAGCTGAAAAAAAACCTAACACCTGCAAAAAAGCAGCGTTCAGCTCCTAACGCAGCCCCATTGTTTCCTATGGGGAAACACTTCCTACGTCTGCACCTAACACCCTAACATGTACCCCGAGTCTAAACACCCCTAGCCTTACACTTATTAGCCCCTAATCTGCCGCCCCCGCTATCGCTGACCCCTGCATATTTTTTTTAACCCCTAATCTGCCGCTCCGTAAACCGCCGCCACCTACGTTATCCCTATGTACCCCTAATCTGCTGCCCTAACATCGCCGACCCCTATGTTATATTTATTAACCCCTAATCTGCCCCCCACAACGTCGCCGACACCTACCTACACTTATTAACCCCTAATCTGCCGAGCGGACCTGAGCGCTACTATAATAAAGTTATTAACCCCTAATCCGCCTCACTAACCCTATCATAAATAGTATTAACCCCTAATCTGCCCTCCCTAACATCGCCGACACCTACCTTCAATTATTAACCCCTAATCTGCCGACCGGAGCTCACCGCTATTCTAATAAATGTATTAACCCCTAAAGCTAAGTCTAACCCTAACACTAACACCCCCCTAAGTTAAATATAATTTTAATCTAACGAAATAAATTAACTCTTATTAAATAAATGATTCCTATTTAAAGCTAAATACTTACCTGTAAAATAAATCCTAATATAGCTACAATATAAATTACATTTATATTATAGCTATTTTAGGATTAATATTTATTTTACAGGTAACTTTGTATTTATTTTAACCAGGTACAATAGCTATTAAATAGTTAAGAACTATTTAATAGTTACCTAGTTAAAATAATTACAAATTTACCTGTAAAATAAATCCTAACCTAAGTTATAATTAAACCTAACACTACCCTATCAATAAAATAATTAAATAAACTACCTACAATTACCTACAATTAACCTAACACTACACTATCAATAAATTAATTAAACACAATTGCTACAAATAAATACAATTAAATAAACTATCTAAAGTACAAAAAATAAAAAAGAACTAAGTTACAGAAAATAAAAAAATATTTACAAACATAAGAAAAATATTACAACAATTTTAAACTAATTACACCTACTCTAAGCCCCCTAATAAAATAACAAAGACCCCCAAAATAAAAAATTCCCTACCCTATTCTAAAATACAAAAATTACAAGCTCTTTTACCTTACCAGCCCTGAACAGGGCCCTTTGCGGGGCATGCCCCAAGAATTTCAGCTCTTTTGCCTGTAAAAAAAAACATACAATACCCCCCCCCCAACATTACAACCCACCACCCACATACCCCTAATCTAACCCAAACCCCCCTTAAATAAACCTAACACTAAGCCCCTGATGATCTTCCTACCTTGTCTTCACCATGCCAGGTTCACCGATCCGTCCTGGCTCCAAGATCTTCATCCAACCCAAGCGGGGGCTAGACATCCACTGAAGAAGTCCAGAAGAGGGTCCAAAGTCTTCCTCCTATCCGGCAAGAAGAGGACATCCGGAACGGCAAACATCTTCTCCAAGCGGCATCTTCTATGTTCTTCCATCCGATGACGACCGGCTCCATCTTGAAGACCTCCAGCGCGGATCCATCCTCTTCTTCCGACGACTAGACGACGAATGACGGTTCCTTTAAGGGACGTCATCCAAGATGGCGTCCCTCGAATTCCGATTGGCTGATAGGATTCTATCAGCCAATCGGAATTAAGGTAGGAATTTTCTGATTGGCTGATGGAATCAGCCAATCAGAATCAAGTTCAATCCGATTGGCTGATCCAATCAGCCAATCAGATTGAGCTCGCATTGTATTGGCTGATCGGAACAGCCAATAGAATGCGAGCTCAATCTGATTGGCTGATTGGATCAGCCAATCGGATTGAACTTGATTCTGATTGGCTGATTCCATCAGCCAATCAGAAAATTCCTACCTTAATTCCGATTGGCTGATAGAATCCTATCAGCCAATCGGAATTCGAGGGACGCCATCTTGGATGACGTCCCTTAAAGGAACCGTCATTCGTCGTCTAGTCGTCGGAAGAAGAGGATGGATCCGCGCTGGAGGTCTTCAAGATGGAGCCGGTCGTCATCGGATGGAAGAACATAGAAGATGCCGCTTGGAGAAGATGTTTGCCGGTCCGGATGTCCTCTTCTTGCCGGATAGGAGGAAGACTTTGGACCCTCTTCTGGACTTCTTCAGTGGATGTCTAGCCCCCGCTTGGGTTGGATGAAGATCTTGGAGCCAGGACGGATCGGTGAACCTGGCATGGTGAAGACAAGGTAGGAAGATCATCAGGGGCTTAGTGTTAGGTTTATTTAAGGGGGGTTTGGGTTAGATTAGGGGTATGTGGGTGGTGGGTTGTAATGTTGGGGGGGGGGGTATTGTATGTTTTCTTTTACAGGCAAAAGAGCTGAACTTCTTGGGGCATGCCCCGCAAAGGGCCCTGTTCAGGGCTGGTAAGGTAAAAGAGCTTGTAACTTTTTAAATTTAGAATAGGGTAGGGAATTTTTTATTTTGGGGGTCTTTGTTATTTTATTAGGGGGCTTAGAGTAGGTGTAATTAGTTTAAAATTGTTGTAATATTTTTCTTATGTTTGTAAATATTTTTTTATTTTCTGTAACTTAGTTCTTTTTTATTTTTTGTACTTTAGATAGTTTATTTAATTGTATTTATTTGTAGCAATTGTGTTTAATTAATTTATTGATAGTGTAGTGTTAGGTTAATTGTAGGTAATTGTAGGTAGTTTATTTAATTATTTTATTGATAGGGTAGTGTTAGGTTTAATTATATCTTAGGTTAGGATTTATTTTACAGGTAAATTTGTAATTATTTTAACTAGGTAACTATTAAATAGTTCTTAACTATTTAATAGCTATTGTACCTGGTTAAAATAAATACAAAGTTACCTGTAAAATAAATATTAATCCTAAAATAGCTATAATATAGTTATAATTTATATTGTAGCTATATTAGGATTTATTTTACAGGTAAGTATTTAGCTTTAAATAGGAATCATTTATTTAATAAGAGTTAATTTATTTAGTTAGATAAAAATTATATTTAACTTAGGGGGGGTGTTAGTGTTAGGGTTAGACTTAGCTTTAGGGGTTAATACATTTATTAGAATAGCGGTGAGCTCCGGTCGGCAGATTAGGGGTTAATAATTGAAGGTAGGTGTCGGCGATGTTAGGGAGGGCAGATTAGGGGTTAATACTATTTATGATAGGGTTAGTGAGGCGGATTAGGGGTTAATAACTTTATTATAGTAGCGCTCAGGTCCGCTCGGCAGATTAGGGGTTAATAAGTGTAGGTAGGTGTCGGCGACGTTGTGGGGGGCAGATTAGGGGTTAATAAATATAACATAGGGGTCGGCGATGTTAGGGGCAGAAGATTAGGGGTACATAGGGATAACGTAGGTGGCGGCGATTTGCGGTCGGAAGATTAGGGGTTAATTATTTTAAGTAGCTTGCGGCGACGTTGTGTGGGGCAAGTTAGGGGTTAATAAATATAATATAGGGGTCGGCGGGGTTAGGGGCAGCAGATTAGGGGTACATAAGTATAACGTAGGTGGCGGTCGGCAGATTAGGGGTTAAAAATTTTAATCGAGTGGCGGCGATGTGGGGGGACCTCGGTTTAGGGGTACATAGGTAGTTTATGGGTGTTAGTGTACTTTAGGGTACAGTAGTTAAGAGCTTTATAAACCGGCGTTAGCCAGAAAGCTCTTAACTCCTGCTTTTTTCAGGCGGCTGGAATCTTGTCGTTAGAGCTCTAACGCTCACTGCAGAAACGACTCTAAATACCGGCGTTAGAAAGATCCCATTGAAAAGATAGGCTACGCAAATGGCGTAGGGGGATCTGCGGTATGGAAAAGTCGCGGCTGTAAAGTGAGCGTTAGACCCTTTAATCACTGACTCCAAATACCAGCGGGCGGCCAAAACCAGCGTTAGGAGCCTCTAACGCTGGTTTTGACGGCTACCGCCGAACTCTAAATCTAGGCCTAAGATAGCTACAATGTAACTATTAGTTATATTGTAGCTATCAGGGTTTATTTTACAGGTATTTAGTTTTAAATAGGAATTATTCAGGTATTAATTGTAATTTTTATTTAGATTTATTTTAATTATGTTAAAGTTAGTGGGTGATAGGGTTAGACTTAGGGTTAGGTTTAGGGGTTAATAAGTGTAGGTATGTGGTGGCGACGTTGGGGGTGGCAGATTAGGGGTTAATAAATGTAGGTAGGTAGGGACAACATTGGGGTGGAAAATTAGGGGTTAATAAGTGTAATGTAGGTAGCGACAACATTGGGGGCAGCAGATTAGGGATTAATAAGTGTAATGTAGGTGGCGGCGATGTCTGGGGCGGCAGATTAGGGATGTTTAGACTCAGGGTTTATGTTAGGGTGTTAGGTGTAAACATAACTTTTCTTTCCCCATAGGAATTAATGGGGCTGTGTTACGGAGCTTTACACTCCTTTATTGCAGGTGTTAGGCTTTTTTTTAGCCGGCTCTCCCCATTGATAACTATGGGGAAATCCTGCACGAGCACGTAAAACCAGCTCAAAGCAGTGCTGGTATTAGTGTGCGGTATTTTGCTCCCATGAAGGTGACTGAAATCCTTATGAAATCTTACTTGAAAATCCTGCGATAAGCCTTTTATTATTTTAGTTTTTCCATCCATTTTCATGTTTAAATAGATTTTGCCAATATATAATTTTCTTATTCAAATTGTGACTCTGCTTATTTTTATTTATTTATTTTTAGAATACCTTTGAAATAAAAAAAGCTTTTATGCAGAGCAACTAGGTGGTGTGGACTAAATACGTTTGCAGAAGCATGGACATAAACAGAAACTGAAAGCAAAATAAGACCTGAGTGACTTTTTAGCATGAGTGCAATATTTATTTTTATTGTATTCTGTTTGCAACTAATAAATGTAATTAATGTAATCTATCCATATGAGGCTTTTTAGTGTGGAGCAACAGTTGATGTATTTGCTTTAAAATAATAGACTGAGTGGCAAATGTGTGTGTAGTTTATCTGTTATTTGTAATAAAACAATATTGCTATGTTGCTTTCTTTCGGCTAGATTTGGAGTTTTGTCGGTAACGACCCGAAAAGCTAACGCCGCACCATAAAAATAACTCTGGTATTGAGAGTCCACATAAAGGCTGCGTTAGGCTCCAAAAAAGGAGCGTAGAGCATATTTAACGCAGCTTCAACTCTTGATACCAGAGTTGCTTACGCAAGCAGCCAGCCTCAAAAACGTGCTCGTGCACGATTCCCCCATAGGAAACAATGGGGCTGTTTGAGCTGAAAAAAAACCTAACACCTGCAAAAAAGCCGCGTTCAGCTCCTAACGCAGCCCCATTGTTTGCTATGCGGAAACACTTCCTACGTCTGCACCTAACACTCTAACATGTACCCAGAGTCTAAACACCCCTAACCTTACACTTATTAACCCCTAATCTGCCGCCCCCGCTATCGCTGACCCCTGCATATTATTATTAACCCCTAATCTGCCGCTCCGTAAACCGCCGCTACTTACATTATCCCTATGTACCCCTAATCTGCTGCCCTAACATCGCCGACCCCTATATTATATTTATTAACCCCTAATCTGCCCCCCACAACGTCGCCTCCACCTGCCTACACTTATTAACCCCTAATCTGCCGAGCGGACCTGAGCGCTACTATAATAAAGTTATTAACCCCTAATCCGCCTCACTAACCCTATAATAAATAGTATTAACCCCTAATCTGCCCTCCCTAACATCGCCGACACCTAACTTCAATTATTAACCCCTAATCTGCCGACTGGAGCTCACCGCTATTCTAATAAATGTATTAACCCCTAAAGCTAAGTCTAACCCTAACACTAACACCCCCCTAAATTAAATATAATTTACATGTAACGAAATTAATTATCTCTTATTAAATAAATTATTCCTATTTAAAGCTAAATACTTACCTGTAAAATAAATCCTAATATAGCTACAATATAAATTATAATTACATTGTAGCTATTTTAGGATTAATATTTATTTTACAGGCAACTTTGTAATTATTTTAACCATGTACAATAGCTATTAAATAGTTAAGAACTATTTAATAGTTACCTAGTTAAAATAATTACAAAATTACCTGTAAAATAAATCCTAACCTAAGTTACAATTAAACCTAACACTATACTATCATTAAATTAATTAAATAAAATACCTACAATTACCTACAATTAAACCTAACACTACACTATCAATAAATAAATTAAATACAATTCCTACAAATAACTACAATGAAATAAACTAACTAAAGTACAAAAAATAAAAAAGAACTAAGTTACAAAAAATAAAAAAATATTTACAAACATAAGAAAAATATTACAACAATTTTAAACTAATTACACCTACTCTAAGCCCCCTAATAAAATAACAAAGACCCCCAAAATAAAAAATGCCCTACCCTATTCTAAATTACTAAAGTTCAAAGCTCTTTTACCTTACCAGCCCTGAACAGGGCCCTTTGCGGGGCATGCCCCAAGAAGTTCAGCTCTTTTACCTGTAAAAAAAAAACCATACAATACCCCCCCCCAACATTACAACCCACCACCCACATACCCCTAATCTAACCCAAACCCCCCTTAAATAAACCTAACACTAAGCCCCTGAAGATCATCCTACCTTGTCTTCACCTCACCAGGTATCACCGATCCGTCCTGGCTCCAAAATCTTCATCCAACCCAAGCGGGGGCTGGCGATCCATCATCCGGTGGCTGAAGAGGTCCAGAAGAGGCTGTTCCGATCAGCCAATAGAATGCGAGCTCAATCTGATTGGCTGATTGGATCAGCCAATCGGATTGAACTTGATTCTGATTGGCTGATTCCATCAGCCAATCAGAATATTCCTACCTTAATTCTGATTGGCTGATAGAATCCTATCAGCCAATCAGAATTCGAGGGACGCCATCTTGGATGACGTCCCTTAAAGGAACCGTCATTCTTCAGTTGGACGTCGCCGGAAGAAGATGGGTCCGCGGTGGAGGTCTTCAGGATGGAGCCGGTCGTCATCGGATGAAGATAGAAGATGCCGCTTGGATCAAGATGGTTGCCGGTCCGGATCGCCTCTTCTTCCCGGATAGGATGAAGACTTTGGAGCCTCTTCTGGACCTCTTCAGCCACAGGATGATGGATCGCCAGCCCCCGCTTGGGTTGGATGAAGATTTTGGAGCCAGGATGGATCGGTGATACCTGGTGAGGTGAAGACAAGGTAGGATGATCTTCAGGGGCTTAGTGTTAGGTTTATTTAAGGGGGGTTTGGGTTAGATTAGGGGTATGTGGGTGGTGGGTTGTAATGTTGGAGGGGGGTATTGTATGTTTTTTTTTACAGGCAAAAGAGCTGAACTTCTTGGGGCATGCCCCGCAAAGGGCCCTGTTCAGGGCTGGTAAGGTAAAAGAGCTTTGAACTTTAGTAATTTAGAATAGGGTAGGGCATTTTTTATTTTGGGGGTCTTTGTTATTTTATTAGGGGGCTTAGAGTAGGTGTAATTAGTTTAAAATTGTTGTAATATTTTTCTAATGTTTGTAAATATTTTTTTATTTTTTGTAACTTAGTTCTTTTTTATTTTTTGTACTTTAGTTAGTTTATTTCATTGTAGTTATTTGTAGGAATTGTATTTAATTTATTTTTGAACGTGTAGTGTTAGGTTTAATTGTAGGTAATTGTAGGTATTTTATTTAATTAATTTAATGATAGTATAGTGTTAGGTTTAATTGTAACTTAGGTTAGGATTTATTTTACAGGTAATTTTGTAATTATTTTAACTAGGTAGCTATTAAACAGTTCTTAACTATTTAATAGCTATTGTACCTGGTTAAAATAATTACAAAGTTGCCTGTAAAATAAATATTAATCCTAAAATAGCTACAATGTAATTATAATTTATATTGTAGCTATATTAGGATTTATTTTACAGGTAAGTATTTAGCTTTAAATAGGAATAATTTATTTAATAAGAGTTAATTTATTTCGTTAGATTAAAATTATATTTAATTTAGGGGGGTGTTAGTGTTAGGGTTAGACTTAGCTTTAGGTGTTAATACATTTATTAGAATAACGGTGAGCTCCGGTCGGCAGATTAGGGGTTAATAATTGAAGTTAGGTGTCGGCGATGTTAGGGAGGGCAGATTAGGGGTTAATACTATTTATTATAGGGTTAGTGAGGCGGATTAGGGGTTAATAACTTTATTATAGTAGCGGTGCGGTCCGCTCGGCAGATTAGGGGTTAATAAGTGTAGGCAGGTGGAGGCGACGTTGAGGGGGGCAGATTAGGGGTTAATAAATATAATATAGGGGTCGGCGGTGTTAGGGGCAGCAGATTAGGGGTACATAGCTATAATGTAGGTGGCGGCGCTTTGCGGTCGGCAGATTAGGGGTTAATAATTGTAGGTAGCTGGCGGGGACGTTGTGGGGGGCAGATTAGGGGTTAATAAATATAATACAGGGGTCGGCGGTGTTAGGGGCAGCAGATTAGGGGTACATAAGTATAACGTAGGTGGCGGTCGGCAGATTAGGGGTTAAAAAAAATTCATCGAGTGGCGGCGATGTGGGGGGGCCTCGGTTTAGGGGTACATAGGTAGTTTATGGGTGTTAGTGTACTTTAGAGTACAGTAGTTAAGAGCTTTATGAACCGGCGTTAGCCCAAAAAGCTCTTAACTACTGACTTTTTTTCTGCGGCTGGAGTTTTGTCGTTAGATTTCTAACGCTCACTTCAGACACGACTCTAAATACCGGAGTTAGAAAGATCCCATTGAAAAAATAGGATACGCAATTGACGTAAGGGGATCTGCGGTATGGAAAAGTCGCGGCTGAAAAGTGAGCGTTAGACCCTTTTTTGAGTGACTCCAAATACCGGAGTTAGCCTAAAACCAGCGTTAGGAGCCTCTCCAAATCTAGCCGTTTGTGTCTTAAAGTTGACAACAGGAATTCTAAGAATATTTGGAAAACGTTGAAGATATAACCAGTATTAGAAAATGCATGACCCTTAAAGGACCACTAAATACAGAAGAATTGCATAATTTAAAGACAGTGCAATAACTCATTGGGTCAATTTATCAAAGCGTCAACTGATAATACGCTTGAATTCTGCATCGTATTTGTCATGAGATTGATCCACCATAGTTATCAAAGCGTCAAGATCGACAAATGTAGAAATTTGTGATGTAAAATACAATCCCGCAATCTTAATCCGACGCAGATTGATGCTTGCGTAATTACAGATGTTTTGAATTCACATTCAACTCTATTTGACACATTTCCCAATTTATCAAATATTTAACAGGTACGCTTGCGTCTATTCCGACGCAGCGTACCTAGTTTTCAATCCGCCACCCTTGAGATTGCGGATGCCATAGAACTCAATAGGAGTCTGAAAACACAGAAATCTTATGTTCGATGCTGCAAGAGAATGAAGTATATTACATAATAAAAGTGAATTAGAAACTCTATTAAATTATATACCCTTTCTAAATCAAACAATATTATTGCTCCACATTTGGTGCACTAGTAGATATAGGGATAAAAATGAAAAATACATTACTACTTATGGATTATGTTACAAATTTGTCTCTCATTACAAAGCAAGGGGACAATATTATTTCTACAAATTTGTTGAAAAGTTTTGCCCCAAACTTGTTGTACTAATAGATATAGAGATAAAAATGAAATAAACACACAACATAATATAGCTAACTTCCTTTTTATTTTTTGGGAAAAATCTATGTGCATGTTTAAGCCTTGTAATACAAGTCCCAGTCCCCACTTCGCACCAATTTTGACGCAAACTCCTAAACAACCCACACACTAGTGAATTTTTTAACCACTTTTGATTGGAATATGCATAATCACATGATTTATGACATCAGCCAATCTGATTCAAATATACATTTTAAACTATCACTAACTAATCAAATTGCTTGATACTTGTGTCATTGATCACTCAGAACTTGTAAGTGCCATTTATTACATGGTGTATTATACTTTGAAAGTATGTACAGTATCTCACAAAAGTGAGTACACCCCTCACATTTTTGTAAATATTTTATTATTTCTTTTCATGTGACAACACTGAAGAAATGACACTTTGCTACAATGTAAAGTAGTGAGTGTACAACCTGTTATAACAGTGTAAATTTCCTGTCCCCTCAAAATAACTCAACACACAGCCATTAATGTCTAAACCGTTGGCAACAAAAGTGAGTACACCCCTAAGTGTAAATGTCCAAATTGGGCCCAAAGTGTCAATATTTTGTGTGGCTAACATTATTTTCCAACACTGCCTTAACCCTCTTGGGCATGGAGTTCACCAGAGTTTCACAGGTTGCCACTGAAGTCCACTTTCACTCCTCCATGACGACATCATGGAGCTGGTAGATGTTAGATGCCCCACAGATGCTCAATAGGGTTTAGGTCTGGAGACATGCTTGGCCAGTTCATCACCTTTACCCTCAGCTTCTTTAGCAATTCAGTGGTTGTCTTGGAGGTGTGTTTGGGGTCGTTATCATGTTGGAATACTGCCCTGTGGCCCAGTCTCCAAAAGGAGGGGATCATTCTCTGCTTCAGTATGTCATAGTACATGTTGGCATTCATGGTCCCCTTAATGAACTGTAGCTCCCCAGTGCCGGCAGCACTCATGCAGGTCCAGACCATGACACTCCCACCACCATGCTTGACTGTAGACGACACACTTGTCTTTGTACTCCTCACCTGGTTGCCACCATACACGCTTGACACCATCTGAACCAAATAAGTTTATCTTGGTCTCATCGGACCACAGGACATGGTTCCAGTAATCCATGTCCTTAGTCTGCTTGTCTTCAGCAAACTGTTTTCAGGCTTTCTTGCGCATCATCTTTAGAAGAGGATTCCTTCTGGGAGGACAGCCATGCAAACCAATTTGATGCAATGTGCAGCGTATGGTCTGAGCACTGACAGGCTGACCCCCATGCCTTCAACCTCTGCAGCAAGGCTGGCAGCACTCATACGTCTATTTCCCAAAGACAACCTCTGGATATGACGCTGAGCACGTGCACTCAACTTCTTTGGTCGACCATGGCGAAGCCTGATCTGAGTGGAATTTGTCCTGTAAAACCACTGTATGGTCTCGCCTACCGTGCTGCAGCTCAGTTTCAGGGTCTTGGCAATCTTCTTATAGCCTAGGCCATCTTTATGTAGAGTTCTTTGCCATGAGGTGCCATGTTGAACTTCCAGTGACCAGTATGAGAGAGTGTGAGAGCGATAACACCAAATTTAATACACCTGCTCCCAATTCACACCTGAGACCTTGTAACACTAACGAGTCACATGACACCGGGGAGGGAAAATGGCTAATTGGGCCCAAAGGTTTAGGCATTAATGGCTGCGTGTTGAGTTATTTTGAGGGGACATCAAATTTACACTGTTATACAGGCTGTACACTCACTACTTTACATTGTAGCAAAGTGTCATTTTTTCAGTGTTGTCACATGAAAAGATATAATAAAATATTTACAAAAATGTGAGATTTTAAAATTTGAATTGATGTTTGATTCAATAGAATCTTAAGCTGATAGCTCAAAAGGATAGCCCACCTAACATTAAACTGTCATGATTAAGATACAACAGAAATTAAAATCACCTCTTTACTGTAATGCTATTTTCGGGGTATTTCTTCCGTCTCTCTTGAATTTCTTTTTCAGCAAGAAATGTCATTTTATATGCCAGCCCATTTTATAATGCCTGTGAAGGGGCGGTTTTTAAAACTAGATTGCAATCGGGAGGGGTTACACAGGTACAGAGAGAAAACTAGCCCAGCTCTTAAAATATCCATTGATTGCAAATAAATACATATGATACCCTGATTACAGGTTATATTTGCAATTATTCCTGCTCAGAATAATAATACATTTAACTTTCTAAAAAAAAGTAAATTGGAACAATTCTTAAAATTGTGTGCTCTTTCTGAATCATGAAAGTTTAATATTCACTTGAGTGTCCCTTTAAAATCATACATTGACAAATGAAGCTGATCAAAGCTGTAAAATACATGAGTGGAACATTTTTTTGATTGGTTTATCTGTTATTCCAGGTGAAACAATATAACAGTGTCTTGCTTTGTCCTGCTCATTTGCTTAACATGGACTACAGCAATCCAAAGAATATTTGAACAGCATTAAAGAAACACATTTAGAACAAGTAACACATAAATAGTGCATACTTTTACATCACGCTTGTGTAATTATATGTGTTAGAAAGGGTTATGCACTCTCTTTGAACCATCCATTTTTGCTGTAACTAAAATCCAAAATTACTGCTGTGTAGGTGAGACTCTATAAGGAGACTTTGCATTAGCCATCCTTGGACTATTCTGGGTTTGATTTTTATTACTTCTGCCTGTGGATCCTGCTGACAATTGCTGCCGGTGTGGCACAGACCCTTTTCCAGTGAGGTGTCTGGTTCTCGTCCCCATTGCAGCACTCCTCTTGTCCTTGGCCCCAATATGGGCACTCTTCCTAACCTAGGCCCTGGTGAAAGCAGCATTCCTTCAGTCCTAAGCCCTGGTACAGGCACTCCTCCAGTTTTAAGCCCAGTGTGGGCACTTCTCTAGTCCTAGGTCCCGGCGGGGGCAGTCTTTCAGTCCAAGGCACTGGTGTGGGCACTGCTTCTTCTAGCCCTGTGCTCTTTGCACAGTCTCCAATTCCTGTGCCTATTTACCTGTTCAATAAACTTGTTCTCTGAAGTGTTTGCCATAATGTAAAAAGGGTAAATTAACTAAAAGAAACACATCCCACTGGCCCCTTTTAACTCACAAGGGACACCTAAGCCTAACACCACAAATCTGGGCTCCCAACACCTACACTGCTCAGCTGAGCGTAACAGAAGGTATGTGCTCAGTATCATTATACAGTGTGTTCATTTGAAGCATCCAGACTACAGGTCAGGAGATTTTAACATGCATTTATTTTTTTACTTTACAAATTGTAATTTGGGGTGGGTTCGGCAATAGGTAATTTAATGGTGGAGGGATATGATTGTAGGGACTGTGTTGGAGAGTTATTGATGAGAGGATTAGAATAGTAGTCACAGAGGTGTGCCAGATATGTTTATTTGTAGTGGGTGAAATGGTGGTTGATCGGGAGATTGGATCAGTACTAGCTAGGGCTAAAACTGATAAAGGAATAGGTCATTGGTGGCTAGGTTTATTTGAGGTGAGGAGATTGGTTTAACTGTGGCTAAGGTTAAAGTGATGGTAAACCTTACATGTTTTAAAATCAGGTCTGAAATCTAAGTAATATTTTACAGGGACTTTGATAATTTCTAATAAAGACGTGCTGTAACTTACTCTTAAATCTAACCATGCCATTCTAATACCCCGCACTCCGGCCACTCACTTAAAAACTCATATTTTTTGTGAGCTAATGGTATGAAGTGTTCTCCAATTGGAACTCTAGCTACAAAAAAGTGCCATACGGCTAGAGCGCTGATTGGAGTTCAAACCGTTAGCTTCAAACCCTGATTTTAAAACATGTAAAGTTTACCATCACTTTAATTGTATTAAGGTTTGACTCAGTATGAAGGATATTTTAATTTATGACAGCTAAAACAGGTTTTACATCTGCTTTAAGGTGTCACTGTAAAAAAAAAAGATGGGTGCTGCACATAACATAAGGTAATTTATTGATTATGTTCTTGAAGCCTCCATGGAAAGTAATGTCTGTTGTTATTACTTGAAAGCTGTTGAGGTGCTTTAGCTGCTCAATATTTGAGCACCTCAAATGTGATGGCTGACCGACCATTATTGATAGCAACAGAGCTGTTGATTTACGCTATTCATCAGTTTAATAAAAAGCACTCAATGCATAATTTTTATAGTAAAATGTCACAATATAGCAGTATTACATTATCTAAACTATTCACAAAACTACATCGCATTACTTTATTCCTAAAATAAAGCACATAGTTATAAGTAACTGCTAACCTATTCAGTCTTTTTATACTACCTCATCTTAACATATTAGAAAAAACTTACCATATACAAGTCTAAAAAACACCACATACAATCATAATTATAGAAAAAACCATAATTAGTGTTCAGGCCTTTGGTATCAAATTGGGGGACATTTTTTAATTAAAGGGACAGTCTAGTCAAAATTAAACTTTCATTATTCAGATAGTACATGTCATTTTAAACAACTTTCTAATTTACTTTTATCTTCAAATTTGCTTTGTTCTCTTGGTATTCTTACTTGAAAGCTAAACCTAGGTACGCTCATATGCTAATTTCTAAGACATTGCAGGCTGCCTCTTATCTGAATGCTTTTTTATTTGCTTTTCACAACAGGGGAGTGTGAGCCATACAGATAACATTGTGCTCACGCTCGGGGAGTTATTTAAGAGTTAGCACAACACAGCACTAATTGGCTTAAATGCAAGTCAATCGATAATAATTAAAAAGTCATGTGATCAGGGGGCTTTCAGAAGATGCTTAGATACAAGGTAATCACAGAGGTAAAAAAGTATAATAATATAACTGTGTTGTTTATGCAAAACTGGGGAATGGGTAATAAAAAAATTAACTAACTTTTAAAACAATAAAAATTCTGGTGTAGACGGTCCCTTTAAGCAGAGGTCTGACCTCTCGCGGTAGCATTAACCAGCCACTTGCAATCGCTGGTTATTTAACGTGCGCCTGTAAACGGGCAAATGTGCCCCTTTACAGCGCATGTTAAATTAGCCCTTCACTTGTAATCTAGCCCATAGAAAGCTTGTGATTAGTTCTTGCTTTTTATGTAAACCATAACATGTCTGCAGATTCAAAAAGTTTCCTTTTTTGAAGCCTGTTACTGGCATTTTAGAGTCTACAGATATATGTAAGTAAAAAATGTGCCTGAATTCTCTGGTGAAATGTGGATAGCAACCTTGACAGTATTCATTGATTTGTTTAATCATTTGTACATTCTGAAATTGCAACTGCAAGGCCGTGATAAAATAGTGACTCAACTGAATGATGGCCTGAAAGCATTTTATGTCAAACTTCATCACTGGGGAAACAAGCTGAAGGGGATAAGCTTTATTCACATTGAAACACAGCATATACAGTTTTACAGAAGCATGTGAATAAGCTTTGGATTCAGAAGAATTCATTTAAATGACACATTGTGGATTAAGCTTGACCTGAAGAAACGCCATTTCATAAGTAAAGTATACTGAGACTGGAACCTTCTTGTGCAACATTGATTTAAAAAAAGCATCCTTTACAGAAGTGATTTACGTTTATGGGTACATTTTAAAAAGCAATATATTAGAGGCATTGCCCGTATTAATGAAGTTGCAGCCGAAAGTGCAAAAGAATTGGTCTTAAAGGGACAGTCTAGTCAATATTAAACTTTCATGCTTCAGATAGGGCAAGCAATTTTAAACAACTTTCCAATTTACTTTTATCATCAAATTTGCTTTGCTCTCTTGGGCCTCCATTACATATAGAGCGTCGCCCGCAAAAGCCGGCGACGCCGGTTTTTGTGCTGTTTTGATATCACATATACGGCATAGCATACAAGTTACACTTGTATATTTCACCCGTTGCTCGCAATTTTTACTCCCATAGGCTAACATGGGACCGTGTCGTAAATCGGTATCCAATATCCAGCGCAAGGCCTTACGTGGCGAAAATGGAGAAATCTTACTCCATTTTTACCCCGCCATAAAAGGCAGCCGTAGCGAGCCTTGCGCTGAGTATAGGAGCACCGTAACTCCCGAAAATGCCTGCAAAAATAAACTAACACCTAACGCATGCGCAATGTCTATCTACCTGGCAACCGCAATCCCCCCCGCAATAACTAATAAAGTCTATTAACCCCTAAACCGCCATAGCCCACACCGCAATAAACCTATTCTAGTATTAACCCCTAAACCGCCATAGCCCACATAGCCTATTAAATGTATTAACCCCTAATCTGCCACCGTCAATGTCGCCGCCACTAAAATAAAGTTATTAACCCCTAAGCCTAAGTCTAACCCTAACCCTAACACCCCCCTAACTTAAATATTATTTAAATAAATCTAAATAAAATTAATATTATTAACTAAATTATTCCTATTTAAAACGATATACTTACCTATAAAATAAACCCTAGGAAGCTACAATATAATTAATAATTACATTGTAGCTATTTTAGGATTTATTTTTATTTTACAGGCAATTTGTATTTATTTTAACTAGGTACAATAGCTATTAAATAGTTAATAACTATTTAATAGCTACCTATTTAAAATAAGTACAAATTTACCTGTAAAATAAATCCTAACCTAAGTTACAATTACACCTAACACTACACTATCATTAAATTAATTAAATAAATTAACTACAATTACCTAAAATTAAATACAATTAAATAAAATAAACTATAGTAGAAAAACAAACACTACATTACAGAAAATAAAAAACAAATACAAGAAGTTTAAACTAATTACACCTAATCTAAGCCTCCTAATAAAATAAAAAAGCCCCCCAAAATAATAAAATTCCCTACCCTATACTAAATTACAAATAGCCCTTAAAATGGCTTTTTGCGGGGCATTGCCCCAAAGTAATCAGCTCTTTTCCCTGTTAAAAAAGAAATACAACCGTCCAACATTAAAACCCACCACCCACACCCAACCTTACTCTAAAACCCACCCAATCCCCCCTTAAAAAAAGCTAACACTACCCCCTTGAAGATCACGCTACCTTGAGCCATCTTCACCTAGCCGGGCAGAAGTCTTCATCCGATCCAGGCACAAGTGGTCCTCCAGCCGGGCAGAAGTCTTCATCCGATCTGGGCAGAAGAGGTCCTCCAGCCGGGCAGAAGTCTTCATCCAAGCGGCATCTTCTATCTTCTTCCATCCGACGAGGAGCGGCTCCATCTTGAAAACATCCAACGCGTAGCATCCATCCAGACTGACGACTACCCGATGAATGAAGGTTCCTTTAAATGACGTCATCCAAGATGGCGTCCCTTGAATTCCGATTGGCTGATAGGATTCTATCAGCCAATCGGAATTAAGGTAGGAAAAATCCTATTGGCTGATGCAATCAGCCAATAGGATTGAGCTTGCATTCTATTGGCTGATTGGAACAGCCAATAGAATGCGAGGTCAATCCTATTGGCTGATTGGATCAGCCAATCGGATTGAACTTCAATCCGATTGGCTGATTGCATCAGCCGATAGGATTTTTCCTACCTTAATTCCGATTGGCTGATAGAATCCTATCAGCCAATCAGAATTCAAGGGATGCCATCTTGGATGACATCATTTAAAGGAACCTTCATTCGTCGGGTAGTCGTCAGTCTGGATGGATGCTCCGCGTCGGATGTCTTCAAGATGGAGCCGCTCTTCGTCGGATGGAAGAAGATAGAAGATGCCGCTTGGATGAAGACTTCTGCCCGGCTGGAGGACCTCTTCTGCCCAGATCGGATGAAGACTTCTGCCCGGCTGGAGGACCACTTGTGCCCGGATAGGATGAAGACTTCTGCCCGGCTGGGTGAAGACGGCTCAAGGTAGGGTGATCTTCAAGGGGGTAGTGTTAGGTTTTATTAAGGGGGGATTGGGTGGGTTTTAGAGTAAGGTTGGGTGTGGGTGTGGGTTTTAATGTTGGGGGGGTTGAATTTCTTTTTTTACAGGTAAAAGAGCTGATTACTTTGGGGCAATGCCCCGCAAAAAGCCCTTTTAAGGGCTATTTGTAATTTAGTATAGGGTAGGGAATTTTATTATTTTGGGGGGCTTTTTTATTTTATTAGGGGTCTTAGATTAGGTGTAATTAGTTTAAACTTCTTGTAATTTTTTTTTATTTTCTGTAATTTAGTGTTTGTTTTTTTTGTACTATAGTTCATTTTATTTAATTGTATTTAATTTTAGGTAATTGTAGTTAATTTATTTAATTAATTTAATGATAGTGTAGTGTTAGGTGTAATCGTAACTTAGGTTAGGATTTATTTTACAGGTAAATTTGTACTTATTTTAACTAGGTAGCTATTAAATAGTTATTAACTATTTAATAGCTATTGTACCTAGTTAAAATAAATACAAAGTTGCCTGTAAAATAAAAATAACTCCTTAAATAGCTATAATGTAATTATTAATTATATTGTAGCTATCTTAGAGTTTATTTTATAGGTATTTATTTTTAAATAGGAATAATTTAGTTAATAATATTAATTTTATTTTGATTTATTTAAATAATATTTAAGTTAGGGGGGTGTTAGGGTTAGGGTTAGACTTAGGTTTAGAGGTTAATATCTTTATTATAGTGGCGGCGACATTGACGGTGGCAGATTAGGGGTTAATACATTTAATAGGCTATGTGGGCTATGGCGGTTTAGGGGTTAATAATAGAATAGGTTTATTGCGGTGTGGGCTATGGCGGTTTAGGGGTTAATAATTAGGCTTATTGCGTTGTGGGGGGTTGTCGGTCTAGGGGTTAATATATTTATTTTTAGTAATGAGAGGGGGGATTGCGGATATAGGGGTTTTACGTGTCGGGCTTATTTTTCGGAGGCAGGTTAGACTTTTACGGGAGATTTATTATTTTCTTTACTTTTCTTAGGCGCCGGCAGTTTCTAAAGTGACGTAGGTCACCAGCGACTCCAGAAATTTGTAGTTACGCTCATTTCTGGACATCGCTAGTTTATCAGACTTACGGCACTTTCTGAACTGCCGGCGGGGTATATGTAATACCCCGATGTGCGAGGTGAAATTACGGGCGGCGCAGGTTCCCACACTTGTGCCGAAACCTGCGCCGTATATGTGATCGCACCCTGGGTATTCTTTGTGGAAAGCTAAACCAAGGTAGGATCATATGCTAATTTCTAAGTTGTTGAACTGCCTCTTATCTCAGTGCAGCACTAAATGTAGGTGCTACAGTACCATGCTTTTTTCTCCTGTGCATGCAAGTGTCGTCAAAGTTGTTCTTGTATTTTAACCCCTTACAATTATCAGTTAGTGAAGTCCTGCATCTTCACACAGGGCGCCACCATTTTGGAGAATACATTTTTTGTATAACTTTTAAACTGTGCAAAAAAAATAAAAAATGTAACACTTCCTCTAGTATGTGAGCTAAACTGAAGTGCAAGGTACAAAAAGCCAATGACCTACTTCGGTCACAGGATGCAACAAGTAACCATGCTACTGTAGTTGTACCCAGCAGTTTAATGTCCCTTTAATAAATGATATTGATTACATAAGTAGTAATCTATGATAATAATGCATATATCATGATTTTGCACATATGTATCCGTGTGTATGTATACAAACCTTATTGCTGCATCAGTGTCTAGTCCTATTCTGTCAAGGCTTGCAAATAACACACAGAGCCTTGAAATGACAAAAGCCAGAATATGGGGACATTGAAGTGGTAAATAAAGGAATGAAGAGTAATATGAGATATACAATTAAAAGAAATACAACAGGAATGATAGTAATTACAAAAGAAGGACCTCAGCATAAGTAGGGAGGAGGCAAGATAAAAAAAAGCTAAGGGAAAGAAAAACAGAAATATATTTTTATAATGAAAAGACAGACTAATAGGATAAGAATGAAAAGTGATGCGAAAGATAGCAACATAATTAAAGGGACAGTCTACACTTGCTTTAAAAGATAGATAATCCCTTTATTACCCATTCCCTAGTTTTACATAACCAACACAATTATATTAATATACTTTTTACCTCTGTGATTATGCTGCATCTAAGCTTCTGCAAAATGCCCCATATTTCAGTTCTTTTGACAGACTTGCATTTTAGCCAATCAGTGCTGGCTCCTAGCAACTCCACGTGTGTGAACACAGTGTTATCTACACGAAACACATGAACTAACACCTTCTAGTGGTAAAAAACTGTAAAAATGCTGTGATCTAAGAGGCGGCCTTCAAGGGCTTAGAAATTAGCTTATGAACCTCCTAGATTTAGCTTTCAACTAATAATACCAAGTGAACAAAGCAAAATTGGTGAATTGATAGAGGTAAATTGGAAACTTGTTTAAAATTACATGCGCTATCTGAATAATGAAAGATTGTTTTGGACTAGACTGTCCCTTTAATGGGGTAGCTAAAAAAGTGGTATGGGAGAAAATATAGATGCAAAATGTAATATGAAAATAGAGAAATGTGTAATTTTAGGAGCTGTAGGGGAGAGCTGTCCATCTTCCAGTCATCTATTTGTAATAAAAGCAGAAATCATTGTTTAATCCTCACTTTTTTTTAATTCTGTTGAGCAATATACTTATTTGAAATATTATTATTATTATAGTGTGAATATTGTATGTCATTGGCACCATTCAAGACACATATTACTTCATGCTATGCTGTTTTGTAGAACAAATTCTTTTATTGCTAAACTTTAATTGCAATTGAATAAGAAGTCCAGAACAACTGATTTAAGTGATTTTAATCTCACACACCACAGTGTAATTCTTTAAACAATAAACTGAAATAAAGAACCAGTAGGTATTTTATAATTACTTGGAATAGTGTGAGATGTGACATTACCAGAAGTTATATGGAACAGTCTATTACTAAATGAGGAAAGTGCTATGAGAAGCCTAAGCGATATAAATGTGATTGATCTTCACTCAGTTACTAAAAGCACTCCAGTAAGTAAAAGTATATCAGTAGGGAGAGTAATATAAAATAGCCTTTTTGTAGTTTAATACAGGAATTTATTCATGAGCTTCAGTATTTTATGAGTTGAAAATGTATAAAACAGTCTGTGGCTCCCATTCCAATCCATTAGGATTTCAGTATAGCAGCTTGTATGATTTTGTGTTCCTTTCTAAAGCCATTAAAGAAGAGATGTAGTTTAAAATAGTGAAACCACTCTAATAAGAAAACTACACTGTGTGCAGAATTATTAGGCAAATGAGTATTTTGACCACATCATCCTCTTTATGCATGTTGTCTTACTCCAAGCTGTATAGGCTCGAAAGCCTACTACCAATTAAGCATATTAGGTGATGTGCATCTCTGTAATGAGAAGGGGTGTGGTCTAATGACATCAACATACTATATCAGGTGTGCATAATTATTAGGCAACTTCCTTTCCTTTGGCAAAATGGGTCAAAAGAAGGACTTGACAGGCTCAGAAAAGTCAAAAATAGTGAGATATCTTGCAGAGGGATGCAGCACTCTTAAAATTGCAAAGCTTCTGAAGCGTGATCATCGAACAATCAAGCGTTTCATTCAAAATAGTCAACAGGGTCGCAAGAAGCGTGTGGAAAAACCAAGGCGCAAAATAACTGCCCATGAACAGAGAAAATTCAAGCGTGCAGCTGTCAAGATGCCACTTGCCACCAGTTTGGCCATATTTCAGAGCTGCAACATCACTGGAGTGCCCAAAAGCACAAGGTGTGCAATACTCAGAGACATGGCCAAGGTAAGAAAGGCTGAAAGACGACCACCACTGAACAAGACACACAAGCTGAAACGTCAAGACTGGGCCAAGAAATATCTCAAGACTGATTTTTCTAAGGTTTTATGGACTGATGAAATGAGAGTGAGTCTTGATGGGCCAGATGGATGGGCCCGTGGCTGGATTGGTAAAGGGCAGAGAGCTCCAGTCCGACTCAGACGCCAGCAAGTTGGAGGTGGAGTACTGGTTTGGGCTGGTATCATGAAAGATGAGCTTGTGGGGCCTTTTCGGGTTGAGGATGGAGTCAAGCTCAACTCCCAGTCCTACTGCCAGTTTCTGGAAGACACCTTCTTCAAGCAGTGGTACAGGAAGAAGTCTGCATCCTTCAAGAAAAACATGATTTTCATGCAGGACAATGCTCCATCACACGCGTCCAAGTACTCCACAGCGTGGCTGGCAAGAAAGGGTATTAAAGAAGAAAATCTAATGGCATGGCCTCCTTGTTCACCTGATCTGAACCCCATTGAGAACCTGTGGTCCATCATCAAATGTGAGATTTACAAGGAGGGAAAACAGTACACCTCTCTGAACAGTGTCTGGGAGGCTGTGGTTGCTGCTGCACGCAATGTTGATGGTGAACAGATCAAAACACTGACAGAATCCATGGATGGCAGGCTTTTGAGTGTCCTTGCAAAGAAAGGTGGCTATATTGGTCACTGATTTGTTTTTGTTTTGTTTTTGAATGTCAGAAATGTATATTTGTGAATGTTGAGATGTTATATTGGTTTCACTGGTAAAAATAAATAATTGAAATGGGTATATATTTGTTTTTTGTTAAGCTGCCTAATAATTATGCACAGTAATAGTCACCTGCACACACAGATATCCCCCTAAAATAGCTATAACTAAAAACAAACTAAAAACTACTTCCAAAAATATTCAGCTTTGATATTAATGAGTTTTTTGGGTTCATTGAGAACATGGTTGTTGTTCAATAATAAAATGAAACCTCAAAAATACAACTTGCCTAACAATTCTGCACTCCCTGTATATAGAAAAATCTAGTTAGACACACAGCCATTTTTTTTTTAAATCAGGGATATCTCAGGTATTTTAAAAAGTGGTTTGCAAAATGGTCCAATGGCAGAAAGAGGGGCAAGTAATGTGTTATATTTTCCTGACTTTCTTTCCAATAATCTTATTTTTAAACAATAGGACAAAGAAAAATGGAATTAATTTGAAATAAATAATTTGGCACATAAAAGAAAATGTACATCAAATAAATCAATAAAAAATGCAAAATATAGATCTTCCTAGGTTATCTACTCAGCAAAGGATGGAATATGATGAGGTTATAAAATGTATACAGGAGCACGCGAATTATAAGTCACCAGACCTATACAATTTACCATCTGAACACTATAGGATTCTATGGGATTCAATTACCCCTACGTTAGCTGATTTATATCATTCTTACTGCAATAGAAAATCTGAACCTAACATTCACCTAGATTACAAGTTTTGCGCTATAGAGGGTAGTTAACTAACGCAAAAAAAAGTTGTGTTATTTCACCCTCCATAGCGCTGCCATTACGAGGTTTTGAAAAGCTGGCTTGTGCGTGCGATATGGTTGCGTTGAGCTCCATACCGCACAAAATACAAGCGCTGCTTTGACGTGCTCATGCACACTTTCCCCATAGACATCAATGGGGAGAAAGTGTTAGAAAAAAACCTAACATCTAAAGCGCGGAATGAAAAAGCTCCGTAACGCAACCCCATTGATGCCTATGGGGAGAAAAAAAGTTATGTTTAAACCGAGCACACTAACATAAACCCGTGGCTAAATGCCCCTAATCCCCCGCACCCCAACATCGCCCACAGTATAATAAAAAAGATATTAACCCCTATTCCACCGCTCCCCGACATCGCCGCCACTAAATAAAGCTATTAACCCCTAAACCTCTGGCCTCCCACATCACTGCCACTAAATGAACCTATTAACCCCTAAACTGCCAGTCCTCACATCGCAACAACCTAAATTAAACTATTAACCCCTAAACCTAACCCTAACACCCCCTAACTTTAACATAATTAAAATAGAGCTAAATTAAAGTTACAATTATCAACTAAATAATACCTATTTAAAACTAAAAACAAACTTACCTATGAAATAAAACCTAAGCTAGTTACAATATAACTAATAGTTATATTGTAGCTAGCTTAGGTTTTATTTTTATTTCACAGGTAAGTTTGTATTTATTTTAACTAGGTAGACTAGTTAGTAAATAGTTATTAACTATTTACTAGCTACCTAGTTTAAATAAATATGAACTTACCTGTGATTTAAAACCTAAGCTGCCTTACACTAAAACCTACCATTACAAAAAACAATAACATTACAACAACAAAAAATCTACCTTTACAAAAAATAACGAACAAAATGATCCAAAACAATAAAAATTATTCCTATTCTAATACCCTGTTTAAAAATAAAAATAAAAAACCATAATCCTATATAATAAAAGGCCAGGTATGTTTGTCAGATGCAGTCATGCGCAGTAGAGACTGCAGAGGACAAACATACCTGGCCTTGAGCAGCAGAGCAGTGCACACTGCGGAAGCTGCCTGTTAGGGGTGTGGCCGGGCGTGCCGTAATGGGGGTGGGGTCGGGTGTGCTGTAATGGGGGCGTGGTCGGGCATACAGTGATGGGGGCGTGGCTAGGGGCGTGACCTCGTGGGAGCGCGCATGAGGGGCGTGGCCGGCGGGAGAGAGGTGTGAGAGACCAAAAGAGAGGAGGGAAAGAGAGAAAGCGAGCAAAAGAGGGGGGAAGAGAGAGAGAACAAAAGAGAGGGGAGAGAGAGCGCAAAAGAGGTAGAGAGAGAGCACAAAAGAGGGGGAGAGAGAGAGCGCAAAAGAGGGGGAGAGAGAGCTCAAAAGAGAGGGGGGAGAGAGTGCAAAAGAGAGGGAGAGAGTTTAAAAGAGAGGGGGGAGAGAGAAAACTCAAAAGAGAAGGGGAATAGAGAGTGCAAAAGAGGGAAAGAGAGCACAAAAGAGAGGGGGGGGAGAGCAGAAAAGAGAGGGGGGAGAGCACAAAAGAGAGGGGGGGAGAGCAGAAAAGAGAGGGGGGAGAGCACAAAAGAGAGGGGGAGAGAGCGCAAAAGAGAGGGGGGGAGAGAGCGCAAAAGAGAGGGGGAGAGAGTGCAAAAGAGAGGGGAGAGAGAGCAAAAGAGAGGGAGAGAGAGAGCAAAAGAGAGGGAGAGAGAGAGAGCAAAAGAGAGGTGGAAAGAGAGCAAAACAGGGGAGAGAGAGAGTAAAAGAGGGTGGAGAGAGAGCAAAATAGGGGAGAGAGAGAGCAAAATAGGGGGGAGAGAGCAGAAAAGGGGGGAAGAGAGAGAGAGAGCGAACAAAAGAGGGGAGAGACAGCAAAATAGGGGAGAGAGAGCAAAATAGCGGGGAGAGAGCAAAAGAGGGTGAGAGAGAGAGCACAAGAGGGGAGAGAGAGCGCAAAATAAGGGGGAGAGAGAGCGCAAAATAAGGGAGAGAGTGCAAAATAAGGGAGAGAGCGCGCAAAAGAGAGGGGGGAGAGAGAGGGAGCAAGGGTTGGAACCGCGGTACTTAAAAAATTGGCACATGTACACAGGCTTTAGGACTAGTTTATAATAAACTACCAAGGGGCCTTAAAAGGGCCTTTGTAGGCCCTTAAAAAGGCCTTTTGTAGGGCATTGCCCTAAATAAATCAGCTCTTTTTCTACAAAAGAAAAACATACACCCCCTAACAGTATACAAACCCCCACCCCCCAAACCCCCAAAATAAAAATAAAGTAAAACCGAATCTACCCATTGCCCTGTAAAGGACATTTGTATGGGCATTGCCCTTAAAAGGGCATTCAGCTTTTTTGATGCATATTAAAAATAAGCAAAAGAGGGGGAGAGAGAGCTCAAAAGAGAGGGGGGAGAGAGTGCAAAAGAGAGGGAGAGAGTTTAAAAGAGAGGGGGGAGAGAGAAAACTCAAAAGAGAAGGGGAATAGAGAGTGCAAAAGAGGGAGAGAGAGCACAAAAGAGAGGGGGGGAGAGCAGAAAAGAGAGGGGGGAGAGCACAAAAGAGAGGGGGAGAGAGTGCAAAAGAGAGGGGGGAGAGAGCGCAAAAGAGAGGGGGAGAGAGTGCAAAAGAGAGGGGAGAGAGAGCAAAAGAGAGGGGGAGAGAGAGCAAAAGAGAGGGAGAGAGAGAGCAAAAGAGAGGGAGAGAGAGAGAGCAAAAGAGAGGTGGAAAGAGAGCAAAACAGGGGAGAGAGAGAGTAAAAGAGGGTGGAGAGAGAGCAAAATAGGGGAGAGAGAGAGCAAAATAGGGGGGAGAGAGCAGAAAAGGGGGGAAGAGAGAGAGAGAGCGAACAAAAGAGGTGAGAGACAGCAAAATAGGGGAGAGAGAGCAAAATAGCGGGGAGAGAGCAAAAGAGGGGGAGAGAGAGAGCACAAGAGGGGAGAGAGAGCGCAAAATAAGGGGGAGAGAGAGCGCAAAATAAGGGAGAGAGCGCAAAATAAGGGAGAGAGCGCGCAAAAGAGAGGGGGGAGAGAGAGGGAGCAAGGGTTGGAACCGCGGTACTTAAAAAATTGGCCCATGTACACAGGCTTTAGGACTAGTTTATAATAAACTACCAAGGGGCCTTAAAAGGGCCTTTGTAGGCCCTTAAAAAGGCCTTTTGTAGGGCATTGCCCTAAATAAATCAGCTCTTTTTCTACAAAAGAAAAACATACACCCCCTAACAGTATACAAACCCCCACCCCCCAAACCCCCAAAATAAAAATAAAGTAAAACCGAATCTACCCATTGCCCTGTAAAGGACATTTGTATGGGCATTGCCCTTAAAAGGGCATTCAGCTTTTTTGATGCACATTAAAAATAAAAAATGGCTATTCTAAAAAAAATAAAACACCCCAAAACGATTTTTTTTAACAAAATAACAAATGATCCAAAATAATAACAATTATTCCTATTCTAATACCCATTTAAAAAAAAAACACCCCAAAATAAAAGAAACCTAATCTATAATAAACTACCAATAGCCATTAAAAGGGCCTTTTGTAGGGTTTCATGTCCCTTTAACCCCTTGAGTGCTAACGACGGCTCTCAGCCATCACAGAGTTTCCCACTCTGGTGCTAATGACGGCTCAGAGCCGTTGCTAGCACTCTTCCAAATTGAGGGAGATCTGGGGGCTCCCACCCGCTCCTACCCCGGCGATCAGACCTGCATAGTGACAGGCATCGCCGGGGCTTCCCGTTTTGCGTGATGAAGTCACCGCGCAACTTTATTAACAAACTAACAATACAAAGTATAGGGAAAGGAGGCATGCTGCTTAGACGCCTGTATCTCAGGCATCTAAGCAGCTACCGACCCCCAAGACCCACCATTGGAAAGGTAATCACCTAACCTTTCCAATGATATAAGTATTGGGGATCTGAAAAAATATATATAAAAGTTAAAAAAAAAATAAAAAAAAAAAACCTTCAATCACCTGTTTTTTAAACAGTGTATTAGAATAGGAATAATTTTTATTGTTTTGGATAATTTTGTTTGTTATTTATTGTAATGGTAGGTCTTTTATTTTTTTAATTTTAGTGGGTTATTGTTTTGTAATGGTAGGTTTTTTTATTTTTGTAATGTTAGGTTTTAGTGTAAGGCAGCTTAGGTTTTATTTCACAGGTAAGTTTGTATTTATTTATTTTTTTATTTTATTTTTTAATAATTTTTTTTGAGGTTTGAAAGAAGGCATACAAAAATCTTGAAACAGTAGTACAGAATAACATTGGGTTACAATAATAATGTGCAAGGAAACATACATGTATGAGATGCCTAGTACTCAACCAACCTCCAGATTCACACAAGAGACCACTTTTGGGCCTCAATCAAAAATATACCAAGTTTAGGAGGTTACTGCTAACTGAAGAGACCGCTCTTGGGCCTCAATGACAAACCTCTTTTTATATTTAAGACAAAAGCTATAGTAACACGTCTAACTGGCATCTGACATTGAAGGAGTTACTTCCGCTATCATTGAAACTAGAAGTATGTGTTCCTGCAAAGTATATCAATATAATGGTCCTTATGCGCACTCTGTAGGGTAAATAAAAATAACGACTAGAATATGATTTAAAGGGCCACTGTAAGTAAATATTTTCTATGCCTGTTACTAACTAACTACCCCAAATACGCTTTTTATCAATAGCATTTCATTAACATATCTCTACCGTATATCAGAAATCTTGTCTGCAAATTTAATTGTTTTCCAAACCCACTCCATGGGTATCCTTTGCTCTGTACCAATCCGTTTACAATACCTAGGTTTCAAAATGGCGCTTTAAACACAAAGTTATTGGTTTAAGTATTTTGAACATGCAGTGCTGAAAATAGTGGGCAGGATAACGTGACATCATCGGTGAATAAAAGATATAACTTTTAGAACGTTATGAAACTTCGTTTTGGAGAAAATATAGGTCAGTAGGTTTTAATTAATGTTTATTAACTTTAATATGTTAGTTGTTTAGCTTAAAAATTATAACAGAAAGTAATCCTTTAAGAAAAAAGGAAAAAACCTTGTAAACTAACTTTTCTAGGGCTATATGAAGGTGATACTGCTAAGAATACTAACATTAAAGGCACAATGGCTAGTAGAGGACTCAAATTAAGGGCATGTCTCTGTTATTTAAGTCAAGATAGTGAAATAGGAGCTTCAACAAGTATGGGCATAGTGGTGCAAAAAATTTAGGTAGTTAGCTTGACAATGCCTCTAAAAGGTATTATATATTTATATACTTATGGCATTAAATATGTGATATACCCTGACAGGTTAGAACTGTTTTAGCCAGCTAAGGACAAGGGACTCAACAGAAAAAACAGATCCTTGCATGTCCATATTCTGCTATAGGGATCCTGACCAGCAGTAATGCATTACAAATTCCTAATTCAATGAGCTCAGTGAACTAGCTGAACTGAACTAACCTATATACTAGGACAAAAACGGTATATATTGTTTTATACAGTGGCAGAGTATAATAACATAGGAGCAGTCAACCCCATCACCCCGGCCGTAGATGGCGAAGTCAACCCCCCCTCCACCCATGCAAAAGGATATTACAAACTGCACAGTACACATGAAATATAAAATAGTCCTTATCTGTTTGCAGGATGCCAACACTGTAGTGAAACAGCATAGTCAAATCTGCATTATATATACATACATACCTTAAGAAAAGACGATAGAAAAAAAAATAAAATAACCTGTACAGGAACATGTTGCTAACTCTAACCGCTAGACCACCAAAGTTACGTTTTAACTAGCATAAAACAGAAGAGAAAATTCAACTACAATCAGCATAACAAAAATAAATAGCAAACTTAGTATAGGTGGCTCCTTCGTTATGAACAGTATGGTAGTGGGGCTCAGGAAGCTACAAGTAAAAGTCACCATTGTATACCTAGCCGATACCTGTGCAGGTGAAATCAACATGTCCCAAGTATGTCCAGCTGCACATCAACCGGGTATACTAGCGTCTCTACAAAAAATCCCTCACTATATAGTGGCCAAATAGCAAGAGTCATCAAGGGAAATACCAAGTGCGCCTTCAGAATTGTAAGCTTATCCTCCGCTTCATGAAGCTCTTTCAGCAACGGGAGGAGCTGATGCCCTCCTCGAGTAGAGACCTCTTGATCGGTTGTTTCCAGACCCGGTGCTGTAAGTGAGGGGCTTCAGACTTTTCTCTGACGGTATGTAGATAAAGAGCTGATTCGCTCTGAAACTGTTCGAAGATGTATGTGCTCTAGCTCCCCAGAATACTCTTCTTGTTCATACCAGCCTCCAAACCGATTGTTTGCATCAACAGCTATCAACCGGGTGACCACTTTGCCTCCGTTAGACTCATTAGCGACTAGAGCTCCAACCGGCACCATAGGATAAATGTCAGTGTGAGGTAGGTGCCGGGTCCCCAAGACACCTCCACCACTGCCAGTCTCCCCGGACAGGTCTGGGATCTGCGTCTGCTCAATGGAGGTCAGCTTTTGGGTTACAGGGCTAATGGCTGCACTCAGCGTTTCCGAGAATGCCCGCTGATAGAAATCTAGTAGCCTGCCTAGCTCCGTTAAAATCAGGTTTGGGTCCATGGTTGATATAGATATTAGCCCGCAATAGTAGAGCAGGAGAAGACTTGAAACTGGATAGCAGAATTTTTAGACGTGCAAATAGTTGTATATGAAGCTGCAGTGTCTTATGAGGTAGCACTGCTCCGTAACGACAGGCCCATAAAGCATACCCGCCAGGGGGTCTAGGTGATGGTACCAGTTCTCAACTTGATTAGGGAGCCCGGGTGGATTTGCAAGATCCTGTAGCCACGAGGGTGGAAAGATGGCCGCCACTAGTGTGAAGTCAGGGTATGGCTCCGGTCCTAGCTCAGGAATGTAACACCAGAAGTTAGATTTGGCTGTCGCCTACTACTGAATAAGAGTCCAGGGTGTATTCCAGGGTTTTTTCAGGGTTCAACTCTGAAATAAGCGATATATAGAGTTAGATAACTCTTAGCCAGGACCAGAGCAGCAGGATTATGCGACCATTCTCGTGCGTGCCAGAGCCCGCCCCCCAGTTTGTATTTATTTTAACTAGGTAGTTAGTAAATAGTTAATAACTATTTACTAACTAGTCTACCTAGTTAAAATAAATACAAATTTACCTGTGAAATAAAAATAGAAAGTAAGCTAGCTACAATATAACTATTAGTTATATTGTAGCTAGCTTAGGTTTTATTTCACAGGTAAGTATGTATTTAGTTTTAAATAGGTATTATTTAGTTAATAAACGTAACTTTAATTTATCTCTATTTTAATAATTTTACAGTTAGGGGGTGTTAGGTTTAGGGTTACAGTTAGGATTAGGTTTAGGGTTATGGTTAGGTTTAGGGGTTAATATAGTTTAATTTAGGTTGTTGCGATGTGGGGTGCTGTTGGTTTAGGGGTTAATAGGTTTATTTAGTGGTAGTGATGTGGGAGGCCTGATGTTATAGGGTTAATAACTTTATTAAGTGGCAGCGATGTCGGGCAGCGGCGGAATAGTGGTTAATTTATTTATTATAGTGTGGGCAATGTTGGGGGGGGGGGGGGGGGGAATAGGGGTTAATAACTTTAGTATATTGGCGACGATGTTGGGCAGCGGCAAAATAGAGGTTAATTAATTTTATTATTGGAAAGAGAAAACAGAAGCGCCACATGGCCCAATATTGTTTGGTCCAGAACTTGTAGATCTTAAAGTAATGAGTAAACTCACATTTGGTAGAGCACCTCAAGTAGTGCTAAATATGCAGTCTGGGGTCTATTCGGTCACCCAGAAGACCAACTTCCTGCACAGGAGCTGATGTAATGGATAAAGCACCTCTTGTGATGCTATAGAAGCATGAAGGGATCAATTCAGTCACCCAACAGACTTGTAGCCAGGCATCCAGGTGGATTCAGTAGTGCAGAGGATCCCACAGTGAACCAGAGGTGATTTTCAGAAAAAAGGAAGATATATCCCAAAGAAAATACAGCAAGTGTTCAAAATGCTAAAAAATGAATTTAATAAAAATTGTAAAATCACAGGCAACGTGTTTCTCAGCCAATGGCTGCTTCATCAGGCTTCATAAAATGTTTACTGAACACTTGCTAAAATATATACCCTAAATCTAAATAAATTGATATAGAACAGGTGATAGTGGGAGAGGTCCACTTAATTGGTACTGTTCTCCCAACCAATCAAATAAGACCAAATAGAGCACACATTATACAATAAACAATGTGACATATAATACATAATCACAAATTACATCTAAAATCCTAATTAATATTATTCATATTGAATTTCATTTGTGCAAACATATTTAATAAAATTTATAAATCAAAAAATCATACCTTATTGTAAGTCAAATATTGTGTATGCACTGAGAGATTTTGAATAACATGCATGTTTGATTAGAATAGATCACAACAATTCCAATGTTTATAAATGATATGAATTTGAGGTGAATGTAACAGTCAGCTGTTACCTAGTTGCTGCGTGTGGTTCAAATTAGGTGCCGACGAAGTCGGCGTCCTAAGGCGCTAAGTGCGCATGACAAGCCACAGTGAGTCTATCAAATCAAGATGGCTCAGTGACCAATGAGATTAACAAGAGTGGCGCTAGCTAATAGGTCAAATCAAGATGGCTCAGTGACCAATGAGAATAACAAGCATGGCGCTAGCTAATACAATGGGGAGGGGGGCGTGAACAATCACCTCCGGACCACAGCCTCAGATATATGTCCTATAAACATTATTATTAAAATTAAATTAAAATCAGACAAAAACGCACCAATATTGGGACAGACAAAGGGGAGCCCAATGGTTAAATTCACCTAAACTTGTCTAATAGAAATAATCCTACTGCCACTGGATGTGAAATATATCGGTCAAAACAGTGAATGTTGCCGGACAAATTTTAACACAGTTGTGACAGGATGGGATAGCGGGGAGCGACAAAACCGCATAACCAACCACAACTTGTCAGGAGAACATTTGGGCAAATGATTGGATGTACTATATGTCAGTCAAACAACCTGTTTGCTAATAGGATAAAACATTGTATGCTCAAAGCACTGATGAATGTGTAGTGTATCAAAGGGGCATAATAACTCGAGTGTCTAGAGTTAAGAGATCCAACCACACAGACCCCTAACAAATAATTAATAAAGATAATATAATGTGGTAAAAATTACCATAATACCAACATTAGTACCAAAACTAATGGACATTAAGTAACAATATTCTCGTTACATAACCTAATAGAGATCCATACACACCGTCTATATCCAAAGGATATTGACAGATACAGTTATTCCACTGAAAACAATATCTAGGAAATATCAAAGAATTATATATCATAATAGTAGACACATACTCGGCACAATACATGACAGTTTATTCATTAGATCGAGATCTATCTAATATTGACATGGTGATTAGCAGGTAACTTAGTAAATCTGTGGGAAAAGGCAAGGGATATAATACTCTTAAAATATGTAAATATGTTAATATAATTAATAATCTCAATACATACTATAATTAAAATAATATAATTAATGGGGCAGCATAAATTAATTAATCAAATACTGTCATGGTAATGAGATGGAAGAAGGAGTTACCAATCTAAAGGGGGCATGTTGTAAGTCATATCTAATATGGCATGATGTTCTCAACTAGGTAGAATGCATATGGTATTGAGTTGTTATTGATACCAACACAAACCCATAGGATACAATCATGCTCCTATTGGGCTCATATGGTACAGATGTGATGTATATATATATGCACATATATACACACAATAGTATATATATATATATATATATATATATATATATATATATATATATATATATATATATATAAAATGCACTTACCCATGTGTATCCAAAATAAATAAATAAATGTTTACAACGGGAGATAATTTGGATATGGGCAAGTGGGTTCCCTAAATATCCACAAGGATAAGAGACCAGTAGAAGATATCTGGCCAATAAATAAAGTTAGTCAGGAGGCCAATTGATCAATTACGATAGAATAGCATAATCCTACCTATAGCAAAGATGACTAACACTCATAAGTCAAAAGCTGCTAAATCGACACATTCATTAAGGCCATCAGGGGCCAGCGTATGTAATTTGTGGATCCAGTAAGTCTCTCTACGTCGTAGAGTTAGCATAGCATTGTGACTATTGTGAGATATTTGTTCTATAGGTAGTATAGAGAGTGTTTTAGCACTACCTTTGTGTGCATAAGCACAATGTCTAGAGAGACTATGTTTCAAGAATTTCTTTTTGATGTTGTGAGTATGCTCACTCCATCGTTTTTTGATGGTACGTCCAGTACGTCCTACATATTGGACCCCACAAACACAACTAACGAGATATACAACATAGGTAGACTCACAGGACAACCTTTTTGTAATTTTAAATTGTTCTCCTGTCTGATTGGACGAAAAAGTGTTGGTTCCACTTTTCACGACTTTGCACATATTGCACCTCGGTTTCATACATTTAAAAATTCCATATCTTGGTAAAAAATTACCCAAAAAAGTCCTGTTAGTCCCTATGTTAATAATGTGGCTACCAACCTTGTCCCTCACAACTTTACTAGGGGCCAATTTGTTCTTCAGCGTGGGAGCCCTCCTAAATACTACCCTAGGTTTTCTGGAAGTATATTCCTTAAGATAAGGATCATTACAGATGATTGGCCAATGTTTATGAATTATTTGCTTAATTTGTCGGAATTGGTTACTATAACCAGTTACGAATAATGGTATTTCTAAAGTGTCACTAGATTGTTGTTTGATGATAGATTTTTTGTTGTTATTTTTCTTTTTATCTTGTAATAAATATTTGTTTCTATCATCTTCTAGGGCTCTAAGATAGCCCCTAAGTACTAAATCCAAGGGATAACCTTTCTCTAGGAACCTATCCTTTAATATTTGGGATTGTGCTATATAGCTTTCAATTGTGCTACAGGAACTAACATCACTTGTTATCCACCAAATATTGGATTCAGTTTTTTTGATGCCCAGACTCGTTAGTTTATTAAGTAGATCGGTAGAGTCTCTAATAAAAGAGGGAAGTGTCACTACATATTTTTGTAGATATGAATCTACATACGCAGATAGATGGTCGGTGAGGCTGTCAATGCCAGCCACTATAGGACGTCCGGGAGGGTTGGACGCATCCTTGTGTATTTTCGGAAGATGGTAGTAGAAGGCTACACTCGGATTTTTAGGATACAAATAATCTTTCTCTTTTTTTAGTCAGAATTCCTTCTTCAAACCCTTCTAATAGAAGGGAGAATAATTGTTTCTGAAAAAGAGGAGTAGGGTCTCCCGGTAAGATCCTATAATAGGTCGCATCAGTGAGGATCCTATCAGCCTCCTGGAGGTAATCTCCAATATTCTGAATCACAATGCCCCCTCCTTTGTCCGCTTGGCGGATCACTAAATGTTTGTGGTTACTAAGGCCTAGATTTAGAGTTCGGCGGTAGCCGTCAAAACCAGCGTTAGAGGCTCCTAACGCTGGTTTTGGGCGCCCGCTGGTATTTGGAGTCAGTGATTAAAGGGTCTAACGCTCACTTTTCAGCCGCGACTTTTCCATACCGCAGATCCCCCTACGCCATTTGCGTAGCCTATCTTTTCAATGGGATCTTCCTAACGCCGGTATTTAGAGTCGTTTCTGCAGTGAGCGTTAGAGCTCTAACGACAAGATTCCAGCCGCCTGAAAATAGCAGGAGTTAAGAGCTTTCTGGCTAACGCCGGTTTATAAAGCTCTTAACTACTGTACCCTAAAGTACACTAACACCCATAAACTACCTATGTACCCCTAAACCGAGGTCCCCCCACATCGCCGCCACTCGATTAAAAATTTTAACCCCTAATCTGCCGACCGCCACCTACGTTATACTTATGTACCCCTAATCTGCTGCCCCTAACACCGCCGACCCCTGTATTATATCTATTAACCCCTAACTTGCCCCCCACAACGTCGCCGCAAGCTACTTAAAATAATTAACCCCTAATCTTCCGACCGCAAATCGCCGCCACCTACGTTATCCCTATGTACCCCTAATCTGCTACCCCTAACATCGCCGACCCCTATGTTATATTTATTAACCCCTAATCTGCCCCCCTCAACGTCGCCGACACCTACCTACACTTATTAACCCCTAATTTGCCGAGCGGACCTGAGCGCTACTATAATAAAGTTATTAACCCCTAATCCGCCTCACTAACCCTATCATAAATAGTATTAACCCCTAATCTGCCCTCCCTAACATCGCCGACACCTACCTTCAATTATTAACCCCTAATCTGCCGACCGGAGCTCACCGCTATTCTAATAAATGTATTAACCCCTAAAGCTAAGTCTAACCCTAACACTAACACCCCCCTAACTTAAATATAATTTTTATCTAACGAAATAAATTAACTCTTATTAAATAAATAATTCCTATTTAAAGCTAAATACTTACCTGTAAAATACATCCTAATATAGCTACAATATAAATTATAATTATATTATAGCTATTTTAGGATTAATATTTATTTTACAGGCAACTTTGTAATTATTTTAACCAGGTACAATAGCTATTAAATAGTTAAGAACTATTTAATAGTTACCTAGTTAAAATAATAACAAATTTACCTGTAAAATAAATCCTAACCTAAGATATAATTAAACCTAACACTACCCTATCAATAAAATAATTAAATAAACTACCTACAATTACCTACAATTAACCTAACACTACACTATCAATAAATTAATTAAACACAATTGCTACAAATAAATACAATTAAATAAACTATCTAAAGTACAAAAAATAAAAAAGAACTAAGTTACAGAAAATAATAAAATATTTACAAACATAAGAAAAATATTACAACAATTTTAAACTAATTACACCTACTCTAAGCCCCCTAATAAAATAACAAAGCCCCCCAAAATAAAAAATTCCCTACCCTATTCTAAAATACAAATATTACAAGCTCTTTTACCTTACCAGCCCTGAACAGGGCCCTTTGCGGGGCATGCCCCAAGAAGTTCAGCTCTTTTGCCTGTAAAAAAAAACATACAATACCCCCCCCCCAACATTACAACCCACCACCCACATACCCCTAATCTAACCCAAACCCCCCTTAAATAAACCTAACACTAATCCCCTGAAGATCTTCCTACCTTGTCTTCACCATACCAGGTTCACCGATCCGTCCTGGCTCCAAGATCTTCATCCAACCCAAGTGGGGGTTGGCGATCCATAATCCGGTGCTCCAAAGTCTTCCTCCTATTCGGCAAGAAGAGGACATCCGGACCGGCAAACATCTTCTCCAAGCGGCATCTTCTATCTTCTTCCATCCGATGACGACCGGCTCCATCTTGAAGACCTCCAGCGCGGATCCATCCTCTTCTTCCGACGACTAGACGACGAATGACGGTTCCTTTAAGGGACGTCATCCAAGATGGCGTCCCTCGAATTCCGATTGGCTGATAGGATTCTATCAGCCAATCGGAATTAAGGTAGGAATTTTCTGATTGGCTGATGGAATCAGCCAATCAGAATATAGTTCAATCCGATTGGCTGATCCAATCAGCCAATCAGATTGAGCTCGCATTCTATTGGCTGTTCCGATCAGCCAATAGAATGCGAGCTCAATCTGATTGGCTGATTGGATCAGCCAATCGGATTGAACTATATTCTGATTGGCTGATTCCATCAGCCAATCAGAAAATTCCTACCTTAATTCCGATTGGCTGATAGAATCCTATCAGCCAATCGGAATTCGAGGGACGCCATCTTGGATGACGTCCCTTAAAGGAACCGTCATTCGTCGTCTAGTCGTCGGAAGAAGAGGATGGATCCGCGCTGGAGGTCTTCAAGATGGAGCCGGTCGTCATCGGATGGAAGAAGATAGAAGATGCCGCTTGGAGAAGATGTTTGCCGGTCTGGATGTCCTCTTCTTGCCGGATAGGAGGAAGACTTTGGAGCACCGGATTATGGATCGCCAACCCCCACTTGGGTTGGATGAAGATCTTGGAGCCAGGACGGATCGGTGAACCTGGTATGGTGAAGACAAGGTAGGAAGATCTTCAGGGGATTAGTGTTAGGTTTATTTAAGGGGGGTTTGGGTTAGATTAGGGGTATGTGGGTGGTGGGTTGTAATGTTGGGGGGGGGGGTATTGTATGTTTTTTTTTACAGGCAAAAGAGCTGAACTTCTTGGGGCATGCCCCGCAAAGGGCCCTGTTCAGGGCTGGTAAGGTAAAAGAGCTTGTAATATTTGTATTTTAGAATAGGGTAGGGAATTTTTTATTTTGGGGGGGCTTTGTTATTTTATTAGGGGGCTTAGAGTAGGTGTAATTAGTTTAAAATTGTTGTAATATTTTTCTTATGTTTGTAAATATTTTATTATTTTCTGTAACTTAGTTCTTTTTTATTTTTTGTACTTTAGATAGTTTATTTAATTGTATTTATTTGTAGCAATTGTGTTTAATTAATTTATTGATAGTGTAGTGTTAGGTTAATTGTAGGTAATTGTAGGTAGTTTATTTAATTATTTTATTGATAGGGTAGTGTTAGGTTTAATTATATCTTAGGTTAGGATTTATTTTACAGGTAAATTTGTTATTATTTTAACTAGGTAACTATTAAATAGTTCTTAACTATTTAATAGCTATTGTACCTGGTTAAAATAATTACAAAGTTGCCTGTAAAATAAATATTAATCCTAAAATAGCTATAATATAATTATAATTTATATTGTAGCTATATTAGGATTTATTTTACAGGTAAGTATTTAGCTTTAAATAGGAATCATTTATTTAATAAGAGTTAATTTATTTCGTTAGATAAAAATTATATTTAAGTTAGGGGGGTGTTAGTGTTAGGGTTAGACTTAGCTTTAGGGGTTAATACATTTATTAGAATAGCGGTGAGCTCCGGTCGGCAGATTAGGGGTTAATAATTGAAGGTAGGTGTCGGCGATGTTAGGGAGGGCAGATTAGGGGTTAATACTATTTATGATAGGGTTAGTGAGGCGGATTAGGGGTTAATAACTTTATTATAGTAGCGCTCAGGTCCGCTCGGCAGATTAGGGGTTAATAAGTGTAGGCAGGTGTCGGCGACGTTGTGGGGGGCAGATTAGGGGTTAATAAATATAACATAGGGGTCGGCGATGTTAGGGCAGCAGATTAGGGGTACATAGGGATAACGTAGGTGGCGGCGGTTTACGGAGCGGCAGATTAGGGGTTAAAAGTGTAATGCAGGGGTCAGCGATAGCGGGGGCGGCAGATTAGGGGTTAATAAGTGTAAGGCTAGGGGTGTTTAGACTCGGGGTACATGTTAGGGTGTTAGGTGCAGACTTAGGAAGTGTTTCCCCATAGGAAACAATGGGGCTGCGTTAAGAGCTGAACGCTGCTTTTTTGCAGGTGTTAGGTTTTTTTTCAGCTCAAACTGCCCCATTGTTTCCTATGGGAGAATCGTGCACGAGCACGTTTTTGATGCCGGCCGCGTCCGTAAGCAACTCTGGTATCGAGAGTTGCATTTGCGGTAAATATGCTCTACGCTCCTTTTTTGGAGCCTAACGCAGCATTTGTTTGAACTCTCGATACCAGAGTTAAATTTATGGTGCGGCCAGAAAAAAACCCGCGGAGCGTTAACAGCCCTTTTACCGCCGAACTCCAAATCTAGGCCTAAGAGAATCTATGGCCCGACGTTCCCCAGGACTGAGATTGTTCTTATATCTCGATTTCTTGGGGAACCTTTCTAGGTCCTTAAGAACCATTGACTGATATATACTAATATGCGAGTTTTTAGCCCTAGGGGGATTGAAATTAGATCTGGGTCTAAAATCAGTATGTATATACTTCTCAGTCAATTGCTCCAAAAGGGTATCAGGTTCATATGTTATCAGACCGTCAGTAAGGCGTTCATTCATGGTGTCAGTAATAATAGGCATATTAGCTGTACTCTTTAATCGTTTCTCAGCAAAATATTACTGAAGAGAAAGTTTTATAGTAAAGTTGTTGACATCCACATACTTGTATCCTAAAAATCTGAGTGTAGCCTTCTACTACCATCTTCCGAAAATACACAAGGATGCGTCCAACCCTCCCGGACGTCCTATAGTGGCTGGCATTGACAGCCTCACCGACCATCTATCTGCGTATGTAGATTCATATCTACAAAAATATGTAGTGACACTTCCCTCTTTTATTAGAGACTCTACCGATCTACTTAATAAACTAACGAGTCTGGGCATCAAAAAAACTGAATCCAATATTTGGTGGATAACAAGTGATGTTAGTTCCTTGTACTCCAACATTCCCCATGACAAAGGGTTGTTAGCTGTTGAAGCATATTTGAAAACTGACATTTATATGCCTCCCAAACAACAACTTTTTATTCTGGAAATTATACGATTTATACTGCACCATAATTATTTTATCTATCAAGGTAAACATCACCTTCAAGTCAAGGGTACGGACATGGGCACCAGATTCGCACCCAGTTTTGCCAATCTTTACATGGGCAAATTTGAGGAGACTCATGTCTATGGGTCTCCTATGGGTGCGGGTCTGGTGTTCTATGGCCGTTATATTGACGATCTGATATTCATATTTAAGGGCTCATATGAAGAGGCCCTACTATATTCAACATCTCTGAATGACAATGAATTTGGTCTAGCATTTACGAGTAACATTCAGTCCACTAAGATAGAATACCTTGACCTGCTATTATCCTTCTCAGAAGTTGGAACCATTATGTCTGAAACCTTTTTTAAAAAGGTAGATTGTAATAGCTTTCTCAATTACAATAGCAATCACTATCACAGTTGGAAAAATAACGTACCATATGGACAGTTTAGACGCATTAGGCGGAACTGTAGCACAATTGAAAGCTATATAGCACAATCCCAAATATTAAAGGATAGGTTCCTAGAGAAAGGTTATCCCTTGGATTTGGTACTTAGGGGCTATCTTAGAGCCCTAGAAGATGATAGAAACAAATATTTATTACAAGATAAAAAGAAAAATAACAACAAAAAATCTATCATCAAACAACAATCTAGTGACACTTTAGAAATACCATTATTCGTAACTGGTTATAGTAACCAATTCCGACAAATTAAGCAAATAATTCATAAACATTGGCCAATCATCTGTAATGATCCTTATCTTAAGGAATATACTTCCAGAAAACCTAGGGTAGTATTTAGGAGGGCTCCCATGCTGAAGAACAAATTGGCCCCTAGTAAAGTTGTGAGGGACAAGGTTGGTAGCCACAATATTAACATAGGGACTAACAGGACTTTTTTGGGTAATTTTTTACCAAGATATGGAATTTTTAAATGTATGAAACCGAGGTGCAATATGTGCAAAGTCGTGAAAAGTGGAACCAACACTTTTTAGTCCAATCAGACAGGAGAACAATTTAAAATTACAAAAAGGTTGTCCTGTGAGTCTACCTATGTTGTATATCTCGTTAGTTGTGTTTGTGGGGTCCAATATGTAGGACGTACTGGACGTACCATCAAAAAACGATGGAGTGAGCATACTCACAACATCAAAAAGAAATTCTTGAAACATAGTCTCTCTAGACATTGTGCTTATGCACACAAAGGTAGTGCTAAAACACTCTCTATACTACCTATAGAACAAATATCTCGCAATAGTCACAATGCTATGCTCACTCTACGACGTAGAGAGACTTACTGGATCCACAAATTACATACGCTGGCCCCTGATGGCCTTAATGAATGTGTCGATTTAGCAGCTTTTGACTTATGAGTGTTAGTCATCTTTGCTATAGGTAGGATTATGCTATTCTATCGTAATTGATCAATTGGCCTCCTGACTAACTTTATTTATTGGCCAGATATCTTCTACTGGTCTCTTATCCTTGTGGATATTTAGGGAACCCACTTGCCCATATCTAAATTATCTCCCGTTGTAAACATTTATTTATTTATTTTGGATACACATGGGTAAGTGCATTTTATATATATATATATATATATATATATATATATATATATATATATATATATATATATATATATATATATACTATTGTGGTGTGTATATATGTGCATATATATATACATCACATCTGTACCATATGAGCCCAATAGGAGCATGATTGTATCCTATGGGTTTGTGTTGGTATCAATAACAACTCAATACCATATGCATTCTACCTAGTTGAGAACATCATGCCATATTAGATATGACTTACAACATGCCCCCTTTAGATTGGTAACTCCTTCTTCCATCTCATTACCATGACAGCATTTGATTAATTAATTTATGCTGACCCATTAATTATATTATTTTAATTATAGTATGTATTGAGATTATTAATTATATTAACATATTTACATATTTTAAGAGTATTATATCCCATGCCTTTTCCCACGGATTTACTAAGTTACCTGCTAATCACCATGTCAAAATTAGATAGATCTCGATCTAATGAATAAACTGTCATGTATTGTGCCGAGTATGTGTCTACTATTATGATATATAATTCTTTGATATTTCCTAGATATTGTTTTCAGTGGAATAACTGTATCTGTCAATATCCTTTGGATATAGACGGTGTGTATGGATCTCTATTAGGTTATGTAATGAGAATATTGTTACTAAATGTCCAGTAGTTTTGGTACTGATGTTGGTATTATGGTAATTTTTACCACATTATATTATCTTTATTAATTATTTGTTAGGGGTCTGTGTGGTTGGATCTCTTAACTCTAGACACTCGAGTTATTATGCCCCTTTGATACACTGCACATTCATCGGTGCTTTGAGCATACAATGTTTTATCCTATTAGCAAACAGGTTGTTTGACTGACATATAGTACATCCAATCATTTGCCCAAATGTTCTCCTGACAAGTTGTGGTTGGTTATGCGGTTTTGACGCTCCCCGCTATCCCATCCTGTCACAACTGTGTTAAAATTTGTCCGGCAACATTCACTGTTTTGACCGATATATTTCACATCCAGTGGCAGTAGGATTATTTCTACTAGACAAGTTTAGGTGAATTTAACCATTGGGCTCCCCTTTGTCTGTCCCAATATTGGTGCGTTTTTGTCTGATTTTAATTTAATTTTAATAATAATGTTTATAGGACATATATCTGAGGCTGTGGTCCGGAGGTGATTGTTCACGCCCCCCTCCCCATTGTATTAGCTAGCGCCACGCTTGTTATTCTCATTGGTCACTGAGCCATCTTGATTTGACCTATTAGCTAGCACCACGCTTGTTAATCTCATTGGTCACTGAGCCATCTTGATTTGATAGACTCACTGTGGCTTGTCATGCGCACTTAGCGCCTTAGGACGCCGACTTCGTCGGCACCTAATTTGAACCACACGCAGCAACTAGGTAACAGCTGACTGTTACATTCACCTCAAATTCATATCATTTATAAACATTGGAATTGTTGTGATCTATTCTAATCAAACATGCATGTTATTCAAAATCTCTCAGTGCTTACACAATATTTGACTTACAATAAGGTATGATTTTTTGATTTATAAATTTTATTAAATATGTTTGCACAAATGAAATTCAATATGAATAATATTAATTAGGATTTTAGATGTAATTTGTGATTATGTATTGTATGTCACATTGTTTATTGTATAATGTGTGCTCTATTTGGTCTTATTTGATTGGTTGGGAGAACAGTACCAATTAAGTGGACCTCTCCCACTAGCACCTGTTCTATATCAATTTATTTAGATTTAGGGTATATATTTTAGCAAGTGTTCAGTAAACATTTTATGAAGCCTGATGAAGCAGCCATTGGCTGAGAAACGCGTTGCCTGTGATTTTACAATTTTTATTAAAGTCATTTTTTAGCATTTTGAACACTTGCTGTATTTTCTTTGGGATATATCTTCCTTTTTTCTGAGGAAAATCACCTCTGGTTCACTGTGGGATCCTCTGCACTACTGAATCCACCTGGATGCCTGGCTACAAGTCTGTTGGATGACTGAATTGATCCCTTCATGCTTCAATAGCATCACAAGAGGTGCTTTATCCATTACATCAGCTCCTGTGCAGGAAGTTGGTCTTCTGGGTGACCGAATAGACCCCAGACTGCATATTTAGCACTACTTGAGGTGCTCTACCAAATGTGAGTTTACTCATTACTTTAAGATCTACAAGTTCTGGACCAAACAATATTGGGCCATGTGGCGCTTCTGTTTTCTCTTTCCATAGATTGCTGCTCCTGGATCCTGGCCTGGATCATCACAGATAGCTGCCTCCTTCCTCTCCAGAGACTTTATCATATTTATCACTTCTATTGCCTTATTTGACTGATTTTTTAGGCATCATGATCTATGTTCACTAATTTATTGTATCACATTGTTATTGTTATTGGTTAACACTGCCTAACACTGTTATTGGTTTTTATATATATCTTAGATTATTAGCCATATATTTAATAATATTTCTATTTAAAGATATTGCTTATTTTCTGAACATTAGTACTTCCTATATATAATATTATCACTTCACCTGATACCATATTGTTGGTTACATTCTCACACCTACACTTATTCAATCATATTAATTCTTAACTTTTATATTTCTATACACGTATATATATATATATATCACTTTGAGACATTAAGAGAGAGATTTTCATCCCTAGTGTCTTGAATTGTTTCACTTATTTATTGTTAGGGCGCCCCCTCACTTTTTTTGTTAATTTTATTAGTGACAGTGATGTCGGGAGCGGCAGATTAGGGGTTAATAAGTTTAATATAGTGTTTGCGATGCGGGAGGGCCTCGGTTTAGGGGTTAATAGGTAGTTTTTGGGTGTTTAGTGTACTTTGTAACACTTTAGTTATGAGTTTTATGTTACTACTGCCAGGGGCGAAACTACAGGGGGTGCAGAGGTTGCAATTGAGACTGGGCCCCCAAGGGTGGGGGCCCAGCTTAAAAAAAAAATATATTTATTTTACAATAAAAAACGTTGACCTGCCACTGCCTGCACTGATATCATGTGAGTGTGACATGACGCTTCACTAGTGTCTCTGACTACAGGGGTTAATGTTTCTGTTTTACCCATTGGTGTTTATGTGTGTGTGTGTGTGTGTATGTATGTATGTATGTGTCTGTGTGTGTATTTATGCATGTATGTGTGTGAGTATGTGGAACCAGCAAATTACAGACCTTGCTACTACAGCATGGGGGGGCGGGGGGTAAACAGTGTCAGTCTATACAGTACCACTATATACAGTATGGGGGGCTGGACCATGTCACAGACTACTGTGGTCACTTTATAAAGTATGGGGGGGGTAGGGTTAGACCAGCCATCTCACCGGCAGATTAGAGACTGTGTCACTGACTCACTATATACAGTACTGGTGGGTTAAAACCAGGGCCGCGATCCGATATAAATCGTTGCCCGCAAAAGCCGGCGACACCAAATTTTGTGCTGGTTTGGTATCACATATACGGCGTAACATAGAAGTTATGCTCGTATATTTCTGCCTTCGGCCGTAGTTTTTTGGCCCATAGACAGGTATACCAAAACAGCGCAGTTTGGTATCCAATATACAGCGTAAGGACTTACGTGGCGAAAATGGAGAAATATTACTCCATTTTCACCTCGCCACAAATTGCAGGCGTAGTAAGCCTTACGCTGAGTATTGGAGCCCTGTAACTCCCTAAACTAGCTGCAAAATAAAATCTAACATCTAACGCATGCGCAATGTCTATGTACCTGTCAACCGCGATCCCCCGCCACAATCCCTAATAAAGTGTTTAACCCCTAAACCGCTGATCCCGGACCCCGCCACCACCTACATTAAATGTCTAACCCCCTAATGTGAGCCCCCTACACCGTCGCCACCTACATTAAAATTATTAACCCCTAATGTAATCCCCCTACACCGCCGCCATCTATATTACAATTATTACCCCCTAATGTGAGCCCCCTACCCCGCCGCCACCTATTTTAACTATATTACCCCCTAATCTAATCCCCCTACACCGCCGCCACCTATAATAAAAGTATTACCCCCTAAACTGTCCCTACCCTAAACTAAATTAAGAAATAGCCCTGAAAAGGGCCTTTTGTGGGGCATTGCCCCAAAGTAATCAGCTCTTTTACCAGCCCTTAAAAGGGCTTTTTGTGGGGCATTGTCACAAAGTAATCAGCTCTTTTGCCTGTAATCTAAATCCCCCTACACCGCCACCACCTATAATAAATGTATTACCCCCTTATCTAATCCCCCAACACCGCCGCCACCTATATTAAAATTATTACCCCCTAATCTAATCCCCCTACACCGCCGCCACCTATATATATATATATATATATATATATATATATATATATATATATATATATATATATATATATATATATATAATATAATTATATTAGGGTTAATATAGTTAATATAGTTATTATATTATATATATATATATTAATTATATTAACCCTATCTAACTCTAACACCCCTAACTTAATTATTATTAAAATAAATCTAAATAATATTAATAATATTAACTAAATTATTCCTATTTAAAACTAAATACTTACCTATAAAATAAACCCTAAGATAGCTACAATATAATTAATAATTACATTGTAGCTATTTTAGGGTTTATATTTATTTTACACGTAACTTGGTATTTATTTTAACTAGGTACAATAGCTATTAAATAGTTAATAACTATTTAATAGCTACCTAGTTAAAATAATTACCAATTTACCTATAAAATAAATCCTAACCTAAGTTACAAATACACCTACACTATCAATAAAATAATTAAATAAACTACAAATATCTAAACTAAAATACAATTAAATACACTAGACTAAATTACAAAAAAACAAAACACTAAATTACAAAAAATAAAAAAAGATTACAAGATTTTTAAGCTAATTACAACTATTCTAATCCCCCTAATAAAATAACAAAGCCCCCCAAAATAAAAAAAAATCCCTACTCTAATCTAAATTACAAAAGTAATCAGCTCTATTACCAGCCCTTAAAAGGGCCTTTTGTGGGGCATTGCCCCAAAGTAATCAGCTCTTTTGCCTGTAAAAAAAACAACACCCCCCCCATTACAACCCACCACCCACATACCCCTACTCTAACCCACCCAATCCCCCCTTAAAAAACCTAAGTCTAACCCTCAAGTGCTCCTTACCTGTCCTGAAGACCGGCGGAGAAGGTCCTGTTCCAGGCGGAGAAGTCTTCTTCCAGGCGGCGACATCTTCTTCTTCCAGGAACCAGCCGGCGCGGAGCGGAGGAGTTGAAGACCGATGACCGCGGAGCTGAAGACCGTCCATCTGGAACTGAAGACCTGCGATGCTGGAACGGAAGATCGGTGACGATGGAACTGAAGACCGCTGGAACTGAAGACCGGAGCATGGAGGATCCTCTTCATACGATCGCCGCCATACACTGAATAGGAATTCAAGGTGCGCGATTAAAAATGGCGTCCCTTGAATTCCTATTGGCTGATTTGAGCCTTCAAATTCAAACCAGCCAATCGGATGTAAGCTACTTTAATTCTATTGGCTGATTTGAATAGCCAATAGAACAAGAGCTACTGTATTTCTATTGGCTATTCTAATCAGCCAATAGAATTAAAGTAGCTCGCATCCAATTGGCTAATTTGAAGGCTCAAATCAGCCAATAGGAATTCAAGGGACGCCATTTTTAATCGCGTACCTTGAATTCCTATTCAGTGTACGGCGGCGATCGTATGAAGAGGATCCTCCACACTCCGGCTCCGGTCTTCAGTTCCAGCGGGCTTCAGTTCCAGCGTCACTGATCTTCAGTTACAGCATCGCCGGTCTTCAGTTCCAGATGGACGGTCTTCAGCTCTGTGGTCATCGGTCTTCAACTCCTCCACTCCGCGCTGGCTGGATCCTGGAAGAAGAAGAGGTCGCCGCCTGGAAGAAGACTTCTCCGCCTGGAACAGGACCTTCTCTGCCGGTCTTCAGGACAGGTAAGGAGCACTTGGGGGTTAAACTTAGGTTTCTTTTAAGGGGGGATTGGGTGGGATAGAGTAGGGGTATGTGGGTGGTGGGTTGTAATGGGGGGTTGTTGTTTTTTTACAGGCAAAAGAGCTGATTACTTTGGGGTAATACCCCACAAAAGGCCCTTTTAAGGGCTGGTAATAGAGCTGATTACTTTTGTAATTTAGATTAGGGTAGGGACATTTTTTTATTTTGGGGGGCTTTGTTATTTTATTAGGGGGATTATAATAGGTGTAATTAGCTTAAAAATCTTGTAATCTTTTTTTATTTTTTGTAATTTAGTGTTTGTTTGTTTTTGTAATTTAGTTTAGTGTATTTAATTTTATTTTAGTTTAGATATTTGTAGTTTATTTAATTAATTTATTGATAGTGTAGGTGTATTTATAACTTAGGTTAGGATTTATTTTACAGGTAAATTGGTAATTATTTTAACTAGGTAGGTATTAAATACTTATTAACTATTTAATAGCTATTGTACCTAGTTAAAATAAATACCAAGTTACCTGTAAAATAAATATAAACCCTAAAATAGCTACAATGTAATTATTAATTATATTGTAGCTATCTTAGGGTTTATTTTATATGTAAGTATTTAGTTTTAAATAGGAATAATTTAGTTAATATTATTAATATTATTTAGATTTATTTTAATAATAATTAAGTTAGGGGTGTTAGATAGGGTTAATATAGTTAATATATATAATATAATAACTATATTAACCCTAATATAATTAGGGTTAATATAGGTGGCGGCGGTGTAGGGGGGTCAGATTAGGGGGTAATACATTTATTATAGGTGGCGGTGGTGTAGGGGGATTTAGATTACAGGCAAAAGAGCTGATTACTTTGTGACAATGCCCCGCAAAAAGCCCTTTTAAGGGCTGGTAAAAGAGATGGTTACTTTGGGGCAATGCCCCGCAAAAGGCCATTTTAAGGGCTGGTAATAGAGCTGGTTACTTTGGGTCAATGCCACGCAAAAGGCCCTTTTCAGCGCTATTTGTAGGGTTAGACTTAGGTTTATTGGTAGGGACATTTTAGTATTTCAGGGGTTAATAAATTTAATATAGGTGGCGGCGGTGTAAAGGGGATTAGATTAGGGGTTAATAATATATGTGGCAGCGGTTTAGGGGGCTCACATTAGGGGTTAATATAGTTTAAATAGGTGGCGGCGGTGTAGGGGGATCATATTAGGGGTAACATAGTTAATGTAGGTGGCGAGGGGAAACTACGGGCGGCGCAGGTTTCCACGCTTGTGCCGAAACCTGCGCCGTATATCGGATCGCGGCCCAGGGTGGGGAAAAATCAGTAAATGTAAAATCTTTCAGCTCAATAACACTGCTAAATATGGACTACAAGATTCTGTATTAGCCCAGAATAGAAGTGGAATACAAGTGGAGAATACAGAGTGCACTATCAATATTGCAGGTCCACGCTCTGAATAGAGCACAATCTGGTATTACAAATCCATTGTAAAACAGAATTACCAGAGAATTTTCAGTACTTGTTTTTTCTTTTTGTATTGTTTTTTTCTTTTTTCTATAATTTAGCGGTCTTCCCCCATCCCAGTGATCATTATATAGGTGGCCACCCTCTTATACATCATTTCACTATAGTGTAGCGTCCAATACCTCCTTCTCCCTTCAAATCTTTTTTTCTGTAGCAAAAATCCCCCCCCCCACTTTACCCTCTCTGTCGCTGGTATGTTCACCTGCCTCCCGCCTTCCTTCCCACTCCTCCCACTGCCATCAATGGAGATCCAAGTCTTGGTTGTCTCTTGACAACCGAGACTGCATGGGTTGTCTGAAGGTTAGACAAAGATCTACATTATGCAGTGTAATAGGCTATATATTACATGACATATATCTATGTCCAATTGAAGCAATGGGTTCAAGTTTTGGCATACTTACAATTTGCATAAATGCTCTGCAAACCATCATTTTATTTTCATACTTATTTAATACGAAACGCTATAGCATACACATACTGTAATTAATGCAGAGATAAAATTTATGTCTGGGGCAGCTCTGGTAGGGTAGGGGGCATTATATCTAGGGATAGATCTGGTAGGGTGGTGCCAAGGAAGTAGTGTAGGGGGCATTATATCTAGGGACAGCTGTGGTACGGTAGTGACAGGGGAGGGCTAAAGAAAAATAATTACTGTGGAATGTAATGATGGGGTGATTTGCCTAGGGGTAGGAGCTGGTTTACTCACAGCTTCCATTTAATTTCTCTTGTTGGAGGGTGACAGTTGTGGCCCCTGTATGGCAGAGATGTAATGTGAACACGTGTCAGGGTAGCAATAGGGTGTGTTAGTGCCCCAAACTATTACTCAAAGACCAAACAGGTTTCATAAATGGCAGATCTTTGAGAAGTTTGTTGTTGACAATAGAAATATTATATATGAAGGAATTTAAAGAAATATCAATCAATTTTAAGAATGTTGAGAACTATTGATGCAGAAAAGGTTTTTGGCAATGTCTTATGGGACCACTTATTTAAAGTATTGGAAAAATTTGATTTTGGACCAAATTTTATATATATATGTCATTAAGACATTGTATAAGGTTTTGATTGCTAAAGTTCTGCTCAATTGTTCAGAGTCTAAAATGATAAGGCTTTATAAAGGAACTAAACAGGATTGTCCACTCTCACCAATACTTTTTAATTTTGTTATTAACCTCTGGCAGTCTGGTTAAGGAAGAATTGAATTTTATACATTGTGGAATCTAATATAGTGAAGTCATCCAATTCAAGGTAGTAGTTTATTACACAGGATGAACACACACTAGTAATCACACTTACTTTTGAACTTGCTTTCTAGTAAGTGTGATTACTAGTGTGTGTTCATCCTGTGTAATAAACTACTACCTTGAATCGGATGTGCGCTGTCTCCCACTCTTTCGTTTCAGTGTTACCATCTTTACATCCGTGGACAGGAAACCCATGGATCCTTGTATAGCAGCACTCCAATTGGCTTGAATTTGGCTACCTTCTGATTGCTCAACATTGCTGTGGGGGCATATTCCAAGTTTCTACCATATTCTTGGAATCACGCTGTATGGTAATGTAGTGCAGCCTTCTTTTCTTATTTCTGTATAGTGAAGTCATGCTCACTGAGAATGTAACCTCATTTAGGACAAGATTACAAGTGGAGTGGTATTTAGCGCTCCCGCTCAAGTGTTAACTTTGATAGAAGATTTATGCCGAGTTGTGCTTGTATTACAAGTTGAAAATAAAATGTTTTTGCTCATGCGCTAACTTGGCATGCATAAAAAGCTGAAATTAGAATATCACACAAGCGCGATACTTATTCCCCCATATAAGTCAATGGAGTAAAAAAAAGTGGAAAAAAAGCCTAACACTCTACTGTCACACAAACACGCTTGCATATTCTCAAGTGCGCTAACCAGACATGAAAATATGAATATTTCACATTCCAATGTTCTTCACATGTATTATTTATTCATATCATATTTCTATGCACAAATATATATTTATACCTATATATATATACACACCTGATTATATATAGGTATTGATTAATACAGATATAGGAATATCTATATATAAATTCTTAGAGCATATTATGAATTGTTAAATATTTACATTAAATACACAGTATAACACTTTATTAAATATGAATATTGCCTAAATATGTTTTACATGTTTTCATCTACTTGACTGCAAAGGACTCCAATGCACATTATATATATATGTGAATGTGTGTGTGTGTATACATATGTATTTATATGTGTATATATGTCTGTAAATACATAAATACACATCTAAATACATAAGTACACACATATATACAAATATACTGTACATACATATGCATCTTTAATCTTTAGATATGTATGTATCTCTACGTTATAGCCCTTTTCCTGCCGTTTTTCCCCAGCAACTGAGACCTCATATCTTTGAGCCCTTATAAATTTTTTGTGCAATATATTTTTAAAATATTTTTTATTAGATGTGTAAGTGTACTTGTAGTGTATTTTTTATGTGTTTTGTGACACGTTTGTGTTTCGCAAAACAGTTAAGCAGAGCTCTGAGGACGCTCTATCCCAATGAGTGTTAACTTCAATTGCACTCAAGCGATCGCGTTTACTTTCAACTTTTAATATGAGCAAAAAACCCAACGCACGCAAACACCCATGATAAAACCCTTTTCGCTTGTGCGTAACCGTAATCTGTCCCTTAAACATTAAAAACATCCACAAGGTGATTAAGGGTATAAGTGTCTTTTTTATCCACTGCTTGCTTGGAGAAAAATGTGTAAAATACTAAGAATATGTCATTTGGGGGCTGATTTAAGAAGCTGCTGCTGTTTCCGCGCAAGCCTTTAAGTTCGCCGGAAACATAAGTTAAGAAGCAGCAGTCTTAAGACCGCTGCTCCTTAACTCGTCGGCCACCTCTGAGGTGGCGGATAGCAATCAATTGACACCTTCGATTGGCCGCGAATGTGCAGGGGACGGCATTGCACAAGCATTTCACATAAAATGCTTGTGCAATGATAAATGCCGACATTGTATGCTGTCAGCATGTATCGATGTGGGACGGACATGATCCGCTACAGTGGATCATGTCCACTCGCACATTAATAAATCGACCCCTTAGTGTCAAACGACTTGCCAATTCAAAGAAATATGATATAGTACTTAAACCTGTAAGGCTTGAAAAGAAAAAAGTTTAAAACAAATGAAAGAAATGATCACTGAAAATGGTACTATCGAACCTTTCTAAGAATTAAAGGAAAAGCATAATCTGGGGAATAAAGGTTTATTTGCCTATTTTTAAATAAAACATTAATGAACTTCAAAAAACACATAAGGTAGAGTGAAAATTAGGTGAATTATAACGTCATATTTGTGTGAAAAAAGGGGGTGGCTAAACCATCTTTAATATATAAATCAATAGTAGAAAAAATATAGGTTACCAAATTGAATTGCTATCAATAAAATGGTCAAAAGTTATATTGATTAACGCAACACAATCAATTATAAGAAAAAGTTTGAATAGAGTATTATCTTCTACTATATCACTATTGCACACTCAGTTATTAGAAATCTAGGGATATATTACAAGTAGAACACAAAAATATTAGTGCCATTGAGCGCCAACACAGCTCAAGTTAAATAAGTAGCACTCCTATTCTTGCGCTCATATTACAAGTTAAAAGTAAAAAAATTTTCCACAAGCGAAAGCCTCAGGCACGCTTACATCTAGAGGTCGTATAACACGACTACACTAATTCCCTTTCCCCATAGACTTCTATGTGGTGAACTACAAAAGCCTATTCGGACTTCTGCTCACTTGCTAACCTGAAAGTGCGCTAAGCCAAGCTTAAGGTGCAGTAAGAAATAGTGAAAATAGCATTGTTCTTCACTCTGAAGAAAATGTTATTTCTTTCCTAAGATATGGTGAGTCCATGACGTCATCAATTACTGTTGGGAATATCACTCCTAGCCAGCAGGAGGAGGCAAAGAGCACCACAGCAAATCTGTTAAGTATCACTTCCCTTCCCACAAACCCCAGTCATTCTCTTTGCCTTGGTGCATGGAGGAGGTGAAGTTTTGGTGTCTGAAGAAAATTGGATTTCTTTCGCTACAAGCAAGAATTTAATTATTTTAGAAAGCCAGAGTAGGTTCTCTCTGTTCTTTCCTTTGTTTCAAAGACTGGGTCTAGCCGTAGTCCACATTAATCTCTTCAGTAGAGTAGTGGTGGCTTTAAAGCAGTTAGGAACTTGTAAGGTGGGCCTTGCTGTGTTTTCCTAACATTTTTGCTGCCCATGGTACAGAAAGCCAGAGTATGTTTACTCTGTTCTTTCTTTTTTCTACAGGTCTCTGTGAGAAGTGGCGTCCTCTCATACCGTGTAGGCTGCCCTCTTTTTTGTCTTCTGGGGCTGGGAGACTGGCACTAAAAGGGTTAAGGAGCCTCTCTGAAACATATGTGGGACATATATATCCTTTAGAAGGATATTTTAGGCAGGATGCAGGCTCTTTATGGTGACAGCAGACAAGGGGTTAATATAGAATTCCCTGAGTTTTTGGGCTCATGTTAAAGTTCAGAGGCCCCTAAGGGGTTTATGACACCTTACAATTTTTATTCATTCACAGTTTTTGAGACAGTTTCTGTGTGTGCGCTATTACTTTTGGCTGTGCAATTTTTATGGGGCTTGTTTGTGTGTCACTTACTCTATTTCTGGAATCCCTAGCAGAGGGCGTCATTGCTTAAGAGGAGTCTTCATGGGATTTGGAGACTTTGCTGGTGGCGTGTTGCAGCTGGAGAATATAGCGCAAGGTAGTATTTTTCGTGCTTCGTTTCCATGCTGCTGCCGTGTCCCCACCACCTTCTTCACTATGAAGGAGATACGGTGCCATTTTAGTCTCTCGCCGGGCCCGGTCATCTGACCCCAACTTTTTCAGTCTACTCCATCTGTAAACGGAGCCTTCCTGCGCATTATACTTCTGTCTCTATGAGAAGTATTTTAGATGGAAATGCTTCTTCTAAAGTGATTATGGAGAAGGTTCATTATATACCTATGTAAAAGTTATATTATGAGCATCTATTTATTTAATAAATCTCTGTTACCCTATACTGTGTTTGCAATAGCGTCCCTTAATTATCTGTTTGATTTAAAGTGACAGTTTGTTTTTCCAACTATACTATTAAAATATTATATTTTGATTTATATTACTTCTCAGTTTTTGTGTTTTTTCTTTTTTTTTGTGTTTTTTCTTTTTGCAAAAGAATTCTGTTTGGTTCTTACACACTGAATATTGCTTAAAGGGATACTAAACCCATTTTTTCATGATTCAGATAGAACATGAGATTTTAAGCAACTTTCTAATTTACTCCTATTATCAATTTCTCTTTGTTCTCATGCTATCTTGATTTGAAAAAGCAGTACTGAAAGCTTTAGAGCCAGCCCATTTTTTGTTCAGCACCTAGGTAGAACTTGCTGATTTGTGGCTAAATGTAGCAAACCAATCAGCAAGCGCTACCCAGGTGCTGAACTAAAAATGGGCTGGTTTCTTACCTTTCATTACTGCTTTTTCAAATCAAGATAACATGAGAACAAAGAAAAATTGATAATAGGAGTAAATTAAAAAGTTGTTTAAAATTGCATGCTCTATCTGAATTATGAAAGAAAAAAATTGGGGTTAGTATCCCTTTAAAATATGCAATTATGTGTGCTTTTACTTCGCTGGATTTCTTGAGATAGAGATAGTGCGCTGTCTCTGAGCCCAATGTCTCCCAGGGTGATGCTGTTTAGGCAATGCCACAGCCTTTTCCTTAAACGTCCCAAGCCTCTATGGCATCACATGCAGTGCCCTGCGGTTCCTCGCTATCTCCTGGAAGAGTTATTTGAATGCAGAATTTTTCTGCTCAGATATCTTCTGGGTATCTGTGGCATTGTCTGCTTTTCCTATTCTAAAGGTAAATTGCAAAAGGAATATTAGAGATTCAGATAGGAAGGCTTCTGTTCCACCTACGGCTACCCAGATGGCCCATCCTCATAGGTCTGATGAGGAGGATACGTCGGTAATCTCTGAGAGTAATATCTCAGATTTGGACAGTATAATTCCTTCATCTGATGCTGAAGTGTGAACCTTCAAATTTAAGCCGGGGCACCTTTGTTTATTGTTAAAGGAGGTTTTGGCTAGTTTGGACAGCTCCGATAGTCTACGGCTATGCTGCCCTGAATGCACCCGATCCTGCATGATCTCGGAAGTTTAGCAGGGCCAGGCCTGGTCAGTACCTGGATGAGAGACCACCTAGGAACACCAGGTGTGGTAGTTTACGCCTGACGGTGTCAACACTAAAGAATCTAGTAAATTATAAATACTAGGAGTCCACTGTGGAAGTTTTCCTGTCCCAGACCGTGCTAGGAGATTTTTTCACTGCAATGGGAGAATTCAGGGATTCCTTCTTCCCCGTCTCCTGTCTTTAAGAGAATTTTCCTGTCGCTGTTTCCATTAAATATTATGGTGCATGGTGCATAAAGTAGAAGAGGCCTTTTCTACTCTGGCTAAGAGAACTACGATCCCTAGAGAGAATAGCTGCTCATTAAAGGATCAATAGCCTAAGCTGGAAGTTTGTATTGCCATTGTGTCAAGTGCAGCATCTTATTGGTGCAACGTCTTGTCTGATTCCATTTTGGCCGAGACACCTTTGGAAGAGATCCAGTTCCAATTCTTTTCTTCTAATGCTACCATGCATATTAAGACGGGAGCCAAGATATCTGGCTTCGCTGTGCTAGCCCGCGGGGCGTTGTGGCTATATTCTTGGTCAGTAGATTTTTCCTATGAGTCCAAACTCCTGATTTTACGGGTGAAAAGGGTCTTTTCTACGAAGAAAAAAGGAGAGCTAAAGCGCTATAGGAAAAAAAGTCCTGCTACACTCTGATTTTCCCCTCAAAGAAAAACAAAAGATATTAAATACAAAAGAAAGAGTGAGCGCTAAAAGCACGGACCCAATATATAAATAATAAATGAAAAACCTGTGTAGGAAATAAATCATAGATCAGAGCCTATATAGGGGAGTGTAAAATAATATAAAATGTGAAATTAAAATGAATAAATAAAATAATACAGATAACAGGTGACAAAAGAATCCAAATAAATACAATTTAATAACACAATATTAAAACATATAAGGGACATCTCCCTTGTGCATAAAATAGCTCCTTATAACAATATAAAGTGGCGTATCTAAGAAATGCTAAATAGCAATAAAAGACAATGATGTCGAGGGCTACGGTATTTCCAATCCACGGTGGAAATGTAAAAAGTCACAAAGAGAGTACCTGTTATCGTAAGATGTGAAAACATCTATGATCCTAGGAATAAGTGAAAAGATTTACCTTGTGTAGATCAGTCTTACGGCTAGCACACAGCTGATGGCGTTACCGACCTGGGCCTGGATGCGGCCTTTTATGCTGGACTAGCGTGATGCCTCTGACGTCACTCAGAGAGAGCGTGAAAATCGCTAGAAGTAGCGGTATTAGATGTATACTGTAGCGACAAACAATAACTGGCTCACAGGTGACAAATGAATAGCTGGCAAATAAGATGGATACTATGTATCACAAGGATCCTGAGTTTGCAAATGGGTAAAATGTATCTCTGATACGTATATTCTTTTCCTTAACACAAGGATCTGTGGGTCAGTGTGAAAAAACATGGCGGTCACAATTAGTGACTAGGTGCACTGAGCAAATGATCCCAGTGGTCAGACTTACTTGCCACACTTGGCGGTCACTCCTGGTGACTGGATGGTTCTTTGCGGTCACTAGGGGTGATTTCAATGTAACAAGCCATTGGTTCCATTCTTCCTTTGGTCCAAAAGGGTCAGTTCTTGAGATTTGCCTTTCTGTTAAACTTGTTCAATTTGTGGCTTTTCCCTTTGGGCTTGCCAGGGCTTCCTGTGGGGGCTATTTTGGCAGTGATGACGGTCACCCTTACTGGACGACATAAGGGTTCAGGCGCCATCTTTTCCACAAGTAAGATCTCATACAGAGATCTTGTTGTCTTTTCTTCGTTTCCACAGATGGGACATGAATCAGAAAATGAGTTCCTTGTTCCTGTTACAGGAGTAGTTTTCTTAGGGACCATAATAGTTTCCCAAATTCTAAAAAAAAGGTCAGAAAATCAATGATTGTTTCCTCCTTCCTCTCTCCGCAGTTTACTGTTCTGCCTTCAGTGGCTCAATGTTTGGAAGTAACTGGTTTGATGGTCGCTTCATTGAACTTCATTCCCTTTGCTCAATTCCATCTGAGAATTCTGCTGTTAGGCGTGATCAGATAGTGGAACGGGGATCTTGTGGATATGTCTCGGAGGATAGATCTAGATCTGTCTTCATGGGATTTTCATCCGTGGTGGTTTGTTCAGAAGCTTCTATCTCAGGGCACATGCTTCTGGAGACCTTCTTGGGTATTAGTGACCATGGACGCCAGCCTGTTGGACTGGGGACTATGGATATGGAAGGAGTCTACTCTCCTCATAACTATCTAGGAGTTGAGAGTGATCTACAATACTCTGATGGCTTGGCCTCAGTTGTCTTTGGCCCGGTTTTTCAGGTTTTGGGTTATCAATCACCTGAAAGAAACCTGGAGTTACTTAGCCATGATAGACATGGCGTGGATTGTTCAGCGAGCGGATGCTCACAGTTGCTGTCTAGCTGTCATCCACATTCCAGGAGTGGATACTGGGAGCAGACTTCTTGAGCAGTTAGACATTTCTTCCCGGGAAGTGGGCGCTCTTCCAGGAGGTGTTCTCCAGGTTAACCCTCAAATGGTGGGTGCTGGATTTAGATTAGATGGCAGTACGCAAACCTCCAAGGTACGTTTTAAGGTCAAGAGATCTGCAGGTTGCCCTGATAGATACTCTGGCGGTTCCTTGGGACCTCAGTCTGACATACCTGTTTCCTCAGTTTGCTCTTCTTCAACGAGTTTTTGATTGTATAAAATGAGAGAGAGCATGGATAATTTCAATAGTTCCTGCATGTTCTCACAGGATCTGGTATGCAGACCTTGTGGAGTTGTCATATCTCCCACATTGGATGTTGTCCCTGAGGAAGGACCTTTTATTTCAGGGTCCATTCCTTCATTCTATTTCGTTTCTCTGAAGCTGGAAATGTAACGCTTAGTTCTGTATAAGCGTGTTTTTTTCTGAATCCGTCATTGAGACCATGCTTTGGGATTGCAAGCCGGTTCTGGTAACTTTTAGTGGCAATATGCTCTCCGCATTCAGCATTGCACTAGCATCTCTTGTGAACTGGTGGTGCAATGCCACCCTCTGCAAAATCACGGCCAATCGCTGCTACAGGGGGTGTCAATCAACCTGATCATATTCGATCGGGTTGATTTCTCGCAATGTTTGTCCACCTCCTCAGAGCAGGCGGACAGGTTATGGAGTAGCGATCTTTAGACCACTGCTTCATAACTGGTGTTTCTGGCGAGTCTGAAGGCTCACCAGAAACACGGCCCTTCAAGCTCCATATGGAGCTTGATAAATGGGCCCCTATGGAGTATTTTGATAAAGCCCTGCATGGGTGAAATGCATAGAAATACTCCAGGATTAAAGAAGGGTAAAACCCTCTAATGCAAACCACTCATTTATGCTGCACTCCTGCTCTTTTTGGACTCTATAGTTCTTCAGCTTAAGAGACCCAACATTAAGATTGAGGAGTACACGACAATAAAGGTGGATATCGGAGAAACAGGTGGACACAAAAAAATTTTCCCACTGCACATGGGAAACAGATTCGTCATAGCCATACACTGAGAAGGCTTTGCACAAAATAATACTTTAATAACTACTCTAGCATTATTGGATAGTTATTGGATAGTTATCAGTATTTATGCTGTAGATCGGAGTGCAAAAGAAACCGCTAGCGTTAGCAAGGAGATTAACAACTGACAGGGGGAACCCGTCTACCAATCAAATGAGAGGTGTGTCGTCTGTGAGGTGAATAGAGTAACGCTTATTCAAAGTTCACAAGCCGACAGGCTGTTCTAGAAGACGGACAGAGGTGTTCATATCGTCATCCTCCAATAGCGTCTGACCGCCTTGGGATCTATCACACTGAGTGGACACTAATTAAAAAGTAAGGTACCTTACCATTTTGTCACATTGAGAGAATGCGGTTACATAAACTGGACTTTTATTGCAAACAAGGGAGACGTCCCTGTATTTTTTATTTATACCCTATCGGCATTATATGTTTTTAGGATGTTAGCCATATTTAATAAATACTTTTATATTTAATTTTATCACATGGTGGCATTTTTCATTGCTTATGATTGTATATACTATTAACTTAGATTTCAACCCTAGCTAGTAAAAGCGCCAGCTCTTTTCCAATTCTGCTAATTGTTCTATTTTGTGGTTACTACTGGGGAGGAGTAAAGAAAATTTGATAATAGGAGTAAATTAGAAAGTTGCTTAAAATTTCATGCTCCATCTAAATCACGAAAGACAAAATTTGAGTTCAGTGTCCCTTTAATATAGTACTTGGAAACAAAAATAGTGTTATTGTATGTCTAATTTGCATATCTTACACAGAGTTCCCTGGTGCATTGGTAACAATGTATACAGAGTACTTCTAGGCAAAGGCAATCGGGAATACTTGCTTAGTTTTGCTAATTTTCTATACAATAATTCTATGTTGCTTACTTTTATGAAATTGAGGATTTTAATGTCATACTTTTATCTCTTTCTCTCTCTGTATATATATATATATATATATATATATATATATATATATATATACACACAAACACACACACCTTCATTACTGTGACTCAAATATTTTATTTTCATTTTTGATGACAGGCTCAATCATCTTCGGCATGAAGGATACCAGTGTTGCACAAATTACTGGAGAGGTGTTCTGCCATTCTTCAGAGACAATTTTATTCAGGGGTTGCTCGACGGGTTGTGTTGCTCTAGCTTTCTATTTAAAATACCCTAAAGGTGTTCTATTTGATTCAAGTCAGGGGACATACTTGACCAGGTCATAGTTTTCACTTTTTTTCTTCCCTAGAAACTATTTTGTGATTTTGGCAACGTGCTTTGAATTGTTATCATGTTGGAATATTCCTCTTCTGCCAAGCTTCTGGAGACTGGGAGTCATCTTGTCAGCCAGTATTTTGGTATATCCACAAACATTCACCTATAATGCCATCTGCCAACCCCCTTTTGCACTTATGCAGCCCCAAATCAATACAGCCTCACCGCCAAGGTTTGCCAGAAACAAGAGTTAAGAAGCCGCGGTCCTAAGACTGCTGCTCCTTAACTCATCCGCTACCTCTGAGGCAGCGGACTGCAACCATCCTGATCGTATACCACACCCCCTGCTAGCGGACGATTCAAGAGGCGGCATTACGCAAGCATTTCACTGAGCTGGATTCCATCTGAGCTGAACAAATTTATCTTGGTCTCATCTGACCAAAAAAATTTCTCCCAATGTTCATCAGACTTCTTCCAGCTGTTTAGCAAGGTTTAATCTTGAAGTTTTTTGCCAAAGAGCAAGCAAGGGTTTTTCTTGGACTCCACCCATAGAGGTTACCATTATGCAATGTTCTTTGCACTTTAGTTTGGCTGCACTGTGTCTCTTGGGAATGTTACGCTGAATGGTTGTCTGTTTCCTCATTCTGGCTCTAATCCCTTCAATCACCTAAAAAAACAGAGGGCCCGGAATAGCGGGATACTGTTAAACAAAATGAGGAACTAAATAGAATATACTAACAGTGTTCAAAATGAATAAACTTATTTTATTTAAAAGGCTTCAGAGAAACAACATCCAAAAATACAGCTTGTGTAGATTTATTGAAATAGTTTAAAAAAGAACTTTTAACCCTTTAAGGACACAGCTTTCTGTTTGCTCAATTGTTTTATGACGGAAAAATTCCGTCATATGTACTTAAGAGGTTAAAACTATTTTCAATAAATCTAACCAAGCTGTATTTTGAGAACCAGAGGAGTGTTATGGTGATCAGACATTTCGACTTAGTATCGATGAGCTAAGGGAAGGCTAAAGGGCTACTGAGATGCATTATGTTTGTTGTATTTTCATTACTAGTGCGATGAGGTTGTTTAAGGATTTTGTTTTTAATTATTATTAATACAGAGGTGGGTGTATACTGTGTTGGCATATGTTCTTTGTACACGCTGAGTGTTTATTGGGGGGGAGTGTTCTCTGGGATATGTTTTTCAGAAACGTCACATAATAAAATATGGACTGATACTGCTGGCTTAACACCAGTAAATTGTAATTATGGGATTGTTTATATATATATATATATATATATATAATAACATTTTCTTCAAAGTGAACAATGCTATTTGAAGTATTTCTATTAAAAAAAAGAAAAGTATTCACTTTGTTTTAAAGCGATATGGTATATGTCAAGAGTAGGGCTCAAAGGTATACAGTATATATATATATATATATATATATATATATATATATATATATATATATATATATAAAAAAAATTATATGCATGGGTATTTGTATGTGTATGTGTATTTATGTACATATATGTATGTATGTGTACACATATAAACATTTATACATACACAGATACTAATATATAAAATATATACATCTTTGAGCCTTTCTGTGTCAAACACCTAGTAATATACCATATCCCTTTAAAACCCTTTTTATACATTTTTTCATTAATACACTTATATTTTATAATTAATTAATGTATGTGTGTGTAATACTTTAAAGTAATATGATTTAAATCTGTTTTAACTTAAAAGGACAGTCTACTTGATTTTTTTATTGTTTAAAAAGATAGATCATGCCCTTACTAAACATTCCTTAGCTTTGCATAAACATCATTGCTATACTAATATACTTTATAACCTCAAAGAAGGCCTGTTTATAAGCCCCTGCAGGCCGCCTCTTATGTGCTAGTTCATGTGTGCCATATAGATAACATTGTGCTCACTCCTGTAGAGAATTATAATGGTTATGCAGAAATCAGCACTAATTGGCTAAATTGCAAGTTTGGAAAATGCACTAAGATAAGGAGCAGGATAAGGAGCAGTATGCAGGGGCTTAGATACAGGTAATCATAGAGGTAAAAATTATATTAATATAAACATGTTAGTTATGCAAAACTGGAAAATGGGTAATAAAGGGATTATCTATTTTTTTAAACAATAACAATTTTCAAGCAGACTGTCCCTTTAACTTTTTTTTATCACTAATATGTGTTGCGCACAAGTGCAACATATAACTTTCAACTTGGAATATGAGCGATATTTAGCGCGGACGCTAGATCCATTGAAAGTATATAGTGAGCATATAGGATGTTGGCCGTGCTAAACATTCTTTGGTTATTCTGTTAAACTTGTAATTCCAGATTATGTTCTAAACATGATTGTTGGAGCATCCTGCGTTTTCAAAAGTGATCCACTTGTAAACTGGGCCATACTGTTGTGAAGTGAAAGTGTATTTTTCAGCATTTCACTTATTGGGCTCGATTACAAGTGGAGCCAGAATTTATTGCGCGCCCGCTAACTAGCAAAGTTGCCCTTTTGCTCGTGTGTGATAAATAATCAGCTATTACAAGTGCTTATAAAATTAACCAGAGATCAGATCTCTAGTTTATCTAATACATATGCCCTAAATGCCCCCAATATACAGTGTAGTGTATTTTATTAAAAAATAAAAAATGTACAATTTTTTAAAATAAAATAACTGCACTAGGCAGTATTTTGGGGGTAAAGTTGGTGGGACTGAGGTGTTAGAAAAAAATGGCACTGAAAAGTGCCTTTACATTGCGGTCTATGGGAACTGTGTTTTCCCTGTAAATATAAATGTATATGCTTATATACATATATATTTATGAGTTAATATGTGTATATACACATACAAACACATAAATATGTATATAATCATTTACATATATATTTATATTTGCTGCCATCGCTGCGCTACTTACCCCCTTCACTGCGCTTAGGTTCTGATGCCATCTCTGACAGCATCAGATAAAGGCTCCCATTGGAGCCTATAGAAGCGCGCTCTTGTGAGCACAATGCTTCCTAGCAATGCGAATGCAAGCTCACGTTCACATTGCGCTTAACTTGTAATACCAGTGCGCATTAGAGTGCGCTGGTATTACTCAGTGAAGCGCTAAACATCAGCTAACTACAGTTAGAGGTGCTTATCACTTGTTTGCTTTTCAAGTGTGCGTTACAGTGAGAGAGTGTCAGTGTCTGTGTGAGTGTGGGTGGGTGTGTATGAGAGTGTGTGTGAGAGAGTTAGAGTAAAGATTTGTGTGTGTGTATGAGAGTGTTAGAGTGAGTGTATGTGTGAGATAGTGTTAAAGTGAGAGTTTGTGTGTGAGTATTCATAATCATGTGTGAGCGTGTTAGAGTAAGAGTATGTGTGAGTGTATTTTAGAATAAGAATATGTGAGAGAATGTGTGTTGGAAAGTATAGAAAGAGTGAAAGTGTGCATGAGAAAGTGTGAAAGGGAGAGTGTTGTTAGAGTGTGTGTGTATGACAGAGAGTATGAGTGTGTGTGAGAGTGTCAGAGCGTGTCGTGTCTACGTGTGTGCTTGTGTGTGAAAGAGTGTGTGTGAGAGAGTGGTAGAGTGAAAGTGTGTGTGTGAGTGTGTGTGCATGAGTTAGAGTGTGAGAGTGAGTGATTGTGTGTTAGTGTGTGTGTATGTGTGAGAGAGAGATTAGAGTGACAGTGTGTAAGTAGCACAGCTGCAGCATTTTTGGCATTCAGTGTTTAAAAATATGATTAAAGGGACCCTTAACACCTGACTTCTAATAATCCCAAAAACCTACTTTTTCTTATTAAACAAAATAAAGTAATCACTGCTGCCTATTTTATCTGTTCCTCTTAGCCCAAACTTTTGAAGGAGATTGTTTTAAAATACAGTGTTGAGGCAGTGCTTGATTTCCTATGTAAGCTGCCATATTGTAGCGTGCGTTACAGGGCTCAGTAGTCACATGATACACACACCATATTATCTATGCATACACAGTACTTAGAGGAAGGAATCACATCTCTCTCTCCCTGCAGCGTGTGAGCTGCAGTGTCTGAAAAGTTATTTCTCAGTGAGGGTATAAATATATTTCATAATTTCCCTGTTAATGTATATAAAACATGTTATGCAGAAATTTAAATAAAATACTTATAACTTCTGTGTTTATGTTTTTAACTCCCCCCACACACACAGGTTTTTTCTCTCCTCAAACTCTGTCCGTAAAGTTTTATGCTCAGTAAGCACTTACCAGAGCCGGTTCCTGTGTTATTATTGTAAAACTACTGACTGCTCTGGGGGAGGGAGGGGGATAGGGAGGAGGAAGCTCCCACGGACTGCACGCTGCATATCATTAGTTCAAAAGACTTCTTCTTTTCATGACCTCTCCTCCTGAATGTAAATCACTAAGGTCTGACACCCAGCATAAGACGTTTAGCAAGGATCGTATGCATTATCTATCTAGTGAGCACACTGCTAGCTAATGCATACGATCCTTGCTAAACGTCTTATGCTGGGTGTCAGACCTTAGTGATTTACATTCAGGAGGAGAGGTCATGAAAAGAAGAAGTCTTTTGAACTAATGATATGCAGCATGCAGTCCGTGGGAGCTTCCTCCTCCCTCCCCCAGAGCAGTCAGTAGTTTTACAATAATAACACAGGAACCGGCTCTGGTAAGTGCTTACTGAGCATAAAACTTTACGGACAGAGTTTGAGGAGAGAAAAAACCTGTGTGTGTGGGGGGAGTTAAAAACATAAACACAGAAGTTATAAGTATTTTATTTAAATTTCTGCATAACATGTTTTATATACATTAACAGGGAAATTATGAAATATATTTATACCCTCACTGAGAAATAACTTTTCAGACACTGCAGCTCACACGCTGCAGGGAGAGAGAGATGTGATTCCTTCCTCTAAGTACTGTGTATGCATAGATAATATGGTGTGTGTATCATGTGACTACTGAGCCCTGTAACGCACGCTACAATATGGCAGCTTACATAGGAAATCAAGCACTGCCTCAACACTGTATTTTAAAACAATCTCCTTCAAAAGTTTGGGCTAAGAGGAACAGATAAAATAGGCAGCAGTGATTACTTTATTTTGTTTAATAAGAAAAAGTAGGTTTCAGCAATTTTTATCAGGTGTTTAATGTCCCTTTAAAATGTGTAAATAGTATGCTAGGCAGCTGTCATCACTGACATAACATACATAAACATCTTAGGCAGTATGCTAAAACAGTGTGCTAAAACATCACTTAGTCACTAATTGTTGTGTAGGACAACTACAGCCTTAGAGGTACTTGTACAGTTAGAGGTACTTGTCACATGTTTGTAAGTGTGTGTGTGTGTTTAAATGTTTGAGAAAGTGTGAGAGAGTATTAGAGTAACAGTTTGTGTTTGAGAGTGCATAAGAGTGCAAAAGTGTGTTAAAGTAAGAAACCATGTGAGAGAGTATTAGAGTGAGTGTGTCTGTAAGAGGGAGTGTTAGAGAGAGTGTAAGTGTGTGTGTTTGTGTCAGAGAGTGTGTGTCTGTGTGAAAGAGTGTGTGTGTGAGAGAGAGTGTTAGCTTGAGAGTTTGAGCCTGATTCATCAAGCTCCAAATGGAGCTTGATGCAGCTGTTTCTGCGCGAGCCTTCAGGTTTGCCGGTAACAGGAGTTAAGCAGGGGTCTTACGACTTAACTTGTCCGCCTGCTCTGAGGCTGCAGACATCAATCCACCCGATCATATACGATCGGGTTGATTAACATCCCCTGCTAGCGGCCGATTGGCCTCAAATCTGCAGGGAGAGGCATTGCACAATCAGTTCACAAGGAATGCTTGTGCAATGATAAATGCAGATAGAGTATGCTGTCTGCATTTATCGATGTGCATCGGACATGATCACTACAGCGGATCATGTTCGTCTGCACCATAATAAATCTACCCCTTTGTATGTAAGGGTTTGTATAATAATGTGTGATAATCTTTAGAGTGAGAGAGTTAGAGTGATAGTGTTTGAGTGTGTGAGAGAGTGTGTGTGTGAGAAAGATAGTGTCAGAGTGAGTGTATTTGTCTGTGTGAGAGAGTGAATGTATGTGTGTGAGTGCTAGAGTGAGAGCATGTGTGTGGGAGTGTGTTTGTGTGAGAGTGTGAGTGCATGAGAATGTGTGAGTATGTGTATGAGAGTGTTAATGTGAGTGAGTATGAAAGTGTTTGAGTCAGAGTGAGTGTGTGTCAGAGAGATAGGGGCCGATTTACTAACTGTCTGACGGACATGATCTGCTGTAGTGATCATGTCCGCCTGACATTGCTGAATGCTGACAGCATACGCTGTTGGCATTTAACATTGCACAAGCAGTTCTGGTGCCCTGCTTGTTCAATGTCGCCCTCTGCATATTTGCGGCCAATCGGCCGCTAGCAGGGGGTGTCAATCAACCCGATCGTATGCGATCGGGCAGATTGATGTCTGCCGCCTCAGAGCAGGCGAATGAATTAAGGAGAAGCGGTCTTAAGACCGCTACTTCTTAACTCCTGTTTCTGGCAAGCCTAAAGGCTCGCGCGGAAACAGAGGCATTGGGGGCCATACAAGGGTTGGTAAATCGGCCCCATAGTGTCAAAATGAGTGTATTTGTCTGTGTGAGAGAGTGAATGTATGTGTGTGAGTGCTAGAGTGAGAGCATGTGTGTGGGAGTGTGTTTGTGTGAGATTGTGAGTGTATGAGAATGTGTGAGTGTGTGTATGAGAGTGCTAATGTGAGTGAGTGAGTGTGTGTATGAAAGTGTTAAGAGTAAGAGTGAGTTTGTGAAAATGTATGTTTATTTCTGCCTCACTTAAATATAGAACTACATACTAGACCATACTCGCTTGCTTCCTACTTTCATGACAGAGATGTTAAATACTTTTCTTGGCAAAATGCCATATTAAAGTGAGCACACAGTTTAGTCACTTAGCCAAAAATTGCACAGGCTAACATTGTTTGCGCACACTGCTTGAAAACAAAAAATAGGGAACATTGCCTAACATTTTGCCTGTATTTTTGTTTTTTACATTCAGGCCAAACTTTTGTTGAACTATTTTTATTTGCATTTTCCCCCTTTTCCATTTTCCATCCTCTATATAGCACGATTTAACAAAGGCTGGGGTAAGCACTCCTTGTGAATTAATTTACCTTCACAAACAGTGTTAACAAACAGGCTTACTCTTTATAGAACAGAAATTAATATTTACATTTTAGCATTTTGCTAAGAAATTACAAACTATTTACCACTTGTTTCTTTTTATGTTATGAACCAGCGTTTTTTTGCATAATTTAAATTTTATATTTTTAGCATATTTTCCCAAATCTGTCTCCTTTCATCCATGAACTAGCTCTTCTACCTGCTGCATCTTTATTCTTTCTTAATTATCTATCAACTGAATGCATCCCCAAAAACAAGACACATGCTTCCAAATATAAAAAAGAAAGGTAATGGTGTTTTATTTATAAAAAAATATTGTTGCCTGAAATAATTAATGTTAATAATCATGGTTACAGCTGAAGTATATTTCAATATTTGGTTGTATTGTAATAGAGGTTTTGATTTTGCCTTCAAGGTATGCATAAGTCATGAAACACACCAGGGAATGACTGTGCAAAAGTATTCTTTTTCCAAAAAATAAGATGGAAATGTGAGTGGAATAAAGGCAGACTGCATGTTTTATGAAGTTAAAGTTAAAATGTTCCAACAAATTTAATAGTAAAGAAATGTAATATTAAACATTAAGGGCTAGATTAAGAGTGTCATGCTATCGTTTGCAAGATTAGCGATTGCAAGATTGTGGTGTTTTTGCACTCAAATCCATATGACAAGTGACACAGTATTTAAATTACTGCAAATTAGTTTGTGCAAACTCGCAGTGATTTATGCTCCCTATATTTTCTATGGGCGGTGTTTAGTGGCAATGTATGCTCATATTACAAGTTGAAAGTATATGCGACCGCTCAAATGCAATCACATCTTACGCTCAAACTTTTTACCCGACTTGAAAGTTTGCATAAAGAGTTTGGCCAGAAGAAAAAAAAGCTGTATTAAGCTATACTATTAACCCCTAAACCACCAAACCCAACAAGGCAAACTACCCCGCTACACTAATAACCCCTAAACCGCCATGCCCCCACATCGTAAACTACCCTGGTACACTATTAACACCTAAACTACCACATAGCCCAGAACAAAGTAACCTCTAACCTCCTATCAACTAACCACCAACACCACTAATCTAACACCCCCTAAGTTACAAAAAAAAAGCCTAAAGACAAGTTTTAAGGGAGATGTCCCTGGTCCAGTTTATTGTCTTTTTAAATTCGCATTTGATTTTATTTATTATCATTTTTATATTTTCAGTGTGTCCTTCTGGTATCTCTGCTTTTTAAGCACTCCATCTCTATTGTAAATTTCTGAACAAAAAAGAAGCCTAATATTAAAGAAAAAAAAAACTACCATTACCGAAAATAAAAAACCTAACATTACAGAAACTAAAAAACTTACCATTACGGAGAATAAAAAAAAAACTACCATTACGGAGAAAAAAAAAACATTACCAAAAATAAACCAAAACAGTAAGACCTATGTTAAAACTAACATTTTTTTAAAAAATAAAAAACACCCCAAAATAACAAACCCTAAACTAACACTAAAACCTACTCTAAAAATTTGTCGGGCAATGCCCTAGTTGAAGTAATCAGCTATTTTAGCGAACAAAATCCTTATCCTTAAACCAAAGTAACTCACCACCACCCCCCATAAAAAAATACACTAAAAATTGCCCTGACAAGGGCATTTCGCAGGACATTGCCCTAAAATGATTACAGCTCTTTTGTTTATTTTAAAATATATATATATATATATATATATATATATATATATATATATATATATATATATACAGTATATAAACTAATCTAAAAAAAATATCCTAAAAAAAAAAGGGCATTTGGTCGGGCATTGCGCTTAGAAGAGCATTTAATAGGGCAGTGCTCTAAAGTGATTACAGCTCTTTTGCACAATAAAAAACATATCCTTAAAAAATCCAAATCTAAAAAAACCCTATGCTAAAAAAAGACTCCCCTGAAAAGGGTATTTGGTTGGGCATTGCCCTTAGAAGGGCATTTGGAACGGCAGCACCCTAAAGTGATTACAGCTTTTTTGCCCAATAAAAAAGCCCTATACTTAAAAAATCCTAATATAAAAAAAACCAGATCCTAAAAAATAGTTGCCCTGAAAAGGGCATTTGTTAGGGCATTGCCCTAAAGTGATTACAGCTCTTTTTGGAATGAAAAAAATATATATTCTAAAAACCTAACATAAAAAACACTATTTAAAAAAAGATGCCTGAAAATGGCATCATTAATTGCAGTTCTTTTGCACCCTAACCTAAAACAAAAAAACATCTTCCATCCAATGCTTCTAATCTTCCATCCGTCTTCATGTGGGCATCGCCACACACTGAACCTTAATTGCGAGGTCCCCCCTTATGTAGGGGTGCACTTGCATTCCTATTGGCTTATTTTCAAATCCATATTCAAATCAGCCAATAGAATAAAAGCTTTTTCTATTGGCGCAATCCCTTCGCAATCTAGCCCTTAGGTGTATAGGTTGCACTTAAACATGTTCTTATTCTTGCACCACAGTTGGGCAGTCTATGTTATGAACAATATGATTACAGCAGAAACAATTATGGCTAGATTACAAGTGCCGTTTGTACAGTTCGTGATTATCAATATCACATTCACGCTAATTTACATGCATATTACAAATTTGACATCAATAGATTAGCGCACCTGAAGACCTAGCATAAAGTGTAAGGGTTAAAAAAAAAAAGTCGCACCAAGCACAATATAAATATATTTAAAATAAAGTATTCCATTATTTTTATAAAATAAAAATAATTTATAAGGGTTAAAAGGTATATGGTATATGACAAGGTTTTTGACTGGAAAGGGCTATAATATCTAATAATGGGCCAGGTTACGAGTGGAGCACAAAATTGCGATATTTGTGCTCCACTCAGTAATACCAGCGGACACAAATGCAGGGCTCCATGAGAGTGAGCTTCCATATGCTACAATGGGAGCCTTGTTCTCATACGATCAGTCACGGTTGAGAACCTTGCGCAGCAAAGTGTAAATATATATGTACATGAATACATACATACAGTATACATTTGTATGTTTATATGTGTATATACACATATTAACACACACATATATATATATATATATATATATATATATATATACAGTCATATGTAAAAGTTTAGGCACCCCTGACAATTTCCATGATTTTCATTTATAAATATGATCTATCAAATAACTGAAGGACACAGTAATATTTCAGTAGTGAAATTAGGTTTATTGGATTAACAGAAAATGTGCAATATGCATCAAAAAGAAATTAGACAGGTTCATAAATTTGGGCACCCCAACAGAAATATTGCTTCAATATTAAGTAGAGCCTCCTTTAGTAGAAATAGCAGCCTCTAGATGCTTCCTATAACCTGTAATGAGTGTCTAGATTCTGGATGAAGGTATTTTGGACCATTCCTCCTTGCAAAACATCTCCAGTTCAGTTAGGTTTGATGGTTGCCGAGCATGGACAGCCTGCTTCAAAACACCCCACAGATTTTCAATGATATTCAGGTCTGGGGACTGGGATGGCCATTCCAGAACATTGTACTTGTTCCTTTGCATAAATGCCAGAGTAGATTTTGAGCAGTGTTTTGGGTCGTTATCTTGTTGAAATAGCCAGCCCCGGCATAACTTCAACTTTGTGACTGATTCCTCAACATTATTCTCAAGTATCTGCTGATATTGATTGGAATCCATGCGACCCTCAACTTTAACAAGATTCCCAGTACCAGCACTGGCCACACAGCCCCACAGCATGATGGAACATCCAAATTTAAAAGAATTATTCAAGGTGCGCCTCTATAACCCAATTAAAGGGATATACAATCTTAAAGTTTAGAACGATTATTTTTTTAGTCTTTAAAATCAAAATTATTGTGATAAAAATGATCATCATAATTTTGATTATTAAGACTAAAAAATAATCGTTCTAAACTTTAAGACTGTATATCCCTTTATTCGGGTTATAGAGGCGCACCTTGAATAATTCTTTTAAATTTGTATTCTTTTTATCCCAAAATTAAGGTTTTGGGTTTTTTAAGGTGTTTAGTTTGCTGATCCTTTCTTTTTGAGTGAAATTCCCCCTTTTTTGAAAAATGATGGAACATCCACCAAATTTTACTGTGGGTAGAAAGTGTTTGTCTTGGAACGCTGTGTTCTTTTGCCCCCATGGATAACACCCCTTGTTATGACCAAATAACTCAATCTTTGTTTCATGAGTCCACAGCACCTTCTTCCAAAATGAAGCTGGCTTGTCCAAATGTGCGTTTGCATACCTCAAGCGACTCTGTTTGTGTTGTGTGTGCAGAAAAGGCTTCTTCCACATCACTCTCCCATACAGCTTCTCCTTGTGCAAAGTGCGCTGAATTGTTGAACGATGCACAGTGACACCATCTGCAGCAAGATGATGTTGTAGGTCTTTGGAGGTGGTCTGTGGGCTGTTTTTGACCTTTCTCACCATCCTTTGCCACAGGCACAGTTCTTGTTAAGGTCAGAAGTAAAATATCGGAGAGTTCTTTTTTTTTATAGCAATCTTAGCTTGTATCCTATCAATGGCTGCACAGTGGAGATGGCAGGGGATATCATATTTACTTATTCCTACTTTTCTTATTTATCATTCTCCTTGTCCTGCTGTAGCATAGGATATGTAAAAAAAACTACCTTGTAAAGGTATGGCTGTTAGTGCCTTTAAGAAGTAGGGGTGCTACAGTAATAAATGTGCCACTTATCCATAGTAACTGCAAAACAATTGTGTGTAAGAGAGTTTGTGTGTGTTAGTGAGAATATGAGAGCGTGAGAAATGTGTTTGTTAGAAAGTGAGAATATATGTGTGAGAAACTGTGTGACAGTGTTTGAAAGTGTGTGTGAGTCTTATTTGTAAGAGTGTGTTAGAGTTAGTTTGTGTGAGTGTGTAAGAGAGAGCTTGTGTGAGAGAGTGTTTGTGTGTGTGAGAGTATTTGTGTGTATCTGTGATTGTGTGTGTGCGCGTATATATCCCTGGCTAAATATGTATGTATGCAATTATTCCTGCCTCAGCTTGCTGCCAAGTGCCATGTGAACAAGAATATTCTCTTTTTAGGTATCAGAATAAGTTTAAAATATTTATTTGTATATAATTGTATACAAAGAGTGTTTTATTCTTAATACAAATGTATATTAGAAGCGTATAACAGCGTAATACAAGTTTACGTTTGACATTGAGTTAAAAAAGTGGGACCACCAAGAAATTTCATGGGACCGCTCTTGGGCAACTTTTTCAACCACTGTGTATATATATATATATATATATATATATATATATATGTGTGTGTGTGTGTGTGTGTCTGTGTATATAACTGTGTATTTATGTGTATTTATGTGTATGTAAGTATATACTGTACATACATATATACACATATAAATACATATATACTCATGTATATACATATATACACATATGTATACTTTGGAGCCCTTTCCAGTCAAATATATTTAAATATGAAAAATAATTTTTATTCAATTCTAATATTTTTAATATGTTTCACTGTGCTTTAACTGTAAATATTTTATATTCCAATGTTCTTCACTAAAACGAAAATGTTCTTTGTATTTCTAAATATATTTTTCTATATAAATATATATATATATATACAGTATATATATATATATATATATATATATATATAAATAAATATAAATCTATACCTATATATATATATATATATATATATATATATGTATGTATATATATATATATATATATATATATATATATAGTGAAGATTGGAGTAGCCATGTTAGTCCAGTAGATAAGATGCTCAAAAACAAAGTATTGCAGTATGCAGTGATACCTTTTTTATTGGACTAACATGATATTTCAAAGACAAGCTTTTCGAGAGTTTTCCTCTCTTCCTCAGATCTAAAGCAATACTGATCAATCTGATATAGATACACATCACATACAACAAATGGAAGGGAGGGAGGGGGGTGAGAGAGGTGTCATAAAAAGCAGAGAATGTGTCTGAAGGAGAAAATAGCTGAGAATAGCCAGAAAGAATAAATAAACAGAGGAGTGTAAATAGGTAAGATGAGAGGATAAACAAAAGGAAAAAGAAACCAACATAGGACAATAAGATGAGAGATTATAGAAAGTTATGGTAGTATGTGAGAAAGCCAGAGTCTACATTAAGTCCTTCATTTCTGGTATTGAAATGTGTGATCATTTTCATCTCAAACGTCTTTTGTTCATGAGAGTCTTTGAAATTCCCTTTAAGAATTTTAATCCTGAGGTTAAGGATGGAGTGACCAGTCTGGGTGAAGTGATGACCAACAGGGGTACAATATTCATTTTCCTTGTGGTTTTTGATCGAGTGTCTGTGTAGATTCATTCTGAGGTGTAGCTTTAGGCCAGTTGATCCAATGTAGCAACCTCTGTCACATGCTGTACACTGTATCATGTACACCACATTAGCAAATGAGCACGAATAGGATCCTTTAATATTATATGACGCGTTGTTGTGTCTGGCTGTGTTGTTGTCACATATATGTTGACACAGTTTGCAGAGTGATTTGTTGCATCGTGCAGTGCCATTCTGTGTTCAGCTTCTGTTCTGTGGTTAATTTGCTGCGCACCAATCTCTGTCTCAGGTTAGGTGGTTGTTTGAATGCTAGTATGGGGGGTTCAGGAAATATTTTTTTGAGTGTGGGGTCTTCTGAAATTAGTGGTTGTAGCTCTTTAATAATTTTGCGTACTCCTTCCAGAGTATGGTTGTAAGTGACTACTAGAGGGGTTCTTGTTTTGTTTTCCTTTTCTTTGTATTGTAGGAGCCTTTCCCGTGGTGTTTTTAGGGCAGATTTGATTTTTTTTAGATATTGTCCTTTCCTTGTAGCCCTTTTGCCTAAATGACTCTGACAGTGTACTCAGGTGCTGATCTCTGTCTTTTGTGTCAGAGCAAATGCGGTGATATCTGATAGCTTGGCTGTAGATGATACCTTGTTTGGTGTGATTGGGGTGGAAGCTGGAATTGTGGAGGTAGCTGTACCTGTCTGTGGGTTTTCTGTATATAGATGAATGAAGGATGCCATTGGTGACAGTTATGGTGCAGTCCAAGAAGTTCGCACTATGATTTGAAAAGTCCATTTTAAGGTTTATTGACGGGTGAAATTAATTAAATGATTTGTGGAAATCTAAAAGGCTTTCTTCTCCTTCTGTCCATATTATGAAAATATCATCGATGTAACGATAATATGTATAAGGTTTGTGGGGCTGAGTACATAAGAATCTGTATTCTAGGTACGCCATGAAAAGATTAGCGTATTGGGGTGACATTTTTGTGCCCATCGCTGTCCCTGTCATTTGTAGGTAGTAATTAGGTAGTAATCTACACAGACACTCGATCAAAAACCACAAGGAAAATGAATATTGTACCCTGTTGGTCATCACTTCACCCAGACTGGTCACTCCATCCTTAACCTCAGGATTAAAATTCTTAAAGGGAATTTCAAAGACTCTCATGAACGAAAGACGTTTGAAATGAAAATGATCACACATTTCAATACCAGAAATGAAGGACTTAATGTAGACTCTGGCTTTCTCACACACTACCATAAATTTCTATAATCTCTCATCTTATTGTCCTATATTGGTTTCTTTTTCCTTTTGTTTTTCCTCTCATCTTGCCTATTTACTCCCCTCTATTTATTTATTCTTTCTGGCTATTCACAGCTATTTTCTCCTTCAGACACATTCTCTGCTTTTTATGACACCCCTCTGACCCCCCTCCCTCCCTTCCATTTGCTGTATGTGATGTGTATCTATATCATATTGATCAGTATTGCTTTAGACCTGAGGAAGAGAGGAAAACTCTCGAAAGCTTGTCTTTGAAATATTATGTTAGCCCAATAAAAAAGGTATCAGTGCATACTGCAATACTTTGTTTTTTGAGCATCTTATATATATATATAATTTTATTTTTTTTAAATCATCAGATATATATATAGAAAATATATAGATATTTCTGGTCTGAAATTAAAAACCATTTTAATGCCTTATTTCACAGCAATATACAAATAAAACTTTTGATCTGTTTATTCAACGGTTCTCCCGACCTACGTAGTAAACTACAGTGCCAAACAATTGATGCCAAGAAAGTCAAAATGTACTGTGTACCTGACAGTATTTGATTGGTTCTTATAGTTAGACTGGAATATTTAGATACAGAGATATCATTATCTCTTAACAGACTGACTGGAAATCCCTCACTCTTTCCTACAAATATGGTATTTGTCAATTATGCAATACTGCTGTGTTAAGTCATCCTTTAAGGGGTGTTTTATATATTATATTTATAAGCCATTTGGTGTCTCGCCTGTCTTACTTTTGTATTTTTCACTGTTGCCCCTGAACGCAACTTTTAAACAGTTTGTTTAAATAAAGAATATTTTATTTATCTATATTGGGATCCGTTGCTTCTTCTACTTTCTGTGTTTTATATATTAACAGTTCAGAAGTGCCCCAAAACAAAATTTATTGACATTCCTATTCTTGTATCCCTCAGTATGTAGTTTAGAGATGTGGGTAAGAGACTAAGAGGATATAATTCTCCCTAGGAGTTTGATTGTATAATACAATGCAAAAACTTTGGGGTGTCCGTTTCACCCACCTAGATCTTTAAAGGCAATCATAGATAACCTTCAAGATATGGCCTTACTTGATATTTGGAGAGTCCAAAATCCTGTGCAAAAGAACTTCACCTATTTCCCCACCCATGTAAAAAATACTCATGACTGCATTAAATTCAATGACAAATTTAGTTATAAAAATCTAGCAGACTCTCAACTCATCTGATCATTTCATGGTCAGTGTAGTGATGCAATGGATTAATACCTCCTAGGCTTGTTGCAAAATTTGTGTAGAGGGAGGCTTAAGCAAAGAGGTTAAATGTAGGATGTGACCAAAGGTTCTTTTGCCAACTAGCTAAAATATGCTCAGCTGCAGAACCCAATAATCAATACCCTCATAGTGGGTATTGAATGTTTGTGTCTCCTGGACACACTCCCCTGATGACGATTTTTAGATGACTCCAGAGGAGACACAACTAGTAATCTAACCAGCGTATACATCCTATTGGTAGGGGGAATTAGGGATAACACGACACACAAGACTGTAAAAACATTTTACAACATGCATAGGTCCTCTTCATCTCCACAAATCCTGGAGTAAAAATTATGAATTGTTGCTCCAATGGTATTGGACTTCAGCTAGTATCAAACGCTTATATCCTAAAGCATTGCATGCTAGAGAGGGTGAGGATTAACATGTACTATGTCACATATCATGTAGACTCATAGAATCCTTTTTGACTGAAATTTAAAAAGCTTTTTAGACAATTATAGGATAATCCGTTGAAAAATCCCCCATATTAACCTTACTAAAACATAAACCAAAGAAACACATAAAAATTAGATGGAGCTTCATACAGATAAATTTAAACTTGCCCATTTATTGCCAAACAAATCCCTAGTGTTATAGATTGGATAAATAAAACCACTGATCTCTTTTTGTTAGAGGAATAAAGATAAGCTAACATAATACCATGACCTCATATTTTACTTGAACAAATTTATGGCTGCATGAAGGTAACACAGATACTTGTCTTATCTTTTGTATGCAGTGGCAGGGGCACTTTACTTTTGCTCTCTCTTAACCAATATACCATCATTGTACATACTTCTCCCATATGTATTATAGACCATAAAAAACCTTAATGGTAGTCACTTTCTTCCTCCACCCTAAGATTCTCATAAAAATTTTTTACCCCCTTCTTCTGAAGCATACAGACTAAAGTAGATTGTAGCAGACTTGGCAACTTAAGCCATAAACATTTTTGTTAGCACAATGGTTCAACTGACTGCCAGGTGTGTGAGGATTAGGGTGAGTGGAACTCGGTATGCATTATTATTAATATTAAGAGAAGACCAGAGCAGAGTCCAGGAACAGGCTAATGGTCAGGTATCATGAGATCAGTCCAGTAACTAGGTACCAAGGGGAAAGTAGGAGCATGGTTTAGCAGGTATAGATGGATATGCTGACACAGGATACCAGATAGATGCACTAGTGACAACAGGAGTCAGGTAAGCTGCCACTGGCACAGAACTAACAGGAGACTCAGTATGCACAGTGTGTATTGTTGATGAGGCTGCCACAGGATACCATGTAGGTGCAGCTTGTACAGCTGGATTTAAAGGGACAGTCTACACCAGAATTGTTATTGTTTAAAAAGATAGATAACCCCTTTATTACCCATTCCCCAGTTTTGCATAACCAACACTGTTATATTAATATACTTTTTACCTCTGTGATTACCTTGTATCTAAGCCTCTGCAGACTGCCCCCTTATGTCAGTGCTTTTGACAAGACATGCAGTTTAGCTAATCAGTGCAGACTCCTAAATAACTCCACGGGAGTGAGCACATTGTTATATATATATATATGACACACATGAACTAGTACTATCTAACTGTGAAAAACTTTCAAAATGCTCTGAGCTAAGAGGCGGTTTTCAACGGTTTAAAAATCAGTTTGAGCCTAGCTAGGTTTAGCTTTTCAAAAATACCACCAAGGGAACAAGGCAAATTTAATGATAAAAGTCAATTGGAAAGTTGTTTAAAATTGCATGCCCTATCTGAATCATGAAAGTTTAATTTTGACTAGCCTGTCCCTTTAAGTAAGCTGCAGGATATCCAGCAGGTACTGTTGATGAAGCTGCCACGGGATATCAGGTAGGAGCAGCGAGTACAGCATGATTCAGGTAAGCTGCCACTGGTACAGCAAACACAGGAGACTCAGCAAGCACAGGATATCCAGCAGGTACTGTTGGTGAGAATGCCACAGAATAGCAGGTAGGAGCAGCGAGTACAGCATGATTCAGGTAAGCTGCCACTGGTACAGCAAACACAGGAGACTCAGTGATGGGCTGATTGGATTTATATAGGAACTCCCACATCTGGAGTCATTTATGTGGGAGTTCCTATAATTGTGCATGGTCCCTTTAAATCAGGCAGGGACAAGCATAGGGTTGCCACCTCGGCCATGTTTTCCTGGACACTTTTGAGTTACACATGCTGCAGGGTGTTGGTGAGAATGCCACAGGATAGCAGGTAGGTACAGTTGATACAGCGGAATTCAGGTAAGCTACCACTGGTACAGCAAACACAGGAGACTCAGCAAGCACAGGATATCCAGCAGGTACTGTTGGTGAAAATGCCACAGGATAGCAGGTAGGTGCAGCGAGTACAGCATGATTCAGGTAAGCTGCCACTGGTACAGCAAGCACAGGAGACTCAGCAAGCACAGGATATCCAGCAGGTACTGTTGGTGAGAATGCCACAGGATAGCAGGTAGGTACAGTTGATACAGCGGAATTCAGGTAAGCTACCACTGGTACAGCAAACACAGGAGACTCAGCAAGCACAGGATATCCAGCAGGTACTGTTGGTGAGAATGCCACAGGATAGCAGGTAGGTACAGTTGATACAGCGGAATTCAGGTAAGCTACCACTGGTACAGCAAACACAGGAGACTCAGCAAGCACAGGATACCCAGCAGGTACTGTTGGTGAGAATGCCACAGGATAGCAGGTAGGTGCAGTTGATACAGCGGAATTCAGGTAAGCTACCACTGGTACAGTAAGTCTCAGCAGGCACAGGAACAAGGTAAGTATAAACATGAGCCTCAGCACACACAGGAACTAGGTGCATCTCACAATAGCTTAACCCAGAGTGATGGGCTGATTGGATTTATATAGGAACTCCCACATCTTAAGTCATTTATGTGGGAGTTCCTATAATTGTGCATGGTCCCTTTAAATCAGGCAGGGACAGGCATAGGGTTGCCACCTCGGCCATGTTTTCCTGGACACTTTTGAGTTACACATGCTGCAGGGTGTTCAGAGGGAAACATGCATTGTGCTGCTGGATAGCAGAAAATAGTGATCTTGGACAGTATTATTCATGTTCCTCCATGCAGCGTGTGTAACTCATAAGTGTCCAGGAAAGCATGGCCGAGGTGGCAACCCTAGACAGGCAGCAGCCACTGCTGAAGACAGACCTCTTCTTTCCACGTTAAGTACGTTTCTTACAAGGTGTCATAATAAATGGACTAATAAGAAAGTGAAGCACAACCAGGATCTTGAAAGAGACTGCCTTTCTTTGGCTTAAAACTCTTAAGTGCAATAGTCCTAAATAGCAGGATGATCAGTTATTAAGCCACCATTTTACGTCACATTGAATGAAGTTTTACTGTTAATTATTTATGCCAAGTTGGTTATGTTTAACTTACTGTAAAAAATGAACAGAACTGAAATTGTAACCTTCCTGTAATAGTTTCAGTATCTTTTATTGTAAAGAACAATAAAAAAAAGCGGACTACAAAATATTAGGTGAACATTCCTATGTAAAAAAAGGAAGATATTTTACTTCAAAATTTCTTTGGCTCATGAGAGTAGGATTACAATTCTAGGTTACAAGTGGCGCACTAAAGTTTGCTTGCGCAATATAGAAACATTGTGTCCATGCAAACTTGCGTTCATATTACAGGTTAAAACTAAACGTGACCGCACTGGTTAGTATGACTTAAGACCTGGGGGTAAATTTACCAAGCAGCAAATGTTGCTATCTACCCCCGTACTTTCCAGCTCGCCGGAAACGTAAGTTAAGAAGCAGTGTTTTAAGAACGTTGCACTTTAACTCGTCCGCCACTTCTGAGGCGGCGGAGAGCAATCAGCCCGATCGGATACGATCGGGTTGATTGACACCCCCTGCTAGCGGCCGATTGGCCGTGAATATGCAGCGGGCGGCATTGCACAAGCATTTCTCTAGAAATGCCTTTGCAGTGAAAAATGCTGACAGCGTATGCTGTCGGCATTTATCGATGTGCGGCGGACATGATCCGATACAGCGGATCATGTCTGCCCGCACATTGGTAAATCTACCCCCTGGTGTAAAGGGTTAGGGCAAAAAACAGAATTTATGCTTACCTGATAAATTACTTTCTCCAACGGTGTGTCCGGTCCACGGCGTCATCCTTACTTGTGGGAATATCTCTTCCCCAACAGGAAATGGCAAAGAGTCCCAGCAAAGCTGGCCATATAGTCCCTCCTAGGCTCCGCCCACCCCAGTCATTCGACCGACGGACAGGAGGAAAAATATAAGAGAAACCATATGGTACCGTGGTGACTGTAGTTAGAGAAAATAATTCATCAGACCTGATTAAAAAACCAGGGCGGGCCGTGGACCGGACACACCGTTGGAGAAAGTAATTTATCAGGTAAGCATAAATTCTGTTTTCTCCAACATTGGTGTGTCCGGTCCACGGCGTCATCCTTACTGTTGGGAACCAATACCAAAGCTTTAGGACACGGATGAAGGGAGGGAGCAAATCAGGTTACCTAAACGGAAGGCACCACGGCTTGCAAAACCTTTCTCCCAAAAATAGCCTCCGAAGAAGCAAAAGTATCAAATTTGTAAAATTTGGCAAAAGTGTGCAGTGAAGACCAAGTCGCTGCCTTACATATCTGGTCAACAGAAGCCTCGTTCTTGAAGGCCCATGTGGAAGCCACAGCCCTAGTGGAGTGAGCTGTGATTCTTTCAGGAGGCTGCCGTCCGGCAGTCTCGTAAGCCAATCGGATGATGCTTTTAAGCCAAAAGGAAAGAGAGGTAGAAGTTGCTTTTTGACCTCTCCTTTTACCAGAATAGACGACAAACAAAGAAGATGTTTGTCTGAAATCTTTTGTAGCCTCTAAATAGAATTTTAGAGCACGGACTACGTCCAAATTGTGTAACAAACGTTCCTTCTTTGAAACTGGATTCGGACATAAAGAAGGTACAACTATCTCCTGGTTAATATTCTTGTTAGAAACAACCTTTGGAAGAAAACCAGGCTTAGTACGCAAAACCACCTTATCTGCATGGAACACCAGATAAGGCGGAGAACACTGCAAAGCAGATAACTCTGAAACTCTTCTAGCAGAAGAAATAGCAACCAAAAACAAAACTTTCCAAGATAGTAACTTAATATCTATGGAATGTAAAGGTTCAAACGGAACCCCTTGAAGAACTGAAAGAACTAGATTTAGACTCCAGGGAGGAGTCAAAGGTCTGTAAACAGGCTTGATCCTAACCAGAGCCTGAACAAACGCTTGAACATCTGGCACAGCTGCCAGTCTTTTACGTAGTAAGACAGATAAAGCAGAGATCTGTCCTTTTAGAGAACTTGCAGATAATCCTTTCTCCAAACCTTCTTGTAGAAAGGAGAGAATCTTTGGAATTTTTATCTTATTCCATGGGAACCCTTTGGATTCACACCAACAGATATATCTTTTCCATATTTTATGGTAAATCTTTCTAGTTACTGGTTTTCTGGCCTGAACCAGAGTATCTATCACAGAATCTGAAAACCCACGCTTTGATAGGATCAAGCGTTCAATCTCCAAGCCGTCAGCTGGAGGGAGACCAGATTTGGATGTTCGAATGGACCCTGAACAAGAAGGTCCTGTCTCAAAGGTAGCTTCCATGGGGGAACCGATATTCACCAGGTCTGCATACCAAGTCCTGCGTGGCCACGCAGGAGCTATCAAGATCACGAGGCCCTTTCCTGTTTGATCCTGGCTACCAGCCTGGGAATGAGAGGAAACGGTGGAAATACATAAGCTAGGTTGAAGGTCCAAGGTGCTACTAGTGCATCTACTAGAGTCGCCTTGGGATCCCTGGATCTGGACCCGTAGCAAGGAACCTTGAAGTTCTGATGAGACGCCATCAGATCCATGTCTGGAATGCCCCATAATTGAATCAACTGGGCAAAAATCTCCGGGTGGAGTTCCCACTCCCCCGGATGGAATGTCTGACGACTCAGATAATTCGCCTCCCAGTTTTCCACTCCTGGGATGTGGATCGCAGATAGGTGGCAGGAGTGATCCTCCGCCCATTTTATGATTTTGGTCACTTCTCTCATCGCCAGGGAACTCCTTGTTCCCCCCTGATGGTTGATGTAAGCAACCGTCGTCATGTTGTCTGATTGTAATCTTATGAATCTGGCCTTTGCTAGTTGAGGCCAAGCCCTGAGAGTATTGAATATTGCTCTCAGTTCCAGAATGTTTATTGGGAGAAGAGACTCTTCCCGAGACCATAGACCCTGAGCTTTCAGGGAGTCCCAGACCGCGCCCCAGCCCACTAGACTGGCGTCGGTCGTGACGATGACCCACTCTGGTCTGCGGAAGCTCATTCCCTGTGACAGGTGATCCTGGGTTAGCCACCAACGGATTGAGTCTCTGGTCTTCTGATCTACTTGAATCACTGGAGACAAGTCTGTATAGTCCCCATTCCACTGTTTGAGCATGCACAGTTGTAATGGTCTTAGATGAATTCGTGCAAAAGGAACTATGTCCATTGCTGCAACCATCAACCCTACTACTTCCATGCACTGCGCTATGGAAGGACGTGGAACAGAATGAAGAACTTGACAAGTGCTTAGAAGTTTTGATTTTCTGACCTCTGTCAGAAAAATCCTCATTTCTAAGGAATCTATTATTGTTCCCAAGAAGGGAACTCTTGTTGACGGAGACAGAGAACTTTTTTCTATGTTCACCTTCCATCCGTGTGATCTGAGAAAGGCTAGAACGATGTCTGTATGAGCCTTTGCTTTTGACAGGGACGACGCTTGTATTAGAATGTCGTCCAAGTATGGTACTACTGCAATGCCCCTCGGTCTTAGAACCGCTAGAAGGGACCCGAGTACCTTTGTGAAAATCCTTGGAGCAGTGGCTAACCCGAATGGGAGGGCCACAAACTGGTAATGTTTGTCCAGAAAAGCGAACCTTAGGAACTGATGATGTTCTTTGTGGATAGGAATATGTAGGTACGCATCCTTTAGATCCACGGTAGTCATAAATTGACCTTCCTGGATAGTGGGTAGAATCGTTCGAATGGTTTCCATCTTGAACGATGGTACCCTGAGAAATTTGTTTAGGATCTTCAAATCCAAAATCGGTCTGAAGGTTCCCTCTTTTTTGGGAACTACGAACAGATTTGAATAAAATCCCATTCCTTGTTCCTTTATTGGAACTGGGTGTATCACTCCCATCTTTAACAGGTCTTCTACACAATGTAAGAACGCCTGTCTCTTTATTTGGTTTAAGGATAAGTGAGACATGTGGAACCTTCCCCTTGGGGGTAGTTCCCTGAATTCCAGAAGATAACCCTGAGAAACTATTTCTAGTGCCCAGGGATCCTGAACATCTCTTGCCCAAGCCTGAGCAAAGAGAGAGAGTCTGCCCCCTATTAGATCCGGTCCCGGATCGGGGGCTACTCCTTCATGCTGTTTTGTTAGCAGCAGCAGGCTTCTTGGCCTGCTTACCCTTGTTCCAGCCTTGCATCGGTTTCCAGGCTGGTTTGGGTTGTGAGGCATTACCCTCTTGCTTAGAGGATGCAGAATTAGAGGCCGGTCCGTTCCTGAAATTGCGAAAGGAACGAAAATTAGACTTATTCTTGGCCTTGAAAGGCCTATCTTGTGGAAGGGCGTGGCCCTTTCCCCCAGTGATGTCTGAGATAATCTCTTTCAATTCTGGTCCAAATAGAGTTTTACCTTTGAAAGGGATGTTAAGCAATTTTGTCTTGGATGATACATCCGCTGACCAAGACTTTAGCCAAAGCGCTCTGCGCGCCACAATTGCAAACCCTGAATTTTTCGCCGCTAATCTAGCTAAATGCAAAGCGGCATCTAAAATAAAAGAGTTAGCCAACTTAAGTGCGTGAACTCTGTCCATAACCTCCTCATATGGAGTCTCTCTACTGAGCGACTTTTCTAGTTCTTCGAACCAGAACCACGCTGCTGTAGTGACAGGAACAATACATGAAATGGGTTGTAGAAGGTAACCTTGCTGTACAAAAATCTTTTTAAGCAAACCCTCCAATTTTTTATCCATAGGATCTTTAAAAGCACAACTATCCTCGATAGGAATAGTAGTGCGCATGTTTAGAGTAGAAACTGCCCCCTCGACCTTAGGGACTGTCTGCCATAAGTCCTTTCTGGGGTCGACCATAGGAAATAATTTCTTAAATATAGGGGGGGGGGACAAAAGGTATGTCGGGCTTTTCCCACTCCTTATTTACTATGTCCGCCACCCGCTTGGGTATAGGAAAAGCGTCGGGGTGCACCGGAACCTCTAGGAACTTGTCCATCTTGCATAATTTCTCTGGAATGACCAAGTTGTCACAATCATCCAGAGTAGATAACACCTCCTTAAGCAGTGCGCGGAGATGTTCTAATTTAAATTTAAATGTCACAACATCAGGTTCAGCTTGTTGAGAAATTTTTCCTGAATCTGAAATTTCCCCATCTGACAAAACCTCCCTCATGGCCACTTCAGATTGGTGTGAGGGTATGACAGAACAATTATCATCAGCGCCCTTCTGCTCTTCAGTGTTTAAAACAGAGCAATCGCGCTTTCTCTGATATGTAGGCATTTTGGATAAAATATTTGCTATGGAGTTATTCATTACTGCCGTCAATTGTTGCATGGTAATAAGCATTGGCACGCTAGATGTACTAGGGGCCTCCTGCGTGGGCAAAACTGGTGTAGACACAGTAGGAGATGATGTAGTATCATGTCTACTCCCCTCATCTGAGGAATCATCTTGGGCAATTTCATTATCTGTGGCAGTACTGTCCTTACTTTGTTTGGACGCTATGGCACAATTATCACACAAATTTAAATGGGGAGACACATTGGCTTTCATACATATAGAACATAGCTTATCCGAAGGCACAGACATGTTAAACAGGCATAAACTTGTCAATAAAGCACAAAAAACGTTTTAAAACAAAATCGTTACTGTCTCTTTAAATTTTAAACAGAAACACTTTATTACTGAATATGTGAAAAAGTATGAAGGAATTGTTCAAAAATTACCAAAATTTCACCACAGTGTGTTAAAGCATTAAGAGTATTGCACACCAATTTTCAGAGCTTTAACCCTTAAAATAACGGAACCGGAGCCGTTTACAAATTTAACCCCTATACAGTCCCAGCTATAGCCTTTGCTGCGACCTAACCAAGCCCAGAGGGGAATACGATACCAAATGACGCCTTCTAGAAACTTTTCCAGCTATTTTCAGATCCTCACACATGCATCTGCATGTCTTACTCTCAAAAACAACTGCGCAGTAATGGCGCGAAAATGAGGCTCAGCCTACAACTGGGAAGGCCCTCCCTGACTGGAAAAGGTGTCTAACATAGTGCCTGCCGTTAAAAAACGATATCCAAGTTTATAAATGTGAATTATCAGCATAAACATGTATAAAATGTCCAAATAAAGCAATCGATTTAGCCCATAAAAGTGTCTACCAGTTTTATAGCCCATATTAAGCCCTTTATTCTGTTTGCTTGACTAAGAAAATGGCTTACCGGTCCCCATGAGGGGAAATGACAGCCTTCCAGCATTACATGGTCTTGTTAGAAATATGGCTAGTCATACCTTAAGCAGAAAAGTCTGCTAACTGTTTCCCCCAACTGAAGTTACTTCATCTCAACAGTCCTATGTGGAAACAGCAATCGATTTTAGTTACTGTCTGCTAAAATCATCTTCCTCTCACAAACAGAAATCTTCATCCTTTTCTGTTTCAGAGTAAATAGTACATACCAGTACTATTTTAAAATAACAAACACTTGATAGAAGAATAAAAAACTACATTTAAACACCAAAAAACTCTTAACCATCTCCGTGGAGATGTTGCCTGTGCAACGGCAAAGAGAATGACTGGGGTGGGCGGAGCCTAGGAGGGACTATATGGCCAGCTTTGCTGTGACTCTTTGCCATTTCCTGTTGGGGAAGAGATATTCCCACAAGTAAGGATGACGCCGTGGACCGGACACACCAATGTTGGAGAAATGAAAGTTATACTAAATACAACATAAATGCATTTAAAAATACATGTACACTTATATATACACTATCTAATAAAAATTATACATATAAATATTATTAAACTTTTTTATAAGGGTTCAAAGGTATATGGATTATGACATTATAAGGGTTCAAAGGTATATGGTATATGACAAGACTGCAAAGGGCTTTAATGTATATATACATATATATACATGTCTAAATATGTATAAAAATATGTATGTATGTGTATACATAAAATATGTATGTATATACTGAATATATATATATATATATAATATGTGTATTTATGTATTTATATATATATACAAAACACGGAAGGGAACTGCACTCTCATACCGGACCGGGTACACATCCCATGACCCTGCAACATGCTCAGCCCTGGGTGCCACTGGCACTCACAGGAAGCTGTGCTGTCCCCAGAGCAACAAGCAGTAAACCCCAGACAGGTCTGGGTGCAAGAACCATAGGGAAAATTACAAAACAAATTAATACAACACACAGAGAAAACCCAGCACTCACTTACAAGCTCTCAGCTAAGATTTAAAAGCAAAAATGGAAAGGTTAGTCACCGCATCTGGCCAAATGGGACAAGCTCAGGTACCACGTCAAGGTCCTCTCCAATACCTGAGACCCTAAAACAGCCACACAATGCAAGCTTTCAAATCCAAACAAACTGAAAACAAGAGAAGGGTGCACAGGAATATGTAACCACCCTAGACATATACAAAACACGGAAGGGAACTGCACTCTCATACCGGACCGGGTACACATCCCATGACCCTGCAACATGCTCAGCCCTGGGTGCCACTGGCACTCACAGGAAGCTGTGCTGTCCCCAGAGCCACAAGCAGTTAACCCCAGACAGGTCTGGGTGCAAAAACCATAGGGAAAATTACAAAACAAATTAATACAACACACAGGGAAAACCCAGCACTCACTTACAAGCTCTCAGCTAAGATTTAAAAGCAAAAATGGAAAGGTTAGTCACCGCATCTGGCCAAATGGGACAAGCTCAGGTACCACGTCAAGGTCCTCTCCAATACCTGAGACCCTAAAACAGCCACACAATGCAAGCTTTCAAATCCAAACAAACTGAAAACAAGAGAAGGGTGCACAGGAATATGTAACCACCCTAGACATATACAAAACACGGAAGGGAACTGCACTCTCATACCGGACCGGGTACACATCCCATGACCCTGCAACATGCTCAGCCCTGGGTGCCACTGGTTCTTGCACCCAGACCTGTCTGGGGTTAACTGCTTGTGGCTCTGGGGACAGCACAGCTTCCTGTGAGTGCCAGTGGCACCCAAGGCTGAGCATGTTGCAGGGTCATGGGATGTGTACCCGGTCCGGTATGAGAGTGCAGTTCCCTTCCGTGTTTTGTCTATGTCTAGGGTGGTTACATATTCCTGTGCACCCTTCTCTTGTTTTCAGTTTGTTTGGATTTGAAAGCTTGCATTGTGTGGCTGTTTTAGGGTCTCAGGTATTAGAGAGGACCTTGACGTGGTACCTGAGCTTGTCCCATTTGGCCAGATGCGGTGACTAACCTTTCCATTTTTGCTTTTAAATCTTAGCTGAGAGCTTGTAAGTGAGTGCTGGGTTTTCTCTGTGTGTTGTATTAATTTGTTTTGTAATTTTCCCTATGGTTCTTGCACCCAGACCTGTCTGGGGTTAACTGCTTGTGGCTCTGGGGACAGCACAGCTTCCTGTGAGTGCCAGTGGCACCCAGGGCTGAGCATGTTGCAGGGTCATGGGATGTGTACCCGGTCCGGTATGAGAGTGCAGTTCCCTTCCGTGTTTTGTATATGTCTAGGGTGGTTACATATTCCTGTGCACCCTTCTCTTGTTTTCAGTTTGTTTGGATTTGAAAGCTTGCATTGTGTGGCTGTTTTAGGGTCTCAGGTATTGGAGAGGACCTTGACGTGGTACCTGAGCTTGTCCCATTTGGCCAGATGCGGTGACTAACCTTTCCATTTTTGCTTTTAAATCTTAGCTGAGAGCTTGTAAGTGAGTGCTGGGTTTTCTCTGTGTGTTGTATTAATTTGTTTTGTAATTTTCCCTATGGTTCTTGCACCCAGACCTGTCTGGGGTTAACTGCTTGTGGCTCTGGGGACAGCACAGCTTCCTGTGAGTGCCAATGGCACCCAGGGCTGAGCATGTTGCAGGGTCATGGGATGTGTACCCGGTCCGGTATGAGAGTGCAGTTCCCTTCCGTGTTTTGTATATGTCTAGGGTGGTTACATATTCCTGTGCACCCTTCTCTTGTTTTCAGTTTGTTTGGATTTGAAAGCTTGCATTGTGTGGCTGTTTTAGGGTCTCAGGTATTGGAGAGGACCTTGACGTGGTACCTGAGCTTGTCCCATTTGGCCAGATGCGGTGACTAACCTTTCCATTTTTGCTTTTAAATCTTAGCTGAGAGCTTGTAAGTGAGTGCTGGGTTTTCTCTGTGTGTTATATATATATATATAAATCCAAAAGGAAAAAAGTAGATGGCTCCAGCACTGTTTTTTTATAAGTGAAATAACCTTTATTAAGGTGACATAATGAACAGACAGCGACGTTTCGGGTAACGCAGACCCTTAATCAGCATGATTAGGGGTCTGCGTTACCCGAAACGTCGCTGTCTGTTCATTATGTCACCTTAATAAAGGTTATTTCACTTTTAAAAAAACAGTGCTGGAGCCATCTACTTTTTTCCTTTTGGATTTATATATGGGAGGTGAGCAGGACCCTCTGGCTACCGTGCACTCTGCTAACTATTCCTGAACTTTATGTCCAGTATAGTACACTTGGTTAAAGGGACAGTCTAGCCAACTTTCATGCTTCAGACAGGGCATGTAATTTTAGACAACTTTCCATTTTACTTTTATCATCAAATTTGCTTTGTTCTCTTGGAATTCTTAATTTTTTCACGGCTAGAGAGCGGTAGTGCATGTGTGCCATATAGTTAACATTGTGCTCACGCCCATGGAGTTACTTATGAGAGGGCACTGATTGGCTAAAATGCAAGTCTGTCAAAAGAACTGAAATAAAGGGGCAGCCTGCAGAGGCTTAGATACAAGGTAATCACAGAGGTAAAAAGTATATTATTATAACCGTGTTGGTTATGCAAATCTGGGAATGGTAATAAAGGGATTATCTATCTTTTTAAACTATAAAAATTCTGGAGTAGACTGTCCCTTTAAACGCAGTCGGGTTAGCCCGGAAGCGATAGGTGTTAGTTTTTTTCTGATTTGCACACTCCATTAAAGTCCATGGAGAGAAGTTAGCACGGTCATGATATCCGAAGTCCACCAGTGCACGTCGGCTTTTGCTTGCACATAAACATTTTACTTTCATCTTGTAATACATACGCTAACTTGCGCCACTTGTAATCTGGCTTGTCAAATATTAAAAGTGACAATATAGTGATTGAGTGATCACCCCCAGTATAGCCATCATACCAACAACATACAACTGGTTTTAGATGGTTAATCAATGGTGAAGATGGATTTAGATTGCAATAGGTGAAGATGGATTCAGATTGTTTAATCTCACACATGTAAATGAGTATTTCTCTTTCACACTGAACAAATGAGTTAATTCAAAAGCCTTTTACTGTTAACATAAGAGGTGTGAGAAAGCTACTGTTTCTGTCAGTTTTGGGTTACTTCTCAGTTTCTATGAAAACAGGTACTTAAAACATGAAAAGGCCTTTTCAGGAGCTTTTCTGTTGGATAAGTGTTTATGGCTGCAAGTTTTTAATGCACAAATCTCTTTTGCATTGTGATCACTTGAAAAAATTGACAAAAAATTTGGGGCCAGATTACAAGTGGAGCGGTATTTAATAACATAGAAACATAGATATTGACGGCAGATAAGAGCGATAGGCCCAGCAAGTCTGCCCAATATTACCTAACAGTATAAACTTATCTCGTTTGTAGGATAGCCTTATGCTTGTCCCATGCATTTTTTAAGTCCCCCACAGTGTTTGTTGCTTCTACCTCTTGTGGAAGTTTATTCCATAAATCAATCACTCTTTCTGTAAAGTAGTGCTTCCTCAAATTACTCCTGAATCTACTACCCTTTAGCTTGAGCTCATGACCCCTTGTTCTTGAATTTTCCATTTTATGTAAAATACCCACAGCCTCAGTTTTACTAAGCCCTTTAACTTACTTGAATGATGCTATCATATCACCTCTTTCCCTTCTCTCCTCTAAGCTATACATATTTAGGTCATTGAGCCTATCCTGATAAGTGTTATTTTTTAGACCATGTACCATTTTGGTAGCCCTCCTTTGCACAGATTCAAGTTTGTTAATATCCTTCTGAAGATATGGCCTCCAGAACTGCACACAATACTAAGATGAGGCCTAACTAATGATCTATAAAGCGGCATAAGAACCATACTATTTCTGCTGAAAATACCTCTACCAATACATCCAATCATTCTGCTAGCCTTACTCACTGCATTACTACATTGTTTACTAAGTTTTAAATCATCTGAAATAATAATTCCCAAGTTCTGTTCCTCATCTGTAACAGTCCGTAAAGTGTCATTGAGTCTGTAATTAGCATTTGGATTTTTCTTCCCTGAATGCATTATTTTACACTTTGCTGTGTTAAACTTTAGATCCCAGTTGTTTGTCCAATCCTCCGATTGTTGTATATCACTTCTGATTTTGTCTACCCCCCTGGAATATCCACTCTGTTACAAATTGTTGTATCATCTGTAAACAGACATACTTTTTCCTGATATCACAGATAAATATGTTAAACAAAACAGGCCCCAGATCTGACCCCTGAGGAACACCACTAGTAACAGCCCCCTCTGCTGAATGAACTCCATTTACTAAAACACTTTAGCCGAGATTACGAGTTTGGCGTTAACAGGGGTGCGGGGCTAACAAGGCTTTTATTTCTAATGCTTCTAAAATGGACAGCTGTAATGACAACAAAAACAGAGGCGCCACATGTGTAGATCAATAAGGACCACTAATATCCAAAAGAAACAAGCTACAGGATACTCACAAACGTGAAGACACTCAATTGTGCCTATAGGAACAGGCTGGTATTTTCACAGCAAACCAGCTGGCTGTGCAAGGGAATCCCCGTCGTGATATCCTATGGTTCTTGTTGTCCCAACTGTGACCCTTGCCTTGTATACAAGCCTGAGGAAACAGGGTTATCACTGAGAAACGCGTCGCTATTATCTCTGTACATACAAGGAGATTTGCCTTTTAAACACACCCAGTTGTATTTGTATGCACTGATGGTATTTTTATTTTTGCACAATAAAATACTTGTTTCAATTTTTATACAAGCCTGGTGTTAGTGTGGCATTTCACTTGGAAGTAACCCAAAGGCTGTTTAGCCTTTCTCCCCTCTTCACTCCAGTTCCTTTTTGCTGAAAGTGACCCAGGCAAGGGTCACAGTTGGGACAACAAGAACCATAGGATATCACGACGGGGATTCCCTTGCACAGCCAGCTGGTTTGCTGTGAAAATACCAGCCTGTTCCTATAGGCACAATTGAGTGCCTTCACGTTTGTGAGTATCCTGTAGCTTGTTTCTTTTGGATATTACTGGTCCTTATTGATCTACACATGTGGCGCCTCTGTTTTTGTTGTCATTACAGCTGTCCATTTTAGAAGTTACACCATCGTTTGGGTGAAGACCGAGAGCTGCATTTTCCACATTTGGACTTTCAGATACAATTGGAACTTTACTATTGTCAGATTGGTCACGTGCCACGTCTGTATATACACAATTTTAATTTAATTTCTTAACATTATGTATATTGTATAATAAGTTGTTTATTGTGTAATAAGTTGAACATTTATTTTATTAATATCTATCATTGTTCATTCAGCGCCTCCTATAGGAGATCCTTGGTATATAATATCACGGACTTTCCTGTTTATTTCTAATGCTACCTTAAGCCAACGCTTGTATTACAGGTTTTTTTAAACCTTGCGTTAGCCGAAAAAAGGTGAGCGGAGAGCAGAATTTAGCTCCACATCTCACCTCAATACCAGCGTTGCTTATGGTAGCGGTAAGCTGGCTAAACGTGCTCGTGCACGATTTCCCCTTAGGAAACAATGGGGCTGAGCTGGCTGGAAAAAAAACTAACACCTGCAAAAAAGCAGCGTCCAGCTTCTAACGCAGCCCCATTGTTTCCTATGGGGACAGAAAAAAATGTCTGCACCTAACACCCTAACATGAACCCCAAGTCTAAATACCCCTAATCTTACACTTATTAACACCTAATCTGCCGCCCCCAACATCGTCGCCACCTGCATTATACTATTAACCCCTAATCCGCCTCCACCTACATTATAGTTATAAACCCCTAATCTGCTGTCCCCAACACCGCCGCCACCTACATTATAGTTATTAACCCCTAATCTGCCCCCCCCCAACGTCGCTGCAACTATATTAAAGTAATTAACCCCTAATCTGCTGCCGCCAATGTCACCGCTACTATAATAAAGTTATTAACCCCTAAACCTAAGTCTAACCCTAGCACCCCCTAACTTAAATATAATTTAAATAAATCTAAATTAGATAACTACAATTAAATAAATTATTCCTATTTAAAACTAAATACTTACCTATAAAATAAACCATAAGATAGCTACAATATAACTAATAGTTACATTGTATCTATCTTAGGGTTTATTTTTATTTTACAGGCAACTTTGTATTTATTTTAACTAGGTACAATAGTTATTAAATAGTAATTAATTATTTAATAACTACCTAGCTAAAAATAAATAAGTACAAAATTACCTGTAAAATAAAACCTAACCTAAGTTACAATTACACCTGACACTACACTATCATTAAATAAATTACCTAAACTACCTACAATTAATTACAATTAAATACAATAAACTAAATTACGAAGAAAACCCCCCCACTAAATTACAGGAGGAAAAAATGACAAGAAGTTTAAGCTAATTACACCTAATCTAAGCCCCCTAATTAAATAAAAAAGCCCCCCAAAATAATAAAATGCCCTACCCTATACTAAATTACAAATAGCCTTTAAAAGGGCCTTTTGCGGGGCATTGCCCCAAAGTAATTAGCTCTTTTACCTGTAAAAAAAAAATACAATAACCCACCATCCACACACCCCTACTCTAAAACCCACCAAATACCCCCTTAAAAAAAACCTAACACTACCCCATTGAAGATCACCCTACCTTGAGCCGTCTTCACCCAGCCGGGCACAAGTGGTCATCCGATCCGGCCAGAAGTCTTCATCCGATGGGGCAGAAGAGGTCCTCCAGACCGGCAGAAGTCTTCATCCTATCCGGGCAGAAGAGGACATCCAGACCGGGAGAAGGCTTCATCCAAGTGGCATTTTCTATCTTCATCCATCCGACGAGGAGCGACTCTATCTTGAAGACTTCCGGCGCGGAGCATCCTTCCAGCACGACGACTAACGATGAATGACGGTTCCTTTAAATGACGTCATCCAAGATGGCGTCCCTCGAATTCCGATTGGCTGATAGGATTCTGTCAGCCAATCGAAATTAAGGTAGGAAAAATCCGATTGGCTGATGCAATCAGCCAATCGGATTGAAGTTCAATCCGATTGGCTGATTGGATCAGCCAATAGAATGCAAGGTCAATTCTATTGGCTGATAGAATTAGGGGTTTAGGTTTAGACTTAGGTTTATGGGTTAATACCTTTAATATAGTAGCGGCGACGTTGGGGGTGGCAGATTAGGGGTTGATAAATGTAAGTAGGTGTCAGCGATGTTAGGGACAGTAGATTAGGGGTTAATAAAATTTAACTAGTGTTTGCAAGGCGGGAGTGCGGCGGTTTAGGGGTTAATACATTTATTAAAGTGGCGGCCATGTCCGGTCGGCAGATTAGGGGTTAATAATTGTAGGTAGGTGGCAGCGACGTTGGGGGTGGAAGATTAGGGGTTAATAAATATAATGTAGGTGCCGGCGATGTTAGGGGCAGCAGATTAGGGGTTCATAAGTATAATGTGGGTGGCGGCGGTGTCTGGTCGGCAGATTAGGGGTTAAATGTATTATAGTGTTTGCGATGGGGGGGCTCGGTTTAGGGGTTAATAGGTAGTTTATGGGTGTTAGTGTACTTTTTAGCACTTTAGTTAAGAGTTTTATGTTCCGGCGTTAGCCCATAAAACTCTTAACTACTGACTTTTAAATGAGGTCGAAGTCTTGACAAGAGAGGGTCTACCGCTCACTTCTTCCAAGACTCGTAATAGGCAAGTCCCATTAAAAAGATAGGATACGCAATTGACGTAAGGGGATTTGCAGTAGCCTCGAGTCACAGAAGAAAAGTGAGCGATGAGCCTCTACCTGTCAGACTCGTAACACCAGCGTTAGGAAAAAAAGGAAAAAAGCAGTGTTGGGACCTCTCAACGCTGCTTTTTAAGGCTAACGCCAAACTTGTAATCTCGCTGTTTGTTTTCTGTCCTTAAGCCAGCATTCCACCCAGTTCACAATTTTTGAATCTAAACCAAGGAGATATAGTTTGTGAATTAGTTTATTGTGTGGGATGGTGGCAAATGCTTTGCTGAAATCTAGATTTGCTACATCAACTGCTCCACCCTTGTCTAATACTTTTGTTACATAATCAAAGAAGTCAATTAGATGAGTCTGACATGATCTCCCTGAAGTAAAACCATGCTGATTTTGGTCCTCTAAATTGTTTGTCTTTATGTAAGTCATAATTCTTTCTTTTAAGAGGTTTTCCATTAAATTCCCTACTACTGAAGTTAAACTAACTGGCCTGTAGTTACCAGATTCTTTTTATGAAGAGGTATTACATTTGATATTCTCCAATCATCTGGGACAGCTCCTGTTAATAGTGACTGATTAAACAGATCAGTAAATGGGACAGTTAGCACTGATCGAAGTTCTTTTAAAACCGTTGGATGAATATTATCAGGATCCACTGCCTTTTTAACATTTATTTTTGATAATGCTAACAAAACCTCATCCTCTGTAAACAGATTACTGTTAAGTTTGTTTCTATTTTTCGTAGCATCCCTTAATGTAGACATTCTATCTTCGCAATCTTTTGTGAAAACAGCACAGAAGTAATCATTGAGACAGTCTGCAATCTGCTTATCTCCAGCTCGAACGTTAACTCCGGTAGAAGTAAGCTTTTTGCGCGTGTCGGGTAGCACTTGTATTACAAGTTGAAAGTAAACAATCTCTCTCTCTCTCTCTCTATCTCGCCATTGGAGTACAGTGAACTCATAGTCATGTTCAAGAATCCAGTTTGAGATGATTTAAGTTTTGTAATATGGTGCATTATCCTGCTGGAAGTAGCTATCAGAAGATGGGTACACTGTAGTCATAAAGGAAAGGACATGGTCAGCAACAATACTCAGGTAGTCCATTGCTTTTAAACAATGCTCAATTGGTACTAAGGGGCCCAAAGTGTGCCAAGAAAATATTCCCCACACCATTACACCACCACCACCAGCCTGAACCGTTGATACAGGGCAGGATGGATCCATGCTTTCATGTTGTGTACGTCAAATTCTTAACCTACCATCTGAATGTCGCAGCTTAAATCAAGACTCATCAGATCAGGCAACATTTTTCCAATCTTCTATTGTCCAATTTTGGTGAGCCTGTGTGAATTGTAGCCTCAGTTACCTGTGTTTTTAGCTGACAGGAGTGGCACCCAGTGTGGTCTTCTGCTGCTGTAGCCTATCTGCTTCAAGGTTTGATGTGTAGTGAATTCAGAGATGGCATTCTGCATACCTTGGTTGTAACGAGTGGTTATTTGAGCTATTGTTGCCTTTATCATCTGGAACCAGTCTGCCCATTCTCCTCTGACCTCTGACATCAACAAGGCCTTGTCATCCACACAACTGCCGTTCACTGGATATTTTCTCTTTTTCGGACCATTCTCTGTAAACGGGTTGAACTTCAGCAAGTCGTCTTCACCACGTCTAGATGCCTAAATGCATTGAGTTGCTGCCATGTGATTAGCTGATTAGCAATTTTTGCTGCCAAGCAATTTAACAGGTGTACCTAATAAAGTGGCCAGTGAGGGTATATATATATATATATATATATATATATATATATATATATATATATATTTCTTTTTTTTTATTTCTTTTTTTCTTATGACACGGTGAGTCCACAGGATCATCAATTACTGTTGGGAATAGCACTCCTGGCCAACAGGAGGAGGCAAAGAGCACCACAGCAAAGCTGTTAAGTATCACTTCCCTTCCCCCAACCCCCAGTCATTCTCTTTGCCTTAGGTGCAAGGAATTGTAGGTGTCTGTAAAAGATTCTTCTTTCAAGAGATTATTATTTTGGAAGCCTGAGCAGGTTTGCTCTGATCTTCCCCATCATGCTGGGTTTAGCTGTACTCCACGTTATTCTCTTCAGGAGGGCAGTGGTAGCTTTATAGCAGTTAGGAACTTGTGGGGAGGGCCTCACTGCGTTTTTACTAACAAATTTGCTGCCCTTCTACTGTATGCCAGAGTAGGCTTACTCTGTTCATCATTTATTTCACAGGACCCTGTGAGGAGCGGCTTCCTCCCATTCCTGGTGCTGTCTCCCTGTTGGACAGAAGGTGCAGGTTAGTGCCTTTTTATTCTTATTAAGAGAATCTGGCACTCATGCTGGTTAAACTATATGCACCTTATAATGGGACATATATCTCCTGAAACCGGGATGATTTTAACAGGTGACAGGGCACTGTGGGAACTTAGGTGTATGAGAGAGACTCGTTTTATAGTGTTTTCACTTCCTAAATAATTTTGTTTGGTGGCTCAGTTTAAGTGGTTTATGTGTTTGCTCCTACGGATTTCATTCCGTTTTGCTCTTTCGGACGTAATTCAACCATGGTGACGTCACAGGAGGCGGGCTCCTCTTCCCCGGACGCGGCGTGCGCTTTGTCTTGGCGCCCTTTTCCTCTCAGTATCCTCTGACTGCGTCTTCCTGCTTAAACTGGTTCTGGCGGTTTTTCCACTCTAAATCAGCCTAACAGAGGTCAGGTAGGCACTGCAGTGTAATGCTGTGGTGTAGAGGTGGCTAGAGGTGTTATTGAATGCTTTTTTGAAACAGAGTAAATTAAATATTTATTTCCTATTCTAGGGTTTTTTGTTAATAGCGGCTCGGTTTTATCCTATAAACTGCAGTAGCCTCTGAGGGTGAGCCTTAAAGAGACAGCTCCGTTTTTTTGAAACAGAAATAAAAGTCTATTCGCTTCTGTGCAATATGGACTTAGAGCCTGTAACTGCTGAATGCAAGTTGTGTTTGAATGCCCAGGTTGAACCACCCTTGCCTTTCTGTAGGGCTTGTGTGGAAAGAACTTTGTTGTACGCCACAGCCTCCCCTAAAAGTGTCCCAAACTGTGTCATCATCCCACACAGTGCCCTGTGCTTCATCACTATCCTCTGATGGAGTATTTTTGAAAGCTGAAATTGCGGCTCAGGTCTCCCCAGCGGTATCTGAGGTGCTAGCAGCCATCCCTATGCTGCAAGGGAGGCAAAAGAGGAAGTATTTTGAGTCAGACAGTAAGGTTTCTGATCCGTCTAAGGCTAATCAGGGTGCTATTTCCCATAAGTCAGAAGAGGAGGATACTTCGGTAGCCTCTGAGGGGGAACTCTCAGATTCGGATAGTGTAATTCCTGCTTCTAATGCTGAAGTGGTTTCCTTCCGATTCAAGCTTGAACACCTCCGTGTCTTACTAAACGAGGTTTTAGCTACTTTGGACGACTCTGATACACCTATCGTTGTCAACCCTAAGAAGTCAAGTAAATTAAATAGATACTTTGATGTTTCCTTCCCTGGGGAGGTGTTCCCAGTGCCAGACTGTGCCACAAAGATTATTTCCGGGGAATGGGAGAGACCAGGAATTTCTTTTTCCCCCTATCCTGTTTTTAGGAAAATGTTCCCAGTCGCAGATTCCATCAAGGAGTCATGGCAGACGGTTTCTAATGTGGAAGCGGCGATCTCTACCTTGGCTAAGAGAACTACTATCCCTATTGAAGATAGTTGCTCGTTGAAAGATCCTATGGATAAGAAACTGGAAGCCTTTTTAAAGAAGATGTATACTCATCAAGGGTTACAATGGCAACCGGCGGTGTGCATTGCAACGTTAACCAGTACGGCTGCCTACTGGTTTGATGCCCTGTCCTTTCAAGCTGACACCCCTTTGGAGGAAATTCAGGACAGTTTAAAAGCTCTAAAGTTAGCTAATTCCTTTATCAGTGATGCTTCTTAACAGGTCATTAAGTTAGGAGCCAAAAATCTGTCTTTACTATCTTGGCGCGTAGAGCACTATGGCTTAAATCTTGGTCTGCTGATGTTTCTTCCAAATCTAAACTTGTGGCTATTCCTTACATGGGAAATACCTTATTCAGGCCTGCATTGGCAGAAATTATTTACGATATCACCGGTGGTAAGGGTTATTTTCTGCCTCAAGACAAGAAAAACAAGATGAGGGGACGTCAGACTGATTTTTGTTGTTCCTTTCGTAACTTCAGAGGTAAGCCTTCCCCTGCCTCTACCAAAAAGGAACAGTCCAAGCCCTCTTGGAAGCCTGGTCAGTCTTGGAACGAGGGGAAGCAATCCAAGAAACCCGCAGCTTAATCCAAGTCAGCATGAAGGGGTTGCTTCCAATCCAGGATCGGATCAAGTGGGGGGCAGACTCTCTCAGTTCGCACAGGCTTGGGAGCGAGATATCCCAGACCCGTGGGTGGTGGACATTGTTTCTCAGGGGTACAAGTTAGAGTTCAAAACTTTTCCTCCCAGAGGCAGGTTTCACCTCTCAAGATTATCTGAAGACCAGATAAAAAGAGGCATTCTTGAAATGTGTGCAGGATTGTTCCCTCTTGGGAGTGATGGTGCCTGTTCCAATTCAGGAACAGGGCCTTAGGTTTTACTCAAACCTGTTTGTAGTTCCCAAAAAAAAGAGGGAACTTTCAGGCCCATTATAGATTTAAAGTTGCTAAACAAGTTCCTCAGAGTGCTGTCTTTCAAGATGGAGACTATCCGCTCTATTCTACCCCTGATTCAAGAGGGTCAATTCATGACAACCATAGATCTGAAGGATGCGTACCTGCACGTTCCCATTCACAGGGATCATCACAAATATCTAAGGTTTCCCTATCTAGACAAACATTTTCAATTTGTAGCACTTCCTTTCGGTCTTGCTACAGTTTTCAGAATTTTCTCAAAAGTCCTGGGAGCTGTATTGGCAGTAATTTGGGCTTTGGGAATTGCAGTGGCGCCTTATTTGGACAACATTCTGGTTCAGGCGCCATCCTTTCAACTAGCAGAATCTCATACAAGAACATTATTGGCATTTCTTTGTTCCCACAGTTGGAAGATCAGTCTGGGGAAAAGTTAACTGGTTCCAACTACAAGAGTGACCTTCTTAGGAACCATTATAGATTCTCTAGCTATGAGGATTTTTCTGACGGAGTTCAGAAGAACCAAGATTCTGTCTGCTTGTCTGTCCCTTCAGTCGGCAGCATGACCATCAGTGGCCCAATGCATGGAGGTAATCGGGTTGATGGTAGCCTCCATGGACATAGTTCCATTTGCTCGGTTCCATTTGAGGCCTCAGCAACTATGCATGCTAGTTCAGTGGAACGGGGATTATACAGATCTACCTCAGAGAATAGTTCTGGATCAATCAACAAAGACTCCCTACCGTGGTGGCTGTCTCAGGAACATCTGTCCCAGGATAAGTGTTTTCTGAGACACTTTTGGGTAATTGTGACCACAGATGCCAGCCTGTTGGGTTAGGGAGCAGTCTGGAACTCGTTGAAGATGCAGGGACTTTGGTCTCAAAAGGAAGCTGCTCTCCCCATAAACATTCTCGAGTTGAGAGCGATCTTCAATGCTTTGATGGCTTGGCCTCAGCTGGCCCTAGCCATGGTTTATCAGATTCCAGGCAGACAACATAACCTCTGTGGCATACATCAACCACCAAGGGGGAACTCTGAGTTCCTTAACCATGAAGGAGGTGGCACGGATCATCCAGTGGGTGTAGGCTCAAAATTGCTGTCTATCTGCCATCCACATTCCAGGAGTGGACAATTGGGAAGCAAATTTTCTGAGCAGACAAACTTTCTTTACTGGGGAGTGGGAACTCCATCCGGAAGTGTTCTCCAGGTTAACAACCAAATGGGGGTTACCAGAATTGGATCTGATGGCGTCTCGTCAGAACACCAAGCTCCCAAAGTACGGTTCGAGCTTGAGAGATCCTTGGAACTTCAGGTTGGCATATTTGTTTCCTTTGTTTGCTCTTCTTCCGCGAGTCCTCGCTCGGATCAAGCAGGTGAGAGCATCAGTGATTCTAATAGCTCCTGTGTGGCCTAGCAGGATCTGGAATGCAGATCTAGTAGAGATGTCGTCTCTGCCTCTGTGGAGACTTCCTCTCAGGAAGGACCTTCTGCTTAAGGGTCCCTTCCTTCATCCAAATCTAGTTTCTCTGAAGCTGACTGCTTGGAGATTTAACGCTTGATTTTAGCCAAGCGAGGATTTTCTGAGTCTGTTATTGAAACCATGGTTCAGGCTCGTAAGCCTGTTACTAGGAGGATTTACCATAAGATATGGCGTAAATATCTTTATTGGTGTGATAAAGGGATATTCTTGGAGTAAGGTTAGGATTCCAAGGATTTTGACTTTTCCCCAGGAAAGCCTTGAGAAGGGGTTATCTGTTAGTACCCTTAAAGGTCAGATTTCTGCTTTATCTATTCTGTTGCACAAACGTCTGGTGGATGTGCCGGATGTCCAATCCTTTTGTCAGACTCTGGTCAGAATCAGGCCTGTGTTTAAACCAGTTGCTCCACCTTGGAGCCTTAATTTGGTTCTTAAAGTTTTACAACGGGCCCCGTTTGAGCCTATGCATTCCAAAGATATTAAGTTATTATCTTGGAAAGTTTTGTTTCTTATTGCTATTTCCTCTGCTCTGAAGGTTTTTGAACTCTCCGCTTTGCAGTGTAATTCTCCTTATCTCATATTTCATGCAGATAAGGCAGTTCTCCGTACCAAGGTTGGTTTTCTTCCTAAGGTTGTTTTGGACAGAAATATTAATCGGGAAATTGTTGTTCCTTCTCTCTGCCCTAATCCTTCTTCTCATAAAGAACGTTTACTACACAACTTAGACGTTGTGCATGCTCTTAAATTCTATTTGCAGACAACAAAGGACTTTTGTCAGTCTTCTGCTTTGTTTGTTTGTTTTTCTGGAAAACGTAAGGGTCAGAAAGCTACTGCCACTTCTCTTTCCCTCTGGTTGAGAAGTATTATTCGTTTGACATATGAGACTGCTGGACAGCAGCCTCCTGAGAGAATTACAGCTCATTCCACCAGAGCGGTGTCTTCTTCATTGGCCTTCAAGAATGAGGCCTCTGTAGAACAGATCTGTAAGGCTGTGACTTGGTCTTCTTTGCACACTTTTTGTAAATTCTATAAATTTGATACTTTTGCCTCGGCTGAGGCTTCTTTTGGGAGAAAGGTTCTTCAAGCAGTGGTCCCTTCAGTTTAGGTTACCTATCTTGTCCCTCTCTTATCATCTGTGTCCTCTAGCTTGGGTATTGATTCCCAACAGTAATTGATGATCCCGTGGACTCACCGTGTGATAAGAAAGAAAACAAAATTTATGCTATATATATATATATATATATATATATATATATATATATGTGTGTGTACATATGTATTTATATGTGTATATATGTCTGAAATACATAAATACACATATTAATACATATGTACACACGCACACATATATATATATATATATATATATATATATATATATATATATATATATATATACACACATATTTAGACATGTATATGTATGTATCACTATGTTAAAGCTTGTCTGCTTTTTTTCTGTCATCTGAGACCACATATCTTTGAGCCCTTATAACCTTTTAATGCATTTGTTCTTATATATTTTTATTAGACAGTGTTATTATGAGTGTAACTGTACTTTTAAATGTATTTTGATGTGTTTTGTGACACTTTTTTAGCAAAACCGTTAGAGGACATGCTATCTTGAAGAGCATTAATTTCAATTGCGCTCAAGTCATCCTGTTTACTTTCAACTTGTAATACAAACGCTAAACCCAATGAGCGCAAACACCGGCGATAAACCTCTTTTCGCTTGCACGTAACTATTGGCGCTCCACTCATATTCTGACCCTTGGACGTAAAGCAATAATCTATTTTGCCAGCAAAGCTCTGATAGATTGTAATCTAGGTTAGCTATAACTATCTGGTACATTTTGAGTATATCTCTAACATTATTTCCATGATATTTGTGTTTCAAATCATTTTCAAATTACTAAAGAGCTGCTATAAACAAGTACAAATAAAATATAGATGCATGCGTCATTTAGCACAAAATAAGGGTAATATATACACATAATCAGTTACAATTTTTAAAAATACATTCACTCAATTTTTAAATACATTCACATCTTTCTATTTTCTGTAATAGATTTAGTAATTTGCAGCACATATTTCAATCAATGCAATTAACCCCATGGCATAGAACATGAAACAGTGATATCTGACATGATTTGTATTCATGGTTAGAGACTATAAATACCCTTCTTACAAATATTAATATTCTCATGGCTGCCGTTAAACATTTCCAGTTCGGGACTGGAGATTTGCCTTCTAAAATAGATTTTGCAGCACCTGATTAATAAAAAAATGTAGCAGAATTAGGAGGAGGAGGTGAAGGTTTCCCAGTGGTGCCATCTCGGACTAGCATAAGAGCAATTGCTCCCAAGGGTATATTTACTATTTTGACATATAAATACATTTTAATATATAATGTTAGCACTTGATGTATGCTAAGTTATCATGTATTCAAGAGTCCTTCCCTCGAATCCTCAATTTCTGCTGGGGTCTTCTTACTTGGGTTATCCCCTGTTGTTCTCTTATGAAATATTGTGCAATCTTCCATAACTTTTCTGCATGATGTTGGGGGGAAATACCATGATTGCAGCAAAGGAGAAAAAGAGACACTGTGCCTGGTGCTTCAGGGGCTCTTAATCTCTAATCTCTTGGAATTCCAACAATTAAATGTCCTACTTCTTCAGATAGCTCTGGATTCTACCCAGCAGACACCATCATTTCCCATTTTTCAAGCCTGCTTTGGATGATTAAACCAGATCAGGGTCTGAAGGAGTTTCATGCCTCAAGGCAGCATGTCAAGGAAGGCTCCCACAATGATTGAAAGATTGTTAATTCTAGAATAATATAGTTTGAAACCCTTTTTTTTTTTGTTGAGGGGGAACAAATATATATATATATAGGTACCATGGAGAGGCATATGACATCACTGCCTGTCAAAGCAACCACTTTTGATAGCAACACGTTAGTCATGGTTGATAATTCTATGTTTGCTTGCTTTATCTTGGTGTTAGACTGATCTAACTGTAACTAATCAGAGGCTCCTCTGGTCTGGAAGTTGGCAAATGAGAACAATCGCTTTGTTTACAGTTCTATAAAAGAATTGTGTGATCCTTTCAGCTGTCATCTGGACAAAGACTATGCAAGAGAGAGCACTCCATAAGACACCTAACCATTATTTCTTGATCTAGTTTGTATTTGTTTTGGTGTTCAATAAAATTATTGTACATTCTTCTCCCTAAATATAAGTGTGTTTGCTTATAGAACATTTAAGGATAGATTACAAGTGGTGTGATAAATATTTTTTTAATTTGGGTGCAAACACCGCTAAAAGTAAACTTTTAACGGGGGCAGGTTAGCATGTGTATTACAAGTTGAAACTAATTTGTTTAAGCACGATCGAAACCTAGGATTTTCGAATATTGTGACAGCGTTAGCACATTTATCCCATAAACTTCAATGGAGCGCTCTTTCAAGAAAAACTAACCTGACACTGCGTTAGACCTGCAGCGCTAAACCCAAAGGTAGGTATGCATATTTTACATTCCAATGTTTTTCACATACAAGAAAAATGTCTTTATATATATATATATATAATTATTTGAACATATACAAGTATAAATATATATATATATATATATATATATATATTTAAAAATACAAAAGCATTTTCTTCTAACTGAAGAACATTAGAATGGGAAATATTTATAGTAAAAAGACATTACATATTATTAAATATTATTATTATTAAATATTAGGATTATTTTTCCTCAGCTTTTTGAGAGCTTGGGGCTTCCCGAAACATTCTACTAGGGAATCCACTATTTGGGAAACTAGATGGAATAGTGGAAGCAAACTGTGCAAACCGTTAACTATACATTATACTTCCCTACTTTCTGACTATTCTTGTGGTATCCCTTGGCAAATTAGAGCTTGGGGGAGGGAACTCAATTGAGATATATTTAAGCATGATCTGGATAAAGCTGTAACCTATACAAAGAAGACTCTACATTGTGTAACAATTCTAGAAGTCTACCTAAAAATTGGCATAGAACACCAAGTGAAGTTGGCAAAAAATGTACACTTCATGCTCTCCCCAATGTTAAAGGCTCTGTGGGGAACTGACCTCCATATTTGGTGGTCTTGCTCGAAACTTTTGTTCCTGCGGCAAGATGTCTACTCTATACTGACCTTCTTAGGTTTTTTTCACATAATTTGCTTCCTACTGCTTTTTTACAGAAAAAAGATAGAATCCCTGACAATTCTAAAAATATTCTGATTTATATCTTAGCAGCAACCAAATTAAGCAAAGACGGAGATTGAATAAGGCTGGATCCCCCACATTTCTCCAAAGTTCTTGCCCTGATTGTCAATCTGGCCACCATGGAAAGATATGTTTATAGGAAGCAAGATAAGATGGAGTTTTATTGGGAGATCTGGGATGTATGGTTTAACAGGTGAGGATACAATTCTAACTAAGTCCCCCTTTTTTGTTCTCTCTTTATAATTTGAGTGTTTGCCTAGGGAACTGGGGATGTTCAACTTCTGTGATATACCTGCATAAACTGTTATTATTTAAGACCAGAATTCTACTGACTTTCTTATTTCATTTATATTCTTACTTACTATTACCGCAATAAAGTAAACTATATTGTTTGTACGCTAATTCCACCTTCTCTTAAAAACTAGATTGTGTACCTGGCATTTGAGCTAATGATATGTGAGCGACTTTCTGTTCCACATTGGTTTATAGGCGACTAATATTGTTATTATATTTATCCATTGTAAAGTGCAAACTTAATCAAACTTAGATTCAGTATTATGAATTTAGAATATTTGAAAAGTTGTAGAGAAGAATAAGGTAGGATAGGGTGAAGTCAGAGAGGAGAGAAAGGAAAAAATGGAAGGAAACAAAAATAAAAGAACAATCTAGAGATTGCGACAAGTGAAAATATTAACTGATGAAAGGTTGTGCAATGCTTGTGCAATGCATATGCTGTCTGCATTTAGTGATGTCGGCAGACATGATTCGCTACAGCAAATCAAGTCTGCCCGGCATTTAAAGGAAAATAAAACCCAATATTTTTCTTTCATGATTTAGATAGAACATAACATTTTAAACAACTTTCTAATTTACTTCTATTATCATATTTTCTTTGTTTTCTTGTTATCCTTTGTTGAACAGCAGAAATGTAAGCTCAAGAGTGTGCACGTGTCTGTAGCACTATATGGCAGCAGTTTTGCAACAATGTTATACATTAGCAGTAGCACTAGATGGCAGCACTATTTCCTGTCATGTAGTTCCTCAGGCATGTGCACGCTACCTACCTAGGTATCTCTTCAACAAAGAATATCATGAGAATTAAATAAATTTGATAATAGAAGTAAATTGGAAACTTTTTAAAAATTGTATTTTCTATCTGAATCATGAAAGAAAATGTTTGGGTTTAATGTCCCTTTAATAAATTGTCCCCTTAAACTTTTCTCATACTGTAAAACAGGTTTTGTAAAATGGCGTTTTAAAGTGTGAGAAAAGTTTAAAAGCCCACTACTGTAAACAGGAAAAGTCGTACTCATTTTTTATGCAAGATATTAATATTCTCTACTATTAATCTTGATTCTAGACTAAAACCTTGTAAAATTAAAAAAAAAATGTTTTTTTTACAATAAACAAAATTAGAAAAACATATATAATGAACAATTTTACAGTATAATGCATATAAATAATGCATCATACACAAATATGCTGTATACACATAATGTCCCAGCTCAAATGGACTAAACAATAATGTTAATTTTTGATAACACAACCTCTAAATACATGTTTCATTGTTACCACATCACAACATGAAATACAGGTAGCCCTCAGTTTACGCCGGGGTTAGGTTCCAGAAGGAATGGTTGTAAATCGAAACCGTTGTAAATTGAAACCCAGTTTATAATGTAAGTCAATGGGAAGTGAGGGAGATAGGTTCCAGGCCCCTCTCAAAATTGTCATAAGTAACACCTAATACATTATTTTTAAAGCTTTGAAATGAAGACTTTAAATGCTAAACAGCATTATAAACCTAATAAAATAATCACACAACACAGAATATATAATTAAACTAAGTTAAATGAACAAAACACATTTGCTAAACAGCATTATAAACCTAATAAAATAATCACACAACACAGACTTCACTTGCATTTTTCTGCAAACATTTTTTTCTATGCATTCCAATCTGGACTGATTTATATTTGTTCCTTTGAAATCTACTCGATAGCTCAGGTCTGGTTAAACTGATTAATTTCAGCTTACTTGGCTTTGCTGCAACACAAGCGGAAAGCTCCACCTACTGGCTATTTTAATAAATGCACTGCTTCTCAATGCTTTTCAATAGCAGTCACATGACTGGAAAAAAAGGTTGTTATTCTGAAACGGTGTAAATTGAACCGTTGTAAAACGAGGGCCACCTGTACTGTAATTTCAAAATGGCGTCTATTACTATTAGATATTCCATCTTGATATTTTTGAAAACTTTTACACTAAATCTTGAAAGTGAACACCCTTTCAGCACAAAGCCATGAAGTGGTTACAGAGAAAAATCTTGTTTTGAATAATGAGACTAGCAAGTTAAAATTACACTAATACAAATATTAGAGGGACACTAAAGTCAAAATTAAAAACTTTCAAAAGTTCATAGTGTATACATATATGAGTCTGTAATTGGTAGATGTCACATGATGCAGTGAGAAGGATTATGTATTATGCATTTCTGGATTATGTGATTCTTCTGGATTTAATGGTTCTTAAAATACATACAGGGATTGCATGAAGGTTTTTGCACAACAGTTCTCCCAATGTGGCACTCTTGATTTCAGTATTCTCATGTTTCTGTTGGTTCTCATGTGCTGTGACACATTACATCTAACTGGCCAATTAATATAGGTAAATATTTAAATTTCATAATTCAGTAACACAGAGAAAGTCCCAGCACCAAGTGAACCAGCTTTGTATTCAAATGTTTGTATGACTTTTTTATTTCGGAAAACAATAATAGAGCACCTTCATTTCAAAGGAGTTGCTAATTGTTAACCTCCTTCACCTTAATACCTTTAGGACATATAAGCAAAGTCTTTATGTGGAGACCGTTGAAACTTATTAGACAAATAAGCCGGTCTTACCGGTCAGCTGACTGTGAATATGGAACGATACCTCTGCCCCTTATGGTCGGTCCTCAGGAGCCGTCTCGAAGGCGATCCACTTTCACACTGTGTATTCCGGATACCAGCCTCTTCAGACCTCTGTCCGCTCCCTCACTTCGACCACGGGCTGCAGCTGATGACGTCACACGAAGTTTGTGCGTTCAGTCTCCCTCTTTCTCTCGTAGTGCTTTTCTGTGTCTTTCAGGTAAAGGCAATGACGAAATTGTTTTCCTTTGGTCTGGCTCCACATACAAAGTCTGTGCTCACTGTCCCCAATCAAATGTACAGCAGAAAAACGAATGAAGGAGCACCAGACAAAAGTTGTGAAGAGTAAAACTTAGCTTTTATTCCGCTTCAAGCAGTTTGCAACAAATTTGCAATAAAACAAATAGATCCAAAATTAGCATAGCATTGTGTATCAAAGGTAGCGTCCCAGCTTACGCATTTCGGCGATAGCCGTAGTCATAGCTTGTAGGAACTCTACCTGTGATCAATATTTAAAATGTGTACACATTTCCAATTGGTTAATTACAAAATCACACACCTCTTAAACTACCCTATCAATACCTTGCTGAATGCTTGTTTTGCTCACACCCTTTTTTCTCCCCAACCTACTTTGAGCTATACACAATTGTTTTTGAAAAGACAAATATTTACATAGTTTGGATAATCTAACCATATGCTTAATAACACTTTTAATTTCTCCTCTTAATGAGTATCTTATCCCCTATCTTATTTTTATTTAGTCATATATTCTATGATATGCTACTGAATTTATTTAGCTTATTTCTCTTATTCCCTTAATTTAGTTTGTTTCTTTGGCATTTCCTTTTATATTTGCCCTTTTTCTTTTTCTGTTTCCTAGAATCTGATTTTAGTTTAAATATTATAATAGTCCTACTTATGGGATTATTTCAGTCTGTAGTTATATGAACACTTTTACCTTTATTGTTAGGGTTTATAATTACTGTATCAATTATATTGAAGATATCCAATCAAATATTTGTTTTATCGTAGGTAACTTTAGAACTCCTTTTTGTTTAATGTTTGTACATAATTCTTGTCAAGACTATATGTATTTTAATTATATTCCGATTATGTTCTTTTTGTTCCCAGTTTATTAACCAGAACAGAATTAATTCGAATTCGGATTAAGTTTAATTATAGAATAGACTAGCTAGGATTAACCCTTTATTGCCAGAAATTGATTATATCGTATTCTGAGTTCATGCCCAAGGGCCACCTAGTTTTCATTTTGTGAATCCAAAAAGCTTCTCTTAATGCAAGTTTTTCATCCCTGCTCTGTCCTCTATTATCCTTATATACCTTTTCAATTATGGTCCATTTTAACGAGCCTATTTTGCTGTCATGATGACATTTAAAATGTTGCACTAAGGGAGTGGACAGGGATCCTTGTTTTATGTTGTTAATATGTTCCCTGATCCTTTCCCGTATTTCCCTTGTTGTGAGTCCTACATACTGTAGGTCACATAGGGTACATGTTAATACATAAATAGCATAGGTCTCCCTACAATTTAGGCATGTTCTGTGAAAAAAACTTTTCCCTGTTACTGAGCTTCTAAAGAAGTTTCCTTCTTGAAGGAATTCACATGCTTTGCATGTAAAATTACTGCAATGATATGTTCCCTTAAATGTTAACCACGAACTTTGTGAAGTATTGCTTTTTCTTAATTTTGTAGGAGCTATCTGATTTCCTATAGATAATCCCTTTTTAAAGGAAAATCTGCAACCTTTCTTTGAGATTTTTACAAGTTTCTCATCAGCCTGTAGTAATGGTAGATGTTTTCTTATGATGGAACAAATTTGATGGTATTGGTTACTAAATTTGGTGACAAATGTTACTCTATCATCCACTCTCTTACTGCGAGGTTTATCTTTTAATAGATCTTCTCTATTTACTTGAGCCACTGAATTTTTAGCATTTTCAATTGTTTTTACAGTATATCCTCTTGCTTTTAGTTTGTTTGATAATATTTCTGTGTGTTTTTTGTATGTTTCTTCTGTATTACAATTTCTTTTTAATCTTATGTACTGTCCTTTTGCTACAGAGCTAAATACACGTTTGGGATTCTTGCTATGGGCATGTAAAAGTGTGTTGCCTGAAATAGGTTTAGTATAGACTTCTGTCATAATGTGTCCCTTTCTATTTCCAGTTAGTTCAACATCAAGATAATGTATTTTCTCTTGTGCAAAATCACTAGTGAATTTTATGCCCATTTTATTTGTATTTAGTAGTGCAACAAACTCCATTGCACTATTTTTGTCTCCTCTCCAGATACATATCAGGTCGTCTATAAACCTTCTGTAATAGACGATGTTTTCTCTGAGGGGGCTATCACATCCATAGATGTGGGACAGCTCCCACCACCCCATAAAGAGGTTGGCGTAGGAGGGGGCAAACTTTGCCCCCATAGCTGTCCCACATCTCTGGAGGTAATACGCCCCCTCAAAGGAAAAGAAATTGTGTGTCAATAAATATTTAGTCACGCGAACAATATATGTGCTAAATTCTTTACTATATCCATCTATTTTATTCATGAAATATTCAATTGCTTGTAACCCCATATCATGAGGAATGGACGAGTACAATGATTGTACATCTATAGTTAACCATCCATAGTTATGTTCCCATTTCACGTTCTTAATCTCTTTGAGCAACTGCTTCGTATCGCGTAAGTAACTGTTTAATGCTTTCACTATTGGTTGTAAAACTTCATCTAACCACTGTGAAAGGTGTTCGTTCAAGGATCCAATTCCACTTATTATTGGCCTTCCCGTCATGTTCTCAATGCCTTTATGAATTTTGGGTAATAAGTTAAATACAGGCATGACAGGTTGTCCAACAATAAGATATTCTTTGGTATTTAAATCAAAAAACCCTTCATCAAAACCCTCATCAATAAGGTGTAATAGTTCTCTTTTAAATTTTGGGGTGGGATCCGCTTCTAGTTTGGTGTATTGTTTGTCATCTGTTAGCTGTCTGTTAGCCTCTTGAATAAATTGCACTTTATCCATAACTACAATTGATCCCCCCTTATCAGCATTTCTTATCACTATCTGGGTATTCTCACTAAGTTTTTTGATTGCTGCTTTTGAGTTTTTACTTAAATTTAAGCTTTTTTGGTCATTTCTACAAGTATAGGCCAATGTAGTTAAGTCTTGTTCTATCCTTTTTTTGAAAAATTTCTAATGTATTGCCCCTACTTTGAATAGGGTAAAATTTAGATGGATTACAAAATTTTGGAAGGGTCAAAGTGTGACCATCCTGGGCATGACAAAGAGAGCTTTCTGCTTGTAGTTCTTCTAGGGCAATTACATCGCAGGTTTCACTAAAAGTGAGTTCAGTAATATTATTCCTGTCAATATCTAAATCGACACTTGAATTAATTAAATTTCCCTGATCATCTGAAAAGTGTTTCTTAAGGGTAATGTTTCTTATTAATCTATTGACATCGATCAGTGTTTGAAATAAGTCAAAGTTCTCTGCAGGAACAAAGTTTAAACCTAGTTCCAATACCCTTTTTTCCTCACTTGTCAGATGATAGGAAGACAGATTAATTACAGGACTTAATTGTACTTGTTGTAACCTCGACCCCTCCTGGTCTGATATCGATTTTGCTTTACAAAACCTCTGCCTCTCCCCCCCCCTTCTGGTCTTTCTGGGGGTTTGGGAAAAACCTGCATTTCCTCATTGTATTCTTTGAGTATGCCCTGTTGTGTGGATCTAGTAACTGGTCTGGTGTTGTCCCTGGGTGTCTCAATTATTTCAGTTCTAACCTCACTGGTGTATTGTGTGGTGTTTTCCTTAGGCCTGACTGTTCTGTCCTGATTTGAAATACAATGTGTGTTAGGAGTCCTTTCCTCCTCATCACTTGAGGTAGCACCCCCTCTTGTTGTTTCATCTACTGATTCTGCTTCACTTTCACTAAATGTTACTTTTTTCTGATAAGGCAAGCTATCCCTCTGATAACCTCCTCTATTGTTATTTCTTTGCTGACCTCTTCTTCCTCTACCTGAGCCTCTTCTAAAGCTAAATTTAGATTTTCTCTGCCAAATATAAACTTTGTTTGTATCGTAGTCAGACTTATCTCTCAGAAATTTACCATGTTTGATATCTTTCAATAATTTCTTTGCATCAGCTATAGTGCTTTTAAGAATCTTATCGAATTTTTCAAACTGGACTTCCTGGCTACGTAAACTTAACACATTTTGTATGGCATCTATTTGTTTCGAAGCCTCTTTTAACATTTTTGTCTTATAATCAATTAACAACAACATTAATTTCAAAGAACAGTCCGTTAGAGTTCTATTCCATATTTTGATGAACTCAGCATCATCAGTACTGAAAGTTGGAAATTTATTTAGTCTTAGGCCCCTGGGAACCATACCCAGCTTATAATACTTATCAAGTGTCCACACATCCCATTTTAATTTGTTCTCCTTATTCAGGGAAAATTCCAGCTCTTCAAATAATCTTGACAATGAATACTTTGAAAAGTCTGTAGTGAACACAAAGTCCAACTCCTCCAAATTACCCACTCTTAGCTCTGTAGGTTGCAGGGAATAGAATGCAATATCCCCTTCTATGATTTGACTGCTTGGTTCCACCATTTTGTGAAAAGATTTATGCCAGACAACTATAATAATAATAAGTTAGTCCAATGTGCTATAGAGACTGTTAGCGTGGGGTCCGCTCAAATAAACACAATTCAGTAACACAGAGAAAGTCCCAGCACCAAGTGAACCAGCTTTGTATTCAAATGTTTGTATGACTTTTTTATTTCGGAAAACAATAATAGAGCACCTTCATTTCAAAGGAGTTGCTAATTGTTAACCTCCTTCACCTTAATACCTTTAGGACATATAAGCAAAGTCTTTATGTGGAGACCGTTGAAACTTATTAGACAAATAATCCGGTCTTACCGGTCAGCTGACTGTGAATATGGTACGATACCTCTGCCCCTTATGGTCGGTCCTCAGGAGCCGTCTCGAAGGCGATCCACTTTCACACTGTGTATTCCGGATACCAGCCTCTTCAGACCTCTGTCCGCTCCCTCACTTCGACCACGGGCTGCAGCTGATGACGTCACACAAAGTTTGTGCGTTCAGTCTCCCTCTTTCTCTCGTAGTGCTTTTCTGTGTCTTTCAGGTAAAGGCAATGACGAAATTGTTTTCCTTTGGTCTGGCTCCACATACAAAGTCTGTGCTCACTGTCCCCAATCAAATGTACAGCAGAAAAACGAATGAAGGAGCACCAGACAAAAGTTGTGAAGAGTAAAACTTAGCTTTTATTCCGCTTCAAGCAGTTTGCAACAAATTTGCAATAAAACAAATAGATCCAAAATTAGCATAGCATTGTGTATCAAAGGTAGCGTCCCAGCTTACGCGTTTCGGCGATAGCCGTAGTCATAGCTTGTAGGAACTCTACCTGTGATCAATATTTAAAATGTGTACACATTTCCAATTGGTTAATTACAAAATCACACACCTCTTAAACTACCCTATCAATACCTTGCTGAATGCTTGTTTTGCTCACACCCTTTTTTCTCCCCAACCTACTTTGAGCTATACACAATTGTTTTTGAAAAGACAAATATTTACATAGTTTGGATAATCTAACCATATGCTTAATAACACTTTTAATTTCTCCTCTTAATGAGTATCTTATCCCCTATCTTATTTTTATTTAGTCATATATTCTATGATATGCTACTGAATTTATTTAGCTTATTTCTCTTATTCCCTTAATTTAGTTTGTTTCTTTGGCATTTCCTTTTATATTTGCCCTTTTTCTTTTTCTGTTTCCTAGAATCTGATTTTAGTTTAAATATTATAATAGTCCTACTTATGGGATTATTTCAGTCTGTAGTTATATGAACACTTTTACCTTTATTGTTAGGGTTTATAATTACTGTATCAATTATATTGAAGATATCCAATCAAATATTTGTTTTATCGTAGGTAACTTTAGAACTCCTTTTTGTTTAATGTTTGTACATAATTCTTGTCAAGACTATATGTATTTTAATTATATTCCGATTATGTTCTTTTTGTTCCCAGTTTATTAACCAGAACAGAATTAATTTGAATTCGGATTAAGTTTAATTATAGAATAGACTAGCTAGGATTAACCCTTTATTGCCAGAAATTGATTATATCGTATTCTGAGTTCATGCCCAAGGGCCACCTAGTGTAGCAACTGGTACACTTTTGTATTAAGGGTTTGAAATATAACAAAAATCCTTCAATAAATAAAGGATGTGTTTCTCTTTTGTAAACTAAGCAGGTAATGGTAGTTTAAATTACCTGAATAGATACTGTGAGATTGTTACTTTTGAAATCTTTTAGTAAATAACATAAAGGTTTGAGACAGCTGAGTAGGTATAACTTTTAGTCAGGTAGAATTAATATTGAGATAGCAATTCAAAGGTATTGAAGTCAAAACCTGTCTTCACGCACACACACAGACATTCTAAAATATATACAGTTCCAAGCAATCCAAACCACACAAACAATATATCATAATTGGATGTTCCAAACTTTACTGATAGTAGTGAGCAGAGTTTGTTGCGGTTTTATATGGCACAACTTATACTGAATTAGGAACGTAAGTATAACATTGCTGCACAGAGTAAGTCAGTTCAAACGTGAGGTAAGTTAGAGGATACAAAGCAAGGTAAGTATTATCCAGATAGCCAACATACAATACCCCACAAAGATCCGATAAGAGCAGAGCTAAGCAGTGACCGCCGATGGCGGTGAGAAGCTGTGTGTGCGCGGCTTGGTTTCCGGAACGCTGAGGATGTAGATCCGGATGCGTATGAATCTGAAGACGATGTCAGGTAGAAAATCCTCAAGGGAATCAGCTGTATCTACAATTAGCAAGTAGGAATGGCACAAGGAAGCAAACGTAACTGTGAGCTTCAATATTCAGGCAATGAGTGTTGAAAGTTACTGCCCTATAAAGGAAAGTTAATTAGGAGGGAGGGGATAATCCTAAAAGGAATATCACAGATCCCCCCAGTCAAGGAATCACCTCAGGGGATTCCATCCGAGGTTTCTCTGGGTAACGACGGTGAAAAGTAGTAACCAGATGAGGTGCATGTATCTCAGTAGACCTTTGCCAAGAATTTTCCTCCGGACCATAACCTTTCCACTTTATTAAATATTCCAGCTTATGTCGTCTTACTCTGGAATCAAGAATAGACTCAACTTCAAATTCTTCCTGATTCTCCACCAAGATAGGCGGGGGTCTTAGATTAATACCTTGATGGTCTTTAGCAGAATAAGGTTTAATGAGAGACACATGAAATGTGGAATGTATTTTATATGAATCAGGCAAAATGAGTCTAACTGCGTTCTGGTTGATGATCTTATCAATCGTAAAAGGTCCTAAAAATTGATTGGCAAGTTTTTTACATGGTATTTGCAACTTAAGGTTCCTGATGGATAGTAGAACTTGATCACCAATTTGATAAGTGGGACTTGGACTATGATGTTTATCATAGTTACGTTTTTGATAGTCTTTTGCCTTTGAGAGAGAATCCTTCAATTGATCTAACCTTTCTTGTAAAGAATTGGTGAATTCTGTGGCACTAGGTGAGTTTACTTCTTTTCTAGAAAGAGATACGGTATTGGGATTAAATCCATAAGTAGCAAAGAAAGGTGACATTTTAAGAGAAGTGGAAACAGAATTGTTGTAAGAAAATTCTGCCATGGGGATATAATCAATCCAATCATCTTGTAAGTAGGTAATGAAACACCTAAGATATTGTTCAAGGGTTTGATTCGTTCTTTCTGTAAGTCCATTTGTTTGGGGATGGAATGCAGTAGTGTATCTACTATCTACTTTTAGTAATATGCATAGGGATTTCCAGAAAGAAGAGGTGAATTGTGTACCCCTGTCCGTAATTATTACGGTGGGTAATCCATGTAATCTTACAATTTGATTCAAAAAGGCTGTAGCTGTTGCAAGAGCGGAAGGCAAACCTTTCATAGGTATGAAATGAGCCAGACGCGTTAGATGATCTATTACAACTAGTATGGTAGTGTGATGTTGAGATTTAGGGAGATCAACAATAAAATCCATAGATATGGTCTCCCATGGTTTATCTGGGATAGGCAGAGGTCTTAAGAGGCCTATGGGTTTTTTATGGGAGATCTTGTTTCTAGCACAAACATCACAGTTTGTTATGTATAGGTAAATTGTGTGGTTCATCCCAGGCCACCAGAAATTTCTTCTAGTTAATTCTATGGTTTTTTGGATTCCCAGGTGACCAGCTAAAGTTCCATCATGGGTTTGTTTAAGGATAGTGTTCCTTAAAGATTCAGGAATGAACAACTTCCTTTTGTAATAATATAGTCCCGTCTGTGGATCTTTATCACAAGATCCAGGTATGTTAGGGTCTTTATTTAGAACCTCAAGTATTTCTTGTTCTAGAGAAGATATAACTCCTATGAATCTTTCTTCAGGGATTACAAACTCAGGGTCATCAGACAGATCTTTTTCATACATTCTAGATAAGGCGTCTGCCTTAATATTGAGTTTCCCTGGTTTATATGTAATTAAAAAATTAAACCGGTCTAAAAAGATGGACCAACGGACCTGTCGTGAATTAAGTGTTTTACTTTTCTTTAAGTATTCTAAGTTCTTGTGATCAGTGAAAATTATGAAAGGGAGATTTGAACCTTCAAGGAGATGTCTCCAATGTTCCAGTGAACATTTTATTGCCAGTAATTCTTTATCCCCTATAGTATAGTTCTTTTCAGCAGTAGTGAGCATTCTTGAATAGAAGGCTATGGGATGGGTTTCTGTTTTATCTTTATTCTTTTGTGAAAGAATTGCCCCAATACCAGTATTTGAGGCGTCTACTTCAAGAATAAATTGTGTATCAAAGTTGGGTAATGTTAAAACTGGTGCATTAATGAATTGATTCTTTAGAGTCTCAAAAGATAATTGAGCTTCCTTGGTCCAAGTAAATCTCTGTTTCTTACTTGTTAGTTGTGTTAACGGTTTTACAATTAGTGAAAAATCTTTAATAAAACGACAATAAAAATTTGAGAACCCAATGAATCTTTGTAGAGCTTTAACAGTTGTGGGAACTGGCCAATTTACAATTGCAGAAACCTTTTCTGGATCCATCATGATTTTATTTGGTGTTATAATATAACCCAAGAACTTAATTTCTTGAACGTGAAAAGAACATTTCTCAAGCTTAGCGTATAGTTTGTGGTCTTTTAGCCTAGTAAGCACCCAACGTACATGTTTCTCATGATCTTGTAATGTTTTAGAATAAATGAGGATGTCATCCAAATAAATTATAACACATACATCCAATAAATCTCGAAAGATTTCGTTAATAAAATGTTGGAATGTAGCGGGCGCATTACTTAGGCCGAAAGGCATCACATTGTATTGATATAGCCCATAACGTGTTCTAAACGCTGTTTTCCATTCGTCACCTTGTTTGATTCTAATTAAATTATAAGCACCCTTCAAATCAAGTTTAGAATAGATGGTGGCGCCATGTAAGCGTTCAAGAAGCTCAGGAATTAAGGGTAGTGGGTATCTGTTCTTTAAGGTAATATCATTTAGTGCTCTGTAGTCAATAATAGGACGTATCGTCCCATCCTTGTTTTTAACTAAAAACATACCTGCTGCTGCAGGGGAAGTAGAATGTGAAATGAACCCTTTGCGCAGATTATCGTCTAAGTAGGTTCTTACGAAAGCTAGTTCGGTTTGAGAGAGGGGATATATTTTCCCATGTGGAACTTGTGACCCAGGTATTAGATCTATCGGGCAATCGAACTCCCTGTGTGGGGGAAGACTTTCTGCCTCTTTAAGGTCAAAAACCTCTGCCAGATCCTGATAAGGTCTGGGTATCCCATTCTCTAGAGTAGCTATGGTACAGTGTGGGTAACAGGTCTTCAAACAATAAGAAGAACTTAGTGTTATTTTATTTTGAGACCAGTCTATATTCGGGTTGTGTTTCTGCAACCAGGAAAACCCCAGAATTATTGTATGTAATGATATAGGAATTAAATCAAATGAGATATATTCAGTATGACCTTCCTTAGTGGTTATAAGTAAAGGTATAGTGTGATGAGTTATTGGACCTTGTTGTATTAGTGAACCATCTATTAATTTAACAAAGAGAGGTTTTGCTTTACACACAATAGGTATTTTATTATTCTTAACAAAGGTAGTATCTATGTAACTCCGTGAGGCCCCTGAATCAACCAAAGCTTTAGATTGAATGTTTTTCTGGTCCCACTGTAATGAAAAAAACAAAGTCATTTGTGTTTCCAATGTTAGATTAAATAAATGAGTGCTGTGGGTTAGCTTACCCTTCTTTTGCTTCAGAAGTTGAGGACATGAAGAAACAGTATGCTCTTTATGAGCACAGTAGAGACACAAATTTTCCATTCTTCTCCTGGCTTTTTCCTCTGGTGTGAGGGGACCTTTGATGACTCCAATTTCCATAGGCGTAATGGTACTAGGTCTTTCCTGAGTAGAGGTATAGTTAAAGGGACGTTTTGGTATGACATCATAACCTGTTTTTTCAGCCTTTCTTTCACGGAGTCTTCTATCTAAAGTTGTACTGAGTTTTATAAGAGAGAGAAGACTGTCAGGGGCATCCAGGCGGGAGAGTTCGTCTTTTAAGTTTTCTGACAATCCTAAGCGAAATTGAGTACGCAAACTAATCTCATTCCATTGAGAGTCTTCTGCCCACATTTGGAATTCAGTTGTGTATTCCTCAATGGTTCTTTTTCCTTGCTTTAAGGAACGTAATTTTGTATCTGCAGTGATTTGACTGTTGGAATCCTCATATAGGTTTGTGAGTGCTCGAAAAAAATCTTGTAGTGAATCTAGGATAGGATTATTACTTTCAAAAAACCTATTAGCCCATGTTCTTGGTTCCCCTTGTAAAAAGGAAATGGTTGTGCATACTTTGATTCTCTCTGTATGATATGTACGTGGTCTTAGAGAAAAAAGTAGATGGCAGGCATTTTTAAAGTCCCTAAACTCATTCCTTTTACCAGTAAATGGTTGGGGATAATGAACATGTGGTTCTGGGCTTTCAGCACTTTTAATAGGTAAACAGTCTTTTAGTAAAGCTCTCAATGCAGCAGTTTCTGCTTGCACTTCAGTTAACCCTTTATTTAAATAGTCTAGTTTTTGATATATATTAGTTAACTCATTCTTTACTTCCTGAGGATTCATGTTAGGTTGTTATATAAATAAACCCTTATTTTTTAGGCCTGAATATTATGTAGCAACTGGTACACTTTTGTATTAAGGGTTTGAAATATAACAAAAATCCTTCAATAAATAAAGGATGTGTTTCTCTTTTGTAAACTAAGCAGGTAATGGTAGTTTAAATTACCTGAATAGATACTGTGAGATTGTTACTTTTGAAATCTTTTAGTAAATAACATAAAGGTTTGAGACAGCTGAGTAGGTATAACTTTTAGTCAGGTAGAATTAATATTGAGATAGCAATTCAAAGGTATTGAAGTCAAAACCTGTCTTCACGCACACACACAGACATTCTAAAATATATACAGTTCCAAGCAATCCAAACCACACAAACAATATATCATAATTGGATGTTCCAAACTTTACTGATAGTAGTGAGCAGAGTTTGTTGCGGTTTTATATGGCACAACTTATACTGAATTAGGAACGTAAGTATAACATTGCTGCACAGAGTAAGTCAGTTCAAACGTGAGGTAAGTTAGAGGATACAAAGCAAGGTAAGTATTATCCAGATAGCCAACATACAATACCCCACAAAGATCCGATAAGAGCAGAGCTAAGCAGTGACCGCCGATGGCGGTGAGAAGCTGTGTGTGCGCGGCTTGGTTTCCGGAACGCTGAGGATGTAGATCCGGATGCGTATGAATCTGAAGACGATGTCAGGTAGAAAATCCTCAAGGGAATCAGCTGTATCTACAATTAGCAAGTAGGAATGGCACAAGGAAGCAAACGTAACTGTGAGCTTCAATATTCAGGCAATGAGTGTTGAAAGTTACTGCCCTATAAAGGAAAGTTAATTAGGAGGGAGGGGATAATCCTAAAAGGAATATCACACCTAGTTTTCATTTTGTGAATCCAAAAAGCTTCTCTTAATGCAAGTTTTTCATCCCTGCTCTGTCCTCTATTATCCTTATATACCTTTTCAATTATGGTCCATTTTAACGAGCCTATTTTGCTGTCATGATGACATTTAAAATGTTGCACTAAGGGAGTGGACAGGGATCCTTGTTTTATGTTGTTAATATGTTCCCTGATCCTTTCCCGTATTTCCCTTGTCGTGAGTCCTACATACTGTAGGTCACATAGGGTACATGTTAATACATAAATAGCATAGGTCTCCCTACAATTTAGGCATGTTCTGTGAAAAAAACTTTTCCCTGTTACTGAGCTTCTAAAGAAGTTTCCTTCTTGAAGGAATTCACATGCTTTGCATGTAAAATTACTGCAATGATATGTTCCCTTAAATGTTAACCACGAACTTTGTGAAGTATTGCTTTTTCTTAATTTTGTAGGAGCTATCTGATTTCCTATAGATAATCCCTTTTTAAAGGAAAATCTGCAACCTTTCTTTGAGATTTTTACAAGTTTCTCATCAGCCTGTAGTAATGGTAGATGTTTTCTTATGATGGAACAAATTTGATGGTATTGGTTACTAAATTTGGTGACAAATGTTACTCTATCATCCACTCTCTTACTGCGAGGTTTATCTTTTAATAGATCTTCTCTATTTACTTGAGCCACTGAATTTTTAGCATTTTCAATTGTTTATACAGTATATCCTCTTGCTTTTAGTTTGTTTGATAATATTTCTGTGTGTTTTTTGTATGTTTCTTCTGTATTACAATTTCTTTTTAATCTTATGTACTGTCCTTTTGCTACAGAGCTAAATACACGTTTGGGATTCTTGCTATGGGCATGTAAAAGTGTGTTGCCTGAAATAGGTTTAGTATAGACTTCTGTCATAATGTGTCCCTTTCTATTTCCAGTTAGTTCAACATCAAGATAATGTATTTTCTCTTGTGCAAAATCACTAGTGAATTTTATGCCCATTTTATTTGTATTTAGTAGTGCAACAAACTCCATTGCACTATTTTTGTCTCCTCTCCAGATACATATCAGGTCGTCTATAAACCTTCTGTAATAGACGATGTTTTCTCTGAGGGGGCTATCACATCCATAGATGTGGGACAGCTCCCACCACCCCATAAAGAGGTTGGCGTAGGAGGGGGCAAACTTTGCCCCCATAGCTGTCCCACATCTCTGGAGGTAATACGCCCCCTCAAAGGAAAAGAAATTGTGTGTCAATAAATATTTAGTCACGCGAACAATATATGTGCTAAATTCTTTACTATATCCATCTATTTTATTCATGAAATATTCAATTGCTTGTAACCCCATATCATGAGGAATGGACGAGTACAATGATTGTACATCTATAGTTAACCATCCATAGTTATGTTCCCATTTCACGTTCTTAATCTCTTTGAGCAACTGCTTCGTATCGCGTAAGTAACTGTTTAATGCTTTCACTATTGGTTGTAAAACTTCATCTAACCACTGTGAAATGTGTTCGTTCAAGGATCCAATTCCACTTATTATTGGCCTTCCCGTCATGTTCTCAATGCCTTTATGAATTTTGGGTAATAAGTTTGTTACAGAAGCATTAGTTATTTTGTTGTGAAGAGCTTATTTCCCAGCAGCAATGCCTGAACCAGCAAGCCAGCGCCTAAGAAGGGCTCCAAGAAAACCGTAACAAGTATCATTTCATAAAGAGTTAACTCTTTTTTTTCAGCTTTTAGAAACTATTGTCTAATCACCTCTGGAGCCAGACTGCTAATTGATAAGATGAACTTGTAAACTTGTTATCTTAAGTACTGTAATCCTATTGTGGCCTGTCAAAGGACAGTGCTCTCTATCTAAATGTGTGATGGGGGATTTTGTGCTTCCCCCCCTCTCCCCCTGGGAGTGCCCTGTGTGCATGTAACCTTAATAAAAAGCAGGCTGGGCATCCCAGTCCTGAGTTCTTGTTTGACCCTCAATCGCAGCGTTGACTCGTTTTTGTGGGCAGAAGGGTATCCTAGCGGTACTGCAGCTAAGGGAGATTATTCTATATTTGCGAGACTCATATAGAATACTATGGAAAGCAGCTTCTCCCCTCTTTAGCAATAGGGATCCAGGCTACTAAGCGGTCCATCTCTCAGCGAGACTAAGGGTAACCGTAACATTTGGCGGCAGCGGCGGGATTTTCCTGGATTTCCTAGGAGAGGTACAGAACGGATGGAGAGCGCTTACGAAAAATTGAAGCGTACAACCCAAAAGGATTTACTTGAAAGCAGAGGGGGGTACGCCAGCAACCGGCCGAGGAGAGAGCTGATCGCAGAATTGACCGAACTGGATCAGAGCTTCACAATGGCGGAAACACCGACCACGATTAGTGACGAAAAAACCAGGATTGTTCGGGAAAGGCTCTCATTATACGGGCCGAACCCCTCCATGGAATTGGTACAGCAGTTGATGGCAGAGGCGGACGAGGATATACGAGAGACTCGAGCCCACGAACTCAACCTAGCGAATGCACACCGCAATGCTGAAGCCCCGCAGGTAATCATCCCTGTCGAAAATGCTGGGAGGCCCAAGATACCCTATGCGGCATTTCGACCCTTCCTAGAGAGCGAGACAGGGATTGATGAATATTTGGCGGACTTCGAAAGGCAATGTGCCCTGCACCAGATTCCCAACAGAGAGTGGCCCACGATATTGTCTGGGAAACTATCCGGGCGAGCCCTGGAAGCCTTTCGTACTCTGGGTGCTGAGGAAGTGACACAGTATGAGCTAGTTAAGGAGACACTGTTGCGACGGTACGCTGTAACTCCGGACACGTATCGCCGACATTTTCGGGGCACGGAAAAGAAGCCTAACGATACCCATATGGAATGGGCGCACCGAATGCGGAGAGCGGCAAATCACTGGCTGAGCGGAAGTAAAGCGGTGACTGGGGAGGAAATTTTACAATTGTTTCTCTTAGAACATTTTTATAATGGCATGGAACAGCAAGGGAAGGAATGGCTGCGAGACAGGCGGCCTTCTACCTTAGAAGAAGCAGCCAAATTGGCCGATGAACATTATGACTCCCGTCTTCACGAACCCATGAACTACCGAGCTCCAGCACGGGTCGAACCCAGAGAGGTTTACCGTGCACCCCCTCGTACTGAATTCCGAGCCCCGGTGCCCACAAGGCCCGTCCGACACTCAGGACCACCCAATAACAGCTCTGAGCGTCCCAGACCGACTTGCCACCAATGCAAGCAACCAGGGCATTTCATGGCTAGCTGCCCCCTTAATACGCACCAGACACCCAGGAATTACAATTACCCCTCTGGGTCCTATCGTCCGGCCCGGGCCCTCTGTGTTAACCAAGAGGCCCCTATGGAGGGATATGTGGGGCCGCTTCACGAGGCAGACCCTGTATATGCTGCCTCAGATAACCGCCAGCACCATCGGCAGAGGGTATGGCTCGAGGGGCGATCTACCGAGGGATTGCGAGACACAGGGGCTACTATCACGCTGGTACAGAGTCATTTGGTGCCAGAGCACAAGCGATCCGGACAGACTGTGGCCGTTAGAGTGGCGGGGGGGGATGTGTACAAAATTCCAACAGCTAAAGTGCATCTTGATTGGGGAGCGGGAAAGGGGGCTGTGAACGTGGGCCTAATGGATAATTTACCTGCCGAAGTACTACTGGGCAACGATTTGGGCCCCATGACTTCTGCCTATGCTCCAGTATGCAACAACGAGGCGGACCCAGTGACTACACGGGCCCAAGCCCGGACGGAGCGAGAGCTCTCACCAGTGCGGGAGACACAGGTAAGACCTACCCCGACCTTGCCTGACAGGTTAGGCCCCATACCCTGGGACACCCCAGATGCTTTCGAGGCAGAGTCTAAGACTGACCCGACCTTACAAAAGTACCGGGAACGAGCAGAGACCGGAGGGGGCGGGGCAGATAACGAAACATTCTTATGGGAAAAAGGGAAACTATACCGCTGGACAGAGAAAAGGGGACAGCGTAGGCGACAGCTGGTAGTGCCCCACAAATACCGTCAAGAAATCCTCAAAATAGGCCACGACATCCCCTTAGCAGGCCACCTAGCCGTTACCCGTACCCTACACTGCATTACTCACACGTTCTTTTGGCCAGGGGTGCACGCTGACGTTAGAACTTACTGTAACACCTGCGATGTGTGTCAACGAGTAGGAAGGCGAGGCGATCACCCTAAAGCCCAGCTAGTAAATATGCCCATTGTAGAGGAACCCTTCAGCCGGGTTGCTATTGACCTAGTGGGACCACTGGCTACCCCTAGTCCCTCCGGTAAGCGATACATTCTTACCGTAGTGGACTACGCTACCAGGTACCCAGAGGCTGTCGCCCTATCCAACATACAAGCGGATACGGTAGCGAATGCACTAGTACAGGTGTTCTCCCGGGTAGGATTTCCAAAAGAAATCCTATCCGACCGAGGCACCCAATTTACGGCTGAATTGACCCAACAACTCTGGCAGGTTTGCAAAATTAAGTCCCTCCTGAGCTCCCCATACCACCCCCAGACGAACGGGCTGTGTGAGAGGTTCAATGGGACCCTCAAGCAAATGCTCAAGACGTTCACTCAGGAATACCGAGACTGGGAACGCTTCCTGCCGCACCTCCTATTTGCTTATCGGGAGGTGCCCCAGGAAACGACAGGGTTCTCTCCCTTCGAGTTGCTCTACGGAAGAAAGGTACGGGGACCCCTAAACCTGATCCGGGAGCACTGGGAGGGAGAGATGGAGGCTGACGGTGTCCCCATTGTGCCATACGTGCTGGAACTCAGGGACCGAATGGAGCAATTAGCCAAATCCGTGCGGGCTAATCTCCAGTTGGCCCAGAGAAGACAGAAAGTATGGTACGATCGGGGGGCCCGAAAGAGAATCTTCACCATAGGACAAAAGGTGTTAGTACTTAAGCCGGTGAAGACAGACAAATTGCAGGCGTCCTGGCAGGGTCCCTACCAGATCGTAGAGAAAAGGGGAGACACCACTTATGTGATAGCTAGCTGCCACGACAACAATCTTAGAAAGACATTCCATGTAAACATGCTCAAGGAATATTTTGAGCGGCCAGAGAACGTGACGGCCGTATGTTGTTCCCCTCAGGAAGACCCCGACAGTTTACCCATTCCAGACCTATTAGAAAAGAGCATCCCCACAGGTATAGTGGCGCAGGTTCAGATAGGGGACCGACTTAGCCCCACTGAAAGGGAGCAGCTCAACCAACTCCTCCAGTCTAAACACCTCACCTTCTCCCCGAAGCCAGGGTACACTACTTTAACCACCCACCAGGTAGATACTCCGGGACAAGCTCCCTTGCGCCAGGCTCCGTACCGAATCCCCGAAGCAGTTAGGACAGGAATGAAGAAGGAGATCGATGAGATGCTCCAGCTCAGGGTAATTGAGCCCTCCGATAGTCCCTGGGCCTCCCCAGTTGTCTTGGTGCCCAAGAAAGATGGGACCACCCGGTTCTGCGTAGACTATCGGAGGCTCAATGAAAATACCGTGACGGACGCTTACCCTATGCCCAGGGTAGACGAGCTACTCGATCGTATAGCCAGGGGAAATTACCTGACCACTATTGACCTCTGCAAAGGTTACTGGCAGATTCCCCTGGCCCCGGAGGCTATCCCCAAGTCGGCATTCGTCACCCCATTCGGCTTATATCAGTTTAGGGTAATGCCGTTTGGGATGAAGAATGCCCCAGCTACATTCCAGCGCTTGGTGGATAGGCTCCTGGATGGCTTCCAGAGTTTTGCTTGCGCCTACCTGGACGACATAGCGATCCACAGTGAGTCCTGGGAGGACCACTTAGCTCATGTGGGAATGGTTCTGGATCAGATCCGGGCTGCTGGCCTGACTCTGAAGCCAGAAAAATGCCACTTTGGGATGGCCGAGGTACAGTACCTGGGTCACCGGGTGGGGTGTGGAAAGCAGCGACCAGAGCCGGCCAAAATAGAAGCTGTCACCAATTGGCCCACCCCCATCACTAAGACTCAGGTCCTAGCCTTCCTGGGCACGGCAGGGTACTATAGACGGTTCGTACCAGACTACAGCACACTTGCCAAACCCCTGACTGACTTGACCAAGAAGAACTTACCTCGACAGGTCCTGTGGTCTCCCCACTGTGAAACGGCTTTCCAGGCTCTCAAAAATGCTCTAATTAACGCTCCTGTCTTGGCGGCCCCAGCCCTTAACAAACGTTTTATCGTCCATACAGATGCTTCCATGTTCGGGCTGGGAGCCGTCCTCAGCCAAGTAGGCGAAGATGGAGGGGAGCATCCAGTTGCCTACATCAGCCGGAAGCTCCTGCCCTGCGAAGTCAGCTATGCAGCGGTCGAAAAGGAGTGTTTGGCTTTGGTGTGGGCATTAAAGAAATTGACTCCCTATTTATATGGTCAGGAGTTCACTCTGGTCACCGACCATAACCCGTTGGTGTGGCTGAACCGGGTCTCTGGAGATAACGGCAGGCTATTACGTTGGAGCTTATCGTTGCAACCCTTCAATTTCACCATTACTTACAGACCTGGGAAACAGAATGGCAACACCGACGGGTTGTCCAGACAAACCGACCTCAGCCCCGCATAATCAGCGGTCTGGACAGCCTTAGTCTGCCCCGAAAAGGGGTCAGACCGTGTCTGCCAGAGTGTTCCACAGAAAGGGAGCACTGTTACAGAAGCATTAGTTATTTTGTTGTGAAGAGCTTATTTCCCAGCAGCAATGCCTGAACCAGCAAGCCAGCGCCTAAGAAGGGCTCCAAGAAAACCGTAACAAGTATCATTTCATAAAGAGTTAACTCTTTTTTTTCAGCTTTTAGAAACTATTGTCTAATCACCTCTGGAGCCAGACTGCTAATTGATAAGATGAACTTGTAAACTTGTTATCTTAAGTACTGTAATCCTATTGTGGCCTGTCAAAGGACAGTGCTCTCTATCTAAATGTGTGATGGGGGATTTTGTGCTTCCCCCCCTCTCCCCCTGGGAGTGCCCTGTGTGCATGTAACCTTAATAAAAAGCAGGCTGGGCATCCCAGTCCTGAGTTCTTGTTTGACCCTCAATCGCAGCGTTGACTCGTTTTTGTGGGCAGAAGGGTATCCTAGCGGTACTGCAGCTAAGGGAGATTATTCTATATTTGCGAGACTCATATAGAATACTATGGAAAGCAGCTTCTCCCCTCTTTAGCAATAGGGATCCAGGCTACTAAGCGGTCCATCTCTCAGCGAGACTAAGGGTAACCGTAACAAAGTTAAATACAGGCATGACAGGTTGTCCAACAATAAGATATTCTTTGGTATTTAAATCAAAAAACCCTTCATCAAAACCCTCATCAATAAGGTGTAATAGTTCTCTTTTAAATTTTGGGGTGGGATCCGCTTCTAGTTTGGTGTATTGTTTGTCATCTGTTAGCTGTCTGTTAGCCTCTTGAATAAATTGCACTTTATCCATAACTACAATTGATCCCCCCTTATCAGCATTTCTTATCACTATCTGGGTATTCTCACTAAGTTTTTTGATTGCTGCTTTTGAGTTTTTACTTAAATTTAAGCTTTTTTGGTCATTTCTACAAGTATAGGCCAATGTAGTTAAGTCTTGTTCTATCCTTTTTTTGAAAAATTTCTAATGTATTGCCCCTACTTTGAATAGGGTAAAATTTAGATGGATTACAAAATTTTGGAAGGGTCAAAGTGTGACCATCCTGGGCATGACAACGAGAGCTTTCTGCTTGTAGTTCTTCTAGGGCAATTACATCGCAGGTTTCACTAAAAGTGAGTTCAGTAATATTATTCCTGTCAATATCTAAATCGACACTTGAATTAATTAAATTTCCCTGATCATCTGAAAAGTGTTTCTTAAGGGTAATGTTTCTTATTAATCTATTGACATCGATCAGTGTTTGAAATAAGTCAAAGTTCTCTGCAGGAACAAAGTTTAAACCTAGTTCCAATACCCTTTTTTCCTCACTTGTCAGATGATAGGAAGACAGATTAATTACAGGACTTAATTGTACTTGTTGTAACCTCGACCCCTCCTGGTCTGATATCAATTTTGCTTTACAAAACCTCTGCCTCTTCCCCCCCCTTCTGGTCTTTCTGGGGGTTTGGGAAAAACCTGCATTTCCTCATTGTATTCTTTGAGTATGCCCTGTTGTGTGGATCTAGTAACTGGTCTGGTGTTGTCCCTGGGTGTCTCAATTATTTCAGTTCTAACCTCACTGGTGTATTGTGTGGTGTTTTCCTTAGGCCTGACTGTTCTGTCCTGATTTGAAATACAATGTGTGTTAGGAGTCCTTTCCTCCTCATCACTTGAGGTAGCACCCCCTCTTGTTGTTTCATCTACTGATTCTGCTTCACTTTCACTAAATGTTACTTTTTTCTGATAAGGCAAGCTATCCCTCTGATAACCTCCTCTATTGTTATTTCTTTGCTGACCTCTTCTTCCTCTACCTGAGCCTCTTCTAAAGCTAAATTTAGATTTTCTCTGCCAAATATAAACTTTGTTTGTATCGTAGTCAGACTTATCTCTCAGAAATTTACCATGTTTGATATCTTTCAATAATTTCTTTGCATCAGCTATAGTGCTTTTAAGAATCTTATCGAATTTTTCAAACTGGACTTCCTGGCTACGTAAACTTAACACATTTTGTATGGCATCTATTTGTTTCGAAACCTCTTTTAACATTTTTGTCTTATAATCAATTAACAACAACATTAATTTCAAAGAACAGTCCGTTAGAGTTCTATTCCATATTTTGATGAACTCAGCATCATCAGTACTGAAAGTTGGAAATTTATTTAGTCTTAGGCCCCTGGGAACCATACCCAGCTTATAATACTTATCAAGTGTCCACACATCCCATTTTAATTTGTTCTCCTTATTCAGGGAAAATTCCAGCTCTTCAAATAATCTTGACAATGAATACTTTGAAAAGTCTGTAGTGAACACAAAGTCCAACTCCTCCAAATTACCCACTCTTAGCTCTGTAGGTTGCAGGGAATAGAATGCAATATCCCCTTCTATGATTTGACTGCTTGGTTCCACCATTTTGTGAAAAGATTTATGCCAGACAACTATAATAATAATAAGTTAGTCCAATGTGCTATAGAGACTGTTAGCGTGGGGTCCGCTCAAATAAACACAATTCAGTAACACAGAGAAAGTCCCAGCACCAAGTGAACCAGCTTTGTATTCAAATGTTTGTATGACTTTTTTATTTCGGAAAACAATAATAGAGCACCTTCATTTCAAAGGAGTTGCTAATTGTTAACCTCCTTCACCTTAATACCTTTAGGACATATAAGCAAAGTCTTTATGTGGAGACCGTTTAAACTTATTAGACAAATAATCCGGTCTTACCGGTCAGCTGACTGTGAATATGGTACGATACCTCTGCCCCTTATGGTCGGTCCTCAGGAGCCGTCTCGAAGGCGATCCACTTTCACACTGTGTATTCCGGATACCAGCCTCTTCAGACCTCTGTCCGCTCCCTCACTTCGACCACGGGCTGCAGCTGATGACGTCACACGAAGTTTGTGCGTTCAGTCTCCCTCTTTCTCTCGTAGTGCTTTTCTGTGTCTTTCAGGTAAAGGCAATGACGAAATTGTTTTCCTTTGGTCTGGCTCCACATACAAAGTCTGTGCTCACTGTCCCCAATCAAATGTACAGCAGAAAAACGAATGAAGGAGCACCAGACAAAAGTTGTGAAGAGTAAAACTTAGCTTTTATTCCGCTTCAAGCAGTTTGCAACAAATTTGCAATAAAACAAATAGATCCAAAATTAGCATAGCATTGTGTATCAAAGGTAGCGTCCCAGCTTACGCGTTTCGGCGATAGCCGTAGTCATAGCTTGTAGGAACTCTACCTGTGATCAATATTTAAAATGTGTACACATTTCCAATTGGTTAATTACAAAATCACACACCTCTTAAACTACCCTATCAATACCTTGCTGAATGCTTGTTTTGCTCACACCCTTTTTTCTCCCCAACCTACTTTGAGCTATACATAATTGTTTTTGAAAAGACAAATATTTACATAGTTTGGATAATCTAACCATATGCTTAATAACACTTTTAATTTCTCCTCTTAATGAGTATCTTATCCCCTATCTTATTTTTATTTAGTCATATATTCTATGATATGCTACTGAATTTATTTAGCTTATTTCTCTTATTCCCTTAATTTAGTTTGTTTCTTTGGCATTTCCTTTTATATTTGCCCTTTTTCTTTTTCTGTTTCCTAGAATCTGATTTTAGTTTAAATATTATAATATTATATATATTTAAATTTCATGTCCAACCAATAGAGAAGGACTATAAAACAGATATTAATACAACTTTAAGGGGACAATAAACACAGTTTGTTTATTTAATGCTTCAGATAGAGCATATGAATTTAAATAACTTTCCAATTTACTTCTATTATATAATTTGTTATGTTCTCTTGATATCTCCTGAAAAGGATACCCAGGTAAGCTCAGGATCGGTGGCTGCACATATATGTAGTGGATTGCTGCTTTTTCAACAAAAGATATATATATACAACTAAAGGTATTAATCTAGGCCCATTATGATATATTTGATGCCACTAAGACAAATGGTTGTAAATGCTTTCCTCCAATCCCCTTTGTTCAGAAATAGCAGACATGCATGAGGCAGGTTCCACCTCCCAAGATTATCTGTAGACCAGATAAAAAGAGAAATGTGTGCAGGATCTTTCCCTCTTGGGAGTGATGGTGCCTGTTCCAATTCAGGAACAGGGCCTCGGGTTTTACTCAAGCCTGTTTGTAGTTCCCAAAAAAAGAGGATACTTTCAGACCCATTCTAGATTTAAAATTGCTAAACAAGTTCCTCAGAGTGCTGTCTTTCAAGATGGAGACTATCCGCTCTATTCTGCCCCTGGATCAAGAGGGCCAATTTGTGACAACCATAGAATTGAAGGATGCGTACCTGCACGTTCCCACTCTAGACAAACATTTTCAATTTGTAGCGCTTCCTTTCGGTCTTGCCACAGCTTCCAGAATTTTCTCAAAAATCCTGGAAGCTCTAATGGTAGTAATTCGGTCTGGGCGAATTGCAGTGGCGTCTTATTTGGATGACATTCTGGTTCAGGCGCCATCCTTTCAACTAGCAGAATCTCATACAAGAACATTATTGGCATTTCTTTGTTTCCACAGTTGGAAGATCAATCTGGGGAAAAGTTAACTGGTTCCGACTACAAGAGTGACCTTCTTAGGAACCATTATAGATTCTCTAGCTATGAGGATTGTTCTGATGAAGGTCAGAAGAGCCAAGATTCTGTCCGCTTGCCTGTCCCTACAGTTGGTGGCACGACCATCAGTGGCCCAATGCATGGAGGTAATCGGGTTGATGGTAGCCTCCATGGACATATTTCCATTTGCTTGGTTCCATTTGAGGCCTCTGCAACTATGCATGCTCACTCAGTTGAACAGGGATTATACAGATCTATCTCAGAGAATAGTTCTGGATCAATCAACAAAGGACTCCCTACCATGGTGGCTGTCTCAGGAACATCTGTCCCAGGATAAGTGTTTCTGAGACCCTCTTGGGTAATTGTGAACACGGATGCCAGCCTGTTGGGTTAGGGAGCAGTCTGGAACTCGTTGAAAGTGCAGGGACTTTGGTCTCAGGAGGAAGCTGCTCTCCCTATAAACATTCTGGAGTTGAGAGCAATCTTCAATGCCTTGATGGCTTGGCCTCGGCTGGCCCTAGCCTGGTTTATCAGATTCCAGACGGACAACATAACCTCTGTGGCCTACATCAACCACCAAGGGGGAACTCTGAGTACCTTAGCCATGAAGGAGGTGGCACAGATCATCCAGTGGGCGTAGGCTCACAGTTGCTGTCTATCTGCCATCCACATTCCAGGAGTGGACAATTGGGAAGCGGATTTTCTGAACAGACAGACTTTCTTTACTGGGGAGTGGGAACTCCGTCCGGAAGTGTTCTCCAGGTTAACAACCAAATGGGGGTTACAAGAATTGGATCTGATGGTGTCAGATCAGAACACCAAGCTCCCAAAGTACGGTTCGAGGTCGAGAGATCCTCAAGCCTTTCTGATAGATGCTCTGGCAGTTCCTTGGAACTTCAGGTTGGCATATTTGTTTCCTCCGTTTGCTCTCCTTCCGCGAGTCATCGCTCGGATCAAGCAGGAGAGAGCATCAGTTATCCTTATAGCTCCTGCGTGGCCTCACAGGATCTGGTATGCAGATCTAGTAGAGATGCCTCCATGGAGACTTCCTCTCAGGAAGGACCGTCTGCTTCAGGGTCCCTTCCTTCATCCGAATCTAGTTTCCCTGAAGCTGACTGCTTGGAGATTGAACGCTTGATTTTAGCCAAGCGGGGATTTTCCGAGCCTGTTATTGAAACCATGGTTACTAGGAGGATTTACCATAAGATATGGCATAAATATCTTTATTGGTGTGATTCTAAGGGATATTCTTGAAGTAAGGTTAGGATTCCAAGGATTTTGACTTTTCTCCAGGAAGGCATTGAGAAGGGGTTATCTGTCAGTACCCTTAAAGATCATTTATCTATTCTGTTGCACAAGCGTCTGGCGGATGTGCCGGATGTCCAATCATACCAACTGTTCACGAAAAATGGATACTCACAGATTGAGTTGCACACTGTAGTGCAAATGGAGCATACTAGGTATATTAAGGTGACCTAGTGCACATGTAAGCCCAGGTAATATTCTGCTACAGCTGTAGATTTAGTCCAAGAAGGTGAATAAAAAAGAAAGGAAACTCCAGTATAATAGCATATATATTTAATAAAAAAAGTTTTAAAAACAGTTCACAGATATATAGTATAAACCTGTGGTCACGCTTTTTCCTCAGGTAAGTGATACTGACAGACTGGAGACTCCTATTTAAATACCCTAAAGCCCAAGTTGTTACAAGCTGCACCTCATTACACAGGTGCTGTGTTGATTAATTAGGTAACTAACTTTCAGAGTATCCCAAAGTTAAAATACAAACATGTTTCAAGGTACACAATTCATAATAAACGAATAAAAACAAATACTAAAATTGTTGTGAATTATTTTGTAACAGAAAAAATAACAAAAAATAATAAACCATGATAAAAATAAGTGGACAACTTTATGTGTTTTACGGTGTCCACTCAGATATGTCCGTAGAAAATATGCTTAATCTGGGCGTCTTAAAAGCCTTATATATAGTTATCCTCATGAGACTCATAATATTACATTTTAGCTCATTCATAATGTGGTTTGAATTTAAGACTATAAAAATAAAGATTATATGTCTGTAATGAAACGTGTTCTGAAAGTTGTCATACAGTGTAAATAAACCAATCACAGATATGATCATGTGGGTGTGTGAGACTTAACCAATGGCTATGCGCCATTATTACCCTTGAGTAAACTTATATTGACAAGACTGACATCTTACACGTAAGAAAACCAGATGAATATTACATAAAAATATTCGTTGCAATTAACAATAGATAGACTATTGCGCGATTCCTAAGTTACATCAAATGATCAAAGCTAATCTATAAAAAGTGAGTAAATATATTAGCCGCCACGACGTGTCGGCATTTCTCAAATGCAACATAGTTGAAACAATTTAGATGTTTGTAGAAAAGGCTCTGTGCCTAATCTATGATAATACGCTGTGGTGTAACAAGAGGATCTTGTATTAGCGTAGAGATACCGGAAACAGTACGATAATCTGTATTAGGGTTTAACCTAGTATACAATCACTCTGGGCGTCAGCTAGGGTGTGTGTACATAATGATAGAACAGATGATCTCAGTGAGATGTGGACATAATCGCAAAAAGAGAACAATTGTGAAACGTAGTAATATGTTTGTGATAGCGTCAGCTAGGGGGTGTGTACATGATAATAGAACAGATTCTCTCAGTGAGATGTGGACATGAAAGGAAAAAGGGAACAATTGTGAAGCGTAGCAATACGTTTGTGATAGTGTCTTATAGATGTATTTGTGAACTCAACCAATTATAGATAATTGTGTGTGTGTGAACCTAAGACAATAACCTATGTGAAATAAAATAGGATTGTATAAGAATACAATATTGGATGATAAACATTATGTTATAAGTGTGACAATAAGTGTCTGTATAGCAAACATTTATTGGGTGGTAAGTAAAGTATCTAAATAATAATCTGGTCAGAATCAGGCCTGTGTTTAAATCAGTTGCTCCACCTTGGAGCCTTAATTTGGTTCTTAAAGTTTTACAACGGGCCCTGTTTGAGCCTATGCATTCCAAAGATATTAAAGGACCAGTCAACACAGTAGATTTGCATAATCAACAAATGCAAGATAACAAGACAATGCAATAGCACTTAATATGAACTTCAAATGAGTAGTAGATTTTTTTTCTGACAATTTTAAAATGTATGTCTTTTTCCACTCCCCCTGTACCATGTAACAGCCATCAGCCAATAACAAATGCATACACGTACCATGTGACAGCCATCAGCTATTCACAAATGCATACACACCTATTCTTGCTCAGTAGGAGCTTGTGACTCAAAAAGTTTAAATATAAAAAGACTGGGCACATTTTGTTAATGGAAGTAAATTGGAAAGTTGTTTAAAATGGCATGCTCTATCTGAATAATGAAAGTTTAATTTTGATTGAGTGACCCTTTAAGTTATCTTGGAAAGTTTTGTTTCTTATTGCTATTTCCTCTGCTCGGAGGGTTTCTGAACTCTCCGCTTTGCAGTGTGATTCTCCTTATCTCATATTTCATGCAGATAAGGCAGTTCTCCATACCAAGCTTGGTTTTCTTCCTAAGGTTGTTTCAGACAGAAATATTAATCAGGAAATTGTTGTTCCTTCTCTCTGTCCTAATCCTTCTTCTCATAAAGAACGTTTACTACACAACTTAGACGTTGTGCATGCTCTTAAATTCTATTTGCAGGCAACAAAGGACTTTAGTCAGTCTTCTGCTTTGTTTGTTTTCTGGAAAATGTAACGGTCAGAAAGCTACTGCCATTTCTCTTTCCCTCTGGTTGAGAAGTATTATTCGTTTGACATATGAGACTGCTGGACAACAGCCTCCTGAGAGAATTACAGCTCATTCCACCAGGGTGGTGTCTTCTTCGTGGGCCTTCAAGAATGAAGCCTCTGTAGAACAGATCTGTAAGGCTGCGACTTGGTCTTCTTTGCACACTTTTTCTAAATTCTATAAATTTGATACTTTTGCCTCGGCAGAGGCTTCTTTTGGGAGAAAGGTTCTTCAAGCAGTGGTGCCTTCAGTTTAGGTTACCTATCTTGTCCCTCCCTTATCAGCTGTGTCCTCTAGCTTCGGTATTGATTCCCAACAGTAATTGATGATCCAGTGGACTCACCGTGTCATAAGAAAGAAAACAAAATGTATGATATATATATATATATATATATACATATATATCTATATTTGTACATATGTATTCATATGTGTATATATGTCTGTAAATACATAAATACACATATTAATACATATGTATACACACACACACACACACACACACACATATATATATATATATACACACACATATTTAGACATGTATATGTATGTATCACTATGTTAAAGCCCTTTGTCTGCCTTTTTTTCTGTCATCTGAGACCTCATATCTTTGAGCCCTTATAACCTTTTAATGCATTTGTTTTATATATTTTTATTAGATAGTGTTATTATGAGTGTAACTGTACTTTTAAATGTATTTTGATGTGTTTTGTGACACTTTTTTAGCAAAACCATTAGAGGATGTGCTATCTCGAAGGGCATTAACTTCAATTGCGCTCAAGTCATCCTGTTTACTTTCAACCAGTAATACAAACGCTAAACCCAATGAGCGCAAACACCCGCGATAAACCCCTTTTCGCTTGCACGTAACTATTAGTGCTCGACTCGTATTCTGACCCTTGGATGTAAAGCAATAATCCATTTTGCCAGAAAATCGCTGATAGATTGTAATCTAGGTTAGCTATAACTATCTGGTACATTTTGAGGATATCTCTAACATTATTTCCATGATATTTGTGTTTCAAATCATTCTCAAATTACTAAAGAGCTGCTATAAACAAGTACAAAAAAAACATAGATGCAAGCGTCATTTAGCAAAAAATAAGGGTAATTTATACACATAATCAGTTACAATTTTTTTAAAATACATTCACATCTTTCTATTTTCTGTAATAGATTTAGTAATTTGCAGCACATATTTCAATCAATGCAATTAACCCCATGGCATAGAACATGAAACAGTGATATCTGACATGATTTGTATTCATGGTTAGAGACTATAAATACCCTTCTTACAAATATTAATATTCTCATGGCTGCCGTTAAACATTTCCAGTTCGGGACTGGAGATTTGCCTTCTAAAATAGATTTTGCAGCACCTGATTAATAAAAAAATGTAGCAGAATTAGGAGGAGGAGGTGAAGGTTTCCCAGTGGTGCCTTCTCAGACTGGCACAAGAGCAATTGCTCCCAAGGGTATATTTACTATTTTGACATATAAATACATTTTAATATATAATGTTAGCACTAGATGTATGCTAAGTTATCATGTATTCAAGAGTCCTGCCCTCGAATCCTCAATTTCTGCTGGGGTCTTCTTACTTGGGTTATCCCCTGTTGTTCTCTTAAGAAATGTTGTGCAATCTTTCATAACTTTTCTGCATGATGTTGGGTGGAAATACCATGATTGCAGCAAAGGAGATAAAGAGACAATGTGCCTGGTGCTTCAGGGGCTCTTAATCTCTAATCTCTTGGAATTCCAACAATTAAATGTCCTACTTCTTCAGATATCTCTGGATTCTACCCAGCAGACACCATCATTTCCCATTTTTCAAGCCTGCTTTGGATGCCTGCTTAAGATGACTAAAACAGATCAGGGTCTGAAGGAGTTTCATGCCTCAAGGCAGCATGTCAAGGAAGGCTCCCACAATGATTGAAAGATTGTTAATTCTAGAATAATTTACACCTAGATTACGAGTTTTGTCGGGGCTATCGAGCCTTTTTTTTTCCAGCTCTCCCTTAAGCCAACGCAGGTATTATGAGTTTTCTGAATAGCTGCGTTAGCCTCAGAAAAGTGAGCGTGGAGCCAAATTTAGCTCCACCTTCAACCCTCAATACCAGCGGTAAGCTGGAAAAATGTGTTCGTGCGCAATTTCCCCATAGGATACAATGGTGCTGAGATGGCTGAAAAAAACCTAATACCTGCAAAAAAGTAGCGTCCAGCTTTTAACGCAGCCCCATTGTTTCCTATGGGGAAATAAAAGCTATGTCTGCACCTAACACCCTAACATAAACCCTGAGTCTAAACACCCCTAACCTTACACTTATTAACCTCTAATCTGCCGCCCCCGCTATCGCTGACACCTGCATTATAGTATTAACCCCTAATCTGCTGCTCCGGACACCGCCGCCACATACATTATCCCTATGAACCCATAATCTGCTGCCCCCAACATCGCTGACACCTAAATTATATTTATTAACCCCTAATCTGCCCCCCCAACGTCACCGCCATCTACCTACACTTATTAACCCCTAATCTGCCGACCGGACATCGCCGCCACTATAATAAATGCATTAACCCCTAAACTGCCGCACTCCCGCCTCGAAAACACTATAGTAAATTTTATTAACCCCTAATCTGCCCTCCCTAACATCGCCGCAATCTACCTACAATTATTAAACCCTAATCTCCCGCCCCCAACATCGCCGCTACTATAACAAAGTTATTAACCCCTAAAACTAGGTCTAACCCTAACCCTAACACCCCGCTAACTTAAATATAATTTAAATAAAACGAAATAAATTTACTATAATTAAATAGATTATTCCTATTTAAAATTAAATACTTACCTATAAAATAAACCATAAGATAGCTACAATTTAATTTAATAATTACATTGTAGCTATTTTAGGATTTATATTTATTTTACAGGCAACTTTGTATTTATTTTAACTAGGTACAATAGCTATTAAATAGTTAATAACTATTTAATAGCTACCTAGTTAAAATAATTACAAAATTACCTGTAAAATAAATCCTAACCTAAGATACAAATACACCTAACACTACACTATCAATAAATTAATTAAATAAATGAAATACAATTTTCTAAAATAAAATACCATTAAATAAACTAAACTATATTACAAAAAAACACTAAATTACAAAAAATAAAAAAATATTACAAGAATTTTAATCTAATTACACCTAATCTAAGCCCCCTAATAAAATAAAAAAGCCCCCCAAAATAATAAAATTCCCTACCCTATACTAAATTACAAAGTAATCAGCTCTTTTACCAGCCCTTAAAAGGGCTTTTTGCGGGGCATTGCCCCAAAGTAATCAGCTCTTTTACCTGTAAAATAAAATACAAGACCGCCCAACATTACAACCCACCACCCACACACCCCTACTCTAAAACCCACCAGATCCCCTCTTAAAAAAACCTAACACTACCCCATTGAAGATCACCCTACCTTGAGCCGTGTTCACCAAGCCGGGCACCGATGGGCCAGAATAGGACATCCGGAGCGGCAGAAGTCTTCATCCGATCGGGGCAGAAGAGGTCCTCCATCCAGCAGAAGTGTTCATCCAAGCGGCATCTTCTATCTTCATCCATCCGGCACGGAGCGGGTCCATCTTCAAAACATCCAAAGCAGAGCATCCTCTTCTTCCCGACGACTAACGACAAATGAAGGTTCCTTTAAATGACATCATCCAAGATGGCGTCCCTCGAATTCTGATTGGCTGATAGGATTCTATCAGCCAATCGGAATTAAGGTAGGAAAAATCCCATTGGCTGATGTAATCAGCCAATCAGATTGAACTTCAATCCGATTGGCTGATTGGATCAGCCAATAGAATGGACCTCGCATTCTATTGGCTGATCCAATCAGCCAATCAGATTTTTCCTACCTTAATTCCGATTGGCTGATAGAATCCTATCAGCCAATAGGAATTCGAGGGACGCCATCTTGGATGACGTCATTTAAAGGAACCTTCATTCGTCGTTAGTCGTCGGGAAGAAGAGGATGCTCCGCGTCGGATGTCTTGAAGATGGACCCGCTCCGGATGGATGAAGATAGAAGATGCCGCTTGGATGAACACTTCTGCTGGATGGAGGACCTCTTCTGCCCCGATCGGATGAAGACTTCTGCCGCTCCGGATGTCCACATCTAGCCGATCAGTGCCCGGCTGGGTGAAGGGCTCAAAGTAGGGTGATCTTCAATGGGGTAGTGTTAGGTTTTTTAAGGGGGGGATCGGGTGGGTTTTAGAGTAAGGGTGTGTGGGTGGTGGGTTGTAATGTTGGGGGGGTATTGTATTGCTTTTTTTACAGGTAAAAGAGCTGATTACTTTGGGGTAATGCCCCGCAAAAAGCCCTTTTAAGGGCTGGTAAAAGAGCTGATTACTTTGTAATTTAGTATAGGGTAGGGAATTTTATTATTTTGGGGGGCTTTTTTATTTTATTAGGGGGCTTAGATTAGGTGTAATTAGATTAAAATTCTTGTAATATTTTTTTATTTTTTTGTAATTTAGTGTTTTTTTTGTAATATAGTTTAGTTTATTTAATGGTATTTTATTTTAGAAAATTGTATTTCATTTATTTAATTAATTTATTGATAGTGTAGTGTTAGGTGTATTTGTAACTTAAGTTAGGATTTATTTTACAGGTAATTTTGTAATTATTTTAACTAGGTAGCTATTAAATAGTTATTAATATAATAATTATAATAAATACAAAGTTGCCTGTAAAGTAAATATAAATCCTAAAATAGCTACAATGTAGTTATTAAATTATATTGTAGCTATCTTATGGTTTATTTTATAGGTAAGTATTTAATTTATTTAATTATAGTAAATTTATTTTGTTTAATTTAAATTATATTTAACTTAGGGGGGTGTTAGTGTTAGCATTAGACTTTAGGGGTTAATAACTTTATTATAGTAGCGGCGACGTTGGGGGCGGGAGATTAAGGGTTAATAATTGTAGATAGGTTGCTGCGATGTTAGGGAGGGCAGATTAGGGGTTAATAAAAATTACTATAGTGTTTGCGAGGTGGGTGTGCGGCGGTTTAGGAGTTAATACATTCATTATAGTGGCGGCGATGTCCGGTCAGCAGATTAGGGGTTAATAAGTGTAGGTAGGTGGCAGCGACATTGGGGGGGGCAGATTAGGGGTTAATAAATTTAATATAGGTGTCGGCGATGTTAGGGACAGCAGATTAGGGGTTCATAGCTATAATGTAGGTGGCGGCGGAGTCAGGTCGGCAGATTAGGGGTTAAAAAAGTTTATTATAGTTTTTGCGATGTGGGGGGGCCTCGGTTTAGGGGTTCATAGGTAGTTTATGGGTGTTTGTGTATATTGTAGCACTTTAGTTAAGAGTATTACGTTCCGGCGTTAGCCCATAAAACTCTTAAATACTGACTTTTAAATGCGGTTGGAGTCTTGTAATACCAGCGTTATACAAATCCCATGAAAAAGATAGGATACGCAATTGACGTAAGGGGATTTGCGGTAGCCTCGAGTCGCAGAAGAAAAGTGAGCGGGGAGCCTCTACCTGCCAAACTCGTAATACCAGCGTTAGGTAAAAAGCAGCGTTGGGACCTCTCAACGCTTCTTTTTAAGGCTAACGCAAAACTCTTAATCTAGGCGATAGTTTGAAACCCTTTTTTTGTTGTATATATATATATATATATAGGTACCATGGAGAGGTATATGACATAACTGTCTGTCAAAGCAACCACTTTTGACAGCAACACATTAGTCATGGTTGATAATTCTATGTTTGCTTGCTTTATCTTGGTGTTAGACTGATCTAACTGTAACTAATCAGAAGCTCCTCTGGTCTGGAAGTTGGCAAATGAGAACAATCGCTTTGTTTACAGTTCTATAAAAGAATTGTGTGATCCTTTCAGCTGTCATCTGGACAAAGACTATGCAAGAGAAAGCACTCCATAAGACACCTGACCATTATTTCTTGATCTAGTTTGTATTTCTTTTGGTGTTCAATAAAATTATTGTACATTCTTCTCCCTAAATATAAGTGTGTTTGCTTATAGAACATTTAAGGATAGATTACAAGTGGTGTGCTAAATATTTTTTTTTCATTTGGGTGCAAACACCGCTAAAAGTAAACTTTTAACGGGGGCTGGTTAGCATGTGTATTACAAGTTGAAAGTAAATTGTTTAAGCACGATCGAAACCTAGGATTTTCGAATATTGTGACCGCGTTAGCACATTTATAACATAGACTTCAATGGAGCGCTCTTTCAAGAAAAACTAACCCGACACTGCGTTAGACCTGCAGTGCTAAACCCAAAGGTAGGTATGCATATTTTACATTTCAATGTTTTTCAATTACAAGAATTAAAAAAAAAATATATATATATATAATTATTTGCAAAATATATATCTATTCCTATATATCTATATGAACATATACGTATATATATATATATATATATATATATATATATATATATAATGATTATACAAACAAAACATTGATAGTAGTACAATTGCTGGCAAGTATTATTTTCCTTTCTCATAAACAGTTATGTATTCAATATTCGTATAGGCGAATCCAAAGTATGGTATTAGATTGCGCCACTGAATTGAATGTTTTTTTGGAAAAGATCCATTAACCCGTTCCAGTGGAAGAAGATATATGAAAGGTGAAAAATGTTGCCCAGTGTATTATCCTGTATAGGCAGAGTTAATTATTTAGTGTCCGGTAAAACACAAACTTATGTAGCAAAGGAATGGTATCCAATGTGTTCCGGTATATTAATGACAATAGTAACTTATGTCCCGTGAAAGTCACAGAAAAAGTATCTTCTAAACACTGAAGCGGTAAGTGAAAGGTAAATACTTAGCTAGTATCCTCAGTCAGCAGCGGGTGTGTAAAAATCAGCCAAAGTGCTATTTTAGCCAGTGAAATCGGTGTGCCGGATCGTTCCGTAAGCGAGACTGCAAAGACAACTTCCACAGGTGGTCGTGGCTTGGTGCAAACCCCTCCAGTCGCGTCTGTAGGTAATGCCTTGGTCCGCGTTGCACGCCATAATCCCTTCTCTGACGTCAGGAATGTGCGCTGCAAGTAAGCGCTTGATGACGAAATCCTAGGTCAAGGGTGAGAATGGCTCCGCTGAGAGGTCGGGTAAAGTCTAAGGGCTCCAACAAGCGATATCCCATCCGCTGGATATTGAAGAAGGTAAGTCCCACCAGGGGGAGATAAAGTAGGAGGCCTGACGCGTTTCGCGCATGCATACATGCGCTTCATCAGAGGCTCTGATGAAGCTCATGTACGCATGCGCGAAACGCGTCAGGTGTCTATCTGTACTTACACCTGTCATTTGGCTATTTGGCTGAATAAAAGATACTAATTTACCTCAAGTTTGTTGTCTTCGGGCCTCCTACTTTCTCTCCCCCTGGTGGGACTTACCTTCTTATATATATGATGGTTATGAATCACTGCACTAACCCTAGCTAAGTCTATAAGCTGTGTGAACAGCGATACTTTGGCGTAAAGGGAACCTGCTGAAAAGCAGACTGAAGTAAAAAGGTGTGTCATTGCGTACTTAATTTGCATCTCTTACCCAGAATCCTTTACTGCATTGGAAACAATATAATTCAGAGGTTTTCTGTGGGAAAACAAGCCTCTGGGCCTGTCTAGATTTGTTAATGAACTACACAATTAGTTATTTTTTCTATATTTTGTGCGTAGTGGAGGATTTTAAACTCGCCTTTTATCTCCCCTAATTTAAAATGTTGTTGTATATATATATATATATATATATATATATATATATTAACTATACGTTAACTATACATTATACTTCCCTACTTTCTGACTATTCTTGTGGTATCCCTTGGCAAATTAGAGCTTGGGGGAGGGAACTCAATTGAGATATATTTAAGCATGATCTGGATAAAGCTGTAACCTATACAAAGAAGACTCTACATTGTGTAACAATTCTAGAAGTCTACCTAAAAATTCTGTTGAAATGGCATAGAACACCAGTGAAGTTGGCAAGAAATGTACTCTTCATGCTCTCCCCAATGTTGAAGGCTCTGTGGGGAACTGACCTCCATAAAATTCTCGGTCTTGCTCTAAACTTTTGTTCCTGTGGCAAGACGTCTACTCTATACTGAACTCCTTAGGTATTTTTCCTCATAATTCGCTCGCTACTGCTTTTTTACATATAATAGAAGATAGAATCCCTGACAATTCCAAAAATATTCTGATTTATATCTTAGCAGCAACCAAATTAAGCATAGACCGATATTGGAAAAGGCCGGAATCCCCCATTTCTCCAAAGTTCTTGCCCTGATTGTCTATCTGGCCACCATGAAAAGATATGTTTATAGGAAGCAAGATAAGATGGAGTTTTATTGGGAGATCTGGGATGTATGGTTTAACAGGTGAGGATACAATTCTAACTAAGTTCCCCTTTTTTTCTCTCTTTCTCCTCATTTGAGTGTGTGCCTAGGGAACTGGGGATGTTCAACTTCTGTGATATACCTGCATAAACTGTTATTATTTAAGACCAGTATTCTACTGACTTTCTTATTTCATTTATGTTCTTACTTAATATTACCGCAATAAAGTAAACTATATTGTTTGTACTTTTATTCCACCTTCTCTTAAAAACTACGTTGTGTACCTGGCATTTGAGCTAATGATATGTGAGCGACTTTCTGTTCCACTTTGGTTCATAGGTGACCATTTTTTCCTTTCTCTCTTTACTGACCTCACACGATCCTACCTTATTCTTCTCTACAACTTTTCAAATATTCATAATGACCATAACTGAATCTAAGTGTGATTAAGTATGCACTTTACAATGTAAGGAAACAAAATAAAAGAACAATCTAGAGATTGCGACAAGTGAAAATATTAACTGATGAAAGGTTGTGCAATGTTAAATGCTGACAGCATATGCTGGGGAGCGGACATGATTCGCTACAGCAAATCAAGTCCGTCTGGCATTTAATAAATTGGCCCCTTAAACTTTTCTCATACTGTAAAACAGGTTTGTAAAATGGCGTTTTAAAGTGCGAGGAAAGTTTAAAAGCCCACTATGTAAACAGGAAAAGTCGTACTCATTTTTTATGACCAAAACCTTGTAAAATTAAAAAAATCATGCTTTTTTTTTACAATAAAAAATTAGAAAAACATATATAATGAACAATTTTAAGTATAATTCATATAAATAATGCATCATACACAGACATACTGTATACACATAATGTCCCAGCTCAAATGGACTAAACAATAATGTTACTTTTAAAAAAAAAAAAAACAAATACCATTGATTTCACAACCTCTAAAAACATGTCATTGTTACCACATCACAACATGAAATATTGTAATTTCAAAATGGCGTCTATTACTATTAGATATTCCATCTTGATATTTTTGAAAACTTGTACACTAAATCTTAAAAGTGAACACCCTTTCAGCACAAAGCCATGAAGTGCTTACAGAGAAAAATCTTGTTTTGAATAATGAGACTAGCAAGTTAAAATTACACTAATGCAAATATTAAAGGGACACTGAAGTCAAAATTAAACTTTCAAAAGTTCATAGTGTATACGTATATGAGTCTGTAATTGGTAGATGGCTGTCACATGATGCAGTGAGAAGGATTATGTATTATGCATTTCTGGATTATGTGATTGTTCTGGATTTAATGGTTTTTATAATACATAAAGGGATTGCATGAAGGTTTTTGCACAACAGTTCTCCCAATGCTGCGTTCTTGATTTCAGTATTCTCATGTTTCTATTGGTTCTCATGTGCTGTGACACATTACATCTAACTGGCCAGTTAATATAGGTAAATATTTAAATTTCATGTCCAACCAATAGAGAACGACTATAAAACAGATATTAATATAACTTTAAAGGGACAATAAACACAATTTGTTTATTTCATGCTTAACATAGAGCATATCAATTTAAATAACTTTCCAATTTACTTCTGTTATATAATTTGTTTTGTTCTCTTGATATCTCCTGAAAAGGATATCTAGGTAGGCTCAGGGTCTGCTGATTAGTGGCTGCACATATATGTAGAGGATTGCTGCTTTTTCAACAAAGGATATATATATATATATATATCCACAGACAACCAAAGATATTAATCTAGGCCCATTATGATATATTTGATGCTACTATTTGGCCACCAACTATTATCATGTAAAAAATCATTAATTGTTTCACAAACTTTGGATTTCTCACTGAAATTAATTTTTACACAACTACAGCAGTCATAAGACAAATGGTTGTAAAAGCTTTCCTCGGATCACCTTTGTTCAGAAATAGCATACATGCATGAGCTTGCGATTGGTTTTGGTAATTAAAAGGCTGTTAATTTCAGCTGCGCATCACACTACAGAAATTCCCGGCAGTGAAGGGGTTAATCAATTAGCTTGTATGGTTAATATTTACTCTAGTGTAGGGATTACCCTCCCTTCTGAAACCTCCCACCCATAATCCATCCCAAACAGCTCTCTTCCCCTCCCCCACTGGTCACCATCATCATAGGTACTGGCAGACAGTCTGTCAGTATGCAGTTTAGGGCTATTTTGTGTGTTTAGTATTTAAAAGCTTATATTTTGTTGAGCGGAGTTCCTTCCTCTCCCTCACACCTCCCTGATCCCCCCAAATAGCTCTCTAACCCCCTCCCACTGTTTGCTGCCATCTTTGTTACTGGCAGCTAGTCCTTGGCATGCCTTAGAATGACAACTCTGCCAGTGTTTAAATATCCATGTATAATATTGCTTTCTATGGTCTGATTTTGGATACCTGCTTTACCTTTGTTTGCAGACTGAATACCTTTATATGACTCTGTAACTGGACTGTTCTTTTTGGAAATTTCTGCAGTTTAACCCCTTGCTGCTTGAAAAGTATCACCATGCCTGAGTAACCAGACTATACTTATTGGTACTTCTTTTGTTTAAACTCTTGCTACCTCTCTATTTCCTTGGTTTGCTTTCTGAACTGTGCTTTTAGCAATCTGCTCCAGTTTTCTTCAGCCTTGCAGTACTTCTTGCTCTGGCTACTTTGTTTACCATTTAGTGGACTGAGTATTTATAACTATATTGCTCCTGCCTTGCAGTACCTCTTTGTATTCTTTTTACTGAACTGAGCTTATGTCACCAGTTTGCTCCAGCTTTACAATATATCTTGTTCCAGTTACACTGTTTGCCACTTACTGCACTGGGCACATAATGGCCCCATTTATGAAGCTATGCAATCAACTTCTGCTCCATTTCAGTGCAGGCTCACTCATACAACTACTGCTTCTTAACATGTGTGCAACTTCAGAAGTTGTGGACGTCAAATTCATTCATCTGTAAGAATGATAAGCCCTGCTCTTCCAGGATTGGTTCAGCAAGAGCAGGTGATACTGCTTCAGGGGCCCAAAAAGGCATGAAGACAGGTTTTCTTTCTGATAAATGGTGACTTAACAGAATGTTCTGCCTTCTTAAATTCTGGTCTGCTTGTATCCAGTCTCTAGCTGATGTGCCTACAATTGTTTCCTTCATAGCTACAAGTATTGTTATTTGGGTCTGAGCTCTATCTCTTTTTAGTCATCAGGTTTTATACCAAGATTATAAAAGTGCATTACTTAAATATCAGAGATTTGGACATAAGTATAGTTTGGCCTGATCTGCTGCTGTGAGTTATAGCTAAAAAGGTAAATTAAAAAGGCATGAAACTGATCTTATTTTCTGCATAGGCTCATTTTAGCTGGTAAACCACACTAAGGTTAAATACATATGGTATGGATATGCTACACTTACAGTTAATAAATGTTACAGGAATTGGTTAGTCACTGCTCTGTGTAACACGAGCTGCAGGTTAGTATGACATAAAGGAACAATAATAAAATGCTCCACTTATGAAGTTGTATTATTGCAGTCTTGCTTGCTCAGAACTACAGTGGTGATCGCAGTCTTGTGCCTGAGATTCTGCAAATGATTTCTGAACTTTGGGCTGTGTTCTCAGTGTGTTTTTATGGTGATCACATTTCTAAAATGCTGCCGTTAATGCCCTATAAGTTTGAAATTGTTACCTCCTAAAAACAACGTAAAAAGTTATCTGTGTTGTTATACTGTATATCTAGATATCACAATCGAGAAATAAAATACGTAGAATTAACGGCAAACAAATTGGCATTTCATGGGTTTAGTAAATTACATCACAGGATGAAGGGCCTGTATATTGATTGAAAGCTTTTAATTGTGTGTAGTGTTGCAAGTAACCTGTTAACCCTAGAGATATGTGTGTAGGACTCTCTAACAGATTTGAACAGTGGCATTATCAGTATAGTGGGCATGTGTGTTTGTTAGTTCTTATAAATGTAAAAGTGCTTCTTATTAACATTCTAACTGTAATTAATAGAGCAGTAAGTGTTTGTATCTGTTTGGTGACATTGTCATCCAGTATGATAGGCTTAACTTCAATGCGTTTTGCACATGTGTAAAATTAATGTTACATTCAAAAACTTTTGGGACAATAGGTTGAAAAGTGATGTCCAGGGTATATCAAGTGCTTTTAGCTATTGAATTAATTAATTGGCTGTTCAAATCAGCCAATAGGATTTAAGCAGCTCTCATCCTATTGGCTGATTTGAAATTTTCAGCCAATAGGAATGCAAGGTACCCCAATATAAAACGGGTACCTTGCATTCAATCTTTACTGTGCGGCGGACGATCACTTGAAGAGGACCCTCCACACTGGATGTCTCTGCGGCCGCCGTTCCAGCTCCGCTCCACACTACCTTCGCTCCGTGCCACCGCAATGAAGAAAGAAGATGGCCCTGCGCTGGATGATGGAGCCGCCTGGAAGGAGACCTTCACCGCCGGACTTCAGGAATGGTGAGTACCTGTTAGTTGTTTTTTTTATTTTTTTGGGTGGTTTTTTTTTTTTAGATTATGGCTTTTTTTTTTTTTTTAAGTTTTTATTGAGGTTTTTAGCAAGTACAATGAATGAAAAAGAAACAGAAATCATAATTGAGTAAAGGCACAACTGGAAATATTACATTATAGCAACATAATACCTATAAAGATTATTTTCATTACCTATTTGCTGACGCATCTGAAAAACAGAGTATTCAAGAATAATTAATTTTAGTGAGCATGTTAATGAAACCTCAATTTATATAAACTGCAGTTTCCTCCATGTCTACGTAGAGCCACTCATGGGCTCCATGACGTTTAAATGACACAGGGGAGGAAAGATAGTGATACAAGCGGTCGCTCTTGGACCTTTGAAATAAGAAAATGTTAAGACTTGGTAAAAATAAAGCTACAATTCTGGCAGCACATTATTATTGACAGAGTAACTCCCTAATATTGTCTTTGTTTAATGTTTAATTAGGGTGTTAGAAGCTGATACATCTTTATAAGCAAATTAGACTATAGTTTACCTTATTTAATGGTGAAAAAAGGGGAGCTGAAAATCAGTACCACTGGCAGGTTATGATTTAGATATCTTAATGTAGTTTCACCAATATAAACAGCAGATTGGGCATAGTTAGATCAACCAAAAAGGTATTGTATATCTTATGACTCTTAAGTTAACCTATTGGGACAGGGGAATGCCTACTTATTACAGTACTATCAGGTTATCTTTGTTCTGGCATATTATATATAAACTACTTCTATGTTGCCTCGGCCGTAGGCAACATGACTTAATACTAGACCTGGATTAGTCAAAAAGTATTATGGGAGTAGGGGTATACACCATCTAAAACAAAACTGCCATTTTAGTAGTAATACAATCAAGAACCTTAGCAATTGTACATTAACAGGCTGATAGAGAAAACTTGTTCCATGAGAACCTACTACTGGAGTATTTATACAACGATAAAAATAACCTGGAGACCTCAATTAAATGATCATGGACTATCAATACAGGCAAGCCCAAGCATAAAACATATCAACATAAATCATCAAGAGAATAATGGCTAGTGTAGTTGTTATATATTCTATGGGTATTCTCAATATGACTAACACGGCACAAGTATAATACTCTGCTTGCTTACAATCTACAACTGCTGTAGACCAGATTTGTGGAGATTAAATACTGCTGTATATACGTCCAGCCTAAGTGAGCTAGCATAGTGCTAGCAAAGAATTAGGCAGTATTGGAGATGTTAAGATCCATGAAAATCACTACACTGGCATAAATGTGCCCTCAAGATATATACGGGAAGAATGTAGCTAGTGGATGATGAGCAGCAGCCTCTCTAGACACACGATGTTCCTGTCACCAATCTACTGTCAATTCTTAAACTCTATTATGTGTTGTGAACAAAATTAAATTAGTGGATTAAACAAAACAAATTATGGCCAGCGTGGCAAACTATCGGAAGACAACAATTTTAAAATGAAAGACATCTTGAGTAAACAGAGGTGACTATCTAATTTCAGACATTGTCTTCATATCTAAAGTCACTGGGATAACAAATGGGTGGTGAGGACCTACAAACCAGTATAGGGATGCCCCCAAAGCATAGAGTCCAGTTCACTCCGGGATATACGTGTAATGTCCCGATAGAAAACCTTATAGTAGGAGGGCAGGCTGTCTATTACAAAGACTGCAGTATGGTGACAGAATCGAAGTCTCAGAGCAACAACCCACCTCTAAATGAGAAAAGTTTAACCCACTCCAGTCCTTTCTCTCGCTGTGAGTTCCGATCCATTCCTGAACAGGAATGAGAAGTGTGCGTCTCTTGAGAGTATTCCGTGGAGAGGTTGGTAGATGTAAAGTCCCGGACCAACCAAGGAGCGTAATCCCAGAAACCCAGGCTGCGAGCGAGTAGGCCCAGAGTCTACCACAGGAGAGACATGAACTGCCAGGTATGTGTGTCGATCCTGTGTGTCGCAGGGCTGAGCGAAGCACTGCATCGGCTTTATTTTTTGCCTACTCACGGCTCCTCCAGGGACCTCCAGGTCCATCCGTCCCAGCCATGGAACACTGCGTTTCCTCCCAGGTCTGTAGGCTCCGCCAGAAACAAGCCGCTCTACCGCAGGCTGACGCCGGACCCCAGTGCCATCACTCTGTTCAGTCTCAATGTTAGCTCCGTTATTCTCTGCAGCTGCAGAGTCCAGCGCCAGGGATTTCAAACAGTCTCCACCCGCTATATTAGCCATGATTGTGGGAGATTTGTCATCCTGCCTGGTTGTTAGAATAAGATGCGTTGAAGGCCGCTCAGTAGGTTTTAGCTCCGATGGAGCTGTTGCATGGGTCTGGTTCTCTCTAGCGGGTGTGCACATCTGTGATAGTGCCCCAAAGCTGTGTGTAATGAGACCCGATAGGTTCCGGTAATGTATGTCCAGTAGGTTAGTCATTGTGTCCTCAAGGCACTGCCATTTAAGTGCCATATTGCTTTTGGTGAGGCAGATAATGGAAGGTATGAGAGTATATCCTCAAGAGATTATGTGCTGCGAGGTGGAGAAGGAAAAGTACAGCTTTCAAAGCTGCTATACCCGGATAACCGGGGGGGTTAGGTATAGGCCAGGCCCGCTTCAAGGCCTCCACTGCGTACCTCACCGTTCCAGTACTTCAGGGCAGAAGGTGGCGTCGCATTTTAGACCAAACTGTTTAGCATAGGTTACTATTTTAGAATAAGTGCATTTTAATCCTAGATGGAGCCATAGTTAAGCGATATGCAGTGGATATATATGCTCAACTCTTCAGCTACTGAAATAAGCGACCATCATGGCCGCCGCCCGGAAGCATCCCCCTTTTTTTTTTTTTTGTTTTTTAATGGGCACTAAATAGCAGATTGCCCTTTTAAGGGGATCATTTGTATTTTTTAATGTAAAAGAGCTGTTAAACTTAGGGCAATGCTCTACAAAAGTCACTTTTAGGGGCTATTGGTAGTTTAGTGTTAGATTAGGGGGTGTTTTTATTTTGGGATGGCTTTTTTGTTTTTTATAGAGGTATTAGATTAGGTTTAATGTTGTTATTTTGGATAATTTTATTTATTTTAGACTGTTATTTTTTGTAATGTTATTTTTTTTTTCTCGTAGTGTTAGTATTTTTTAATTTAGTAATTTAGGTTTTTATTTGTTTTTTTTTAAATAGTAATGTTAGGTTTATTTATAGTTTAAGCTTAGGTTTTTTTATTTCACAGGTAAGTTTTTATTTATTTTAAGGTAGTTATATTGTAACTTTAATTTAAAGTTAGCGGGTGTTGAGTTTAGGGGTTTATTAGTGTAATTTAGGTAGTCGCGATGTGAGTGTTTGGGTGGTTTAGGGATTAATAGGTTTAGTATTTGCAATGCAGGAGTGTGGCGGATTAGAGGTTAATAGTTTTATTTAGGTGTTAGCGATGCGGGTAAGTGGCGGATTAGGGGTTAATAGGTTTATGTAGTGTTGGTGATGTCGGGGCAGAGGATTGGGGTTAATAGGTTTACTCAGTGTTAGCGATGTCTGGGGCGCGGGATTAGTGGTTAATTGGTTTAATATAAGTATTTGCAATGCAAGGGGGTGGCGGTTTAGGGGTTAATGGGTAATTTATGGCTGGGTGTTAGTGTACTTTGTAACATTTTTGTTATGAGTTTTGTGAAACATTTTTGTTTTGCAAAATCCATAACTACTGGTCTATGATTGCGAAATGGACCGTTACAGTATAAGCTATAACGCTAGCGGAATAGCCTGACCGCACAACCTGTAATACGGGTGAGCTGAATATTCCACACTCAAAGGCCATTTTCTTTCATGTAATTAACAAGAGTCCATGAGCTAGTGACGTATGGGATATACATTCCTACCAGGAGGGGCAAAGTTTCCCAAACCTTAAAATGCCTATAAATACACCCCTCACCACACCCACAAATCAGTTTTACAAACTTTGCCTCCAAGGGAGGTGGTGAAGTAAGTTTGTGCTAGATTCTACGTTGATATGCGCTCCGCAGCAAGTTGGAGCCCGGTTTTCCTCTCAGCGTGCAGTGAATGTCAGAGGGATGTGAGGAGAGTATTGCCTATTGAATGCAGTGATCTCCTTCTACGGGGTCTATTTCATAAGGTTCTCTGTTATCGGTCGTAGAGATTCATCTCTTACCTCCCTTTTCAGATCGACGATATACTCTTATATTTACCATTTCCTCTACTGATTCTCGTTTCAGTACTGGTTTGGCTTTCTACAAACATGTAGATGAGTGTCCTGGGGTAAGTAAGTCTTATTTTCTGTGACACTCTAAGCTATGGTTGGGCACTTTATTTATAAAGTTCTAAATATATGTATTCAAACATTTATTTGCCTTGACTCAGAATGTTCAACTTTCCTTATTTCCAGACAGTCAGTTTCATATTTGGGATTATGCTTTAAATTATCATATTTTTTCTTACCTCAAAAATTTGACTTTTTTCCCTGTGGGCTGTTAGGCTCGCGGGGGCTGAAAATGCTTCATTTTATTGTGTCATTCTTGGCGCGGACTTTTTTGGCGCAAAAATTCTTTTCCGTTTCCGGCGTCATACGTGTCGCCGGAAGTTGCGTCATTTTTGACGTTATTTTGCGCCAAAAATGTCGGCGTTCCGGATGTGGCGTCATTTTTGGCGCCAAAAGCATTTAGGCGCCAAATAATGTGGGCGTCTTATTTGGCGCCAAAAAATATGGGCGTCGCTTTTGTCTCCACATTATTTCAGTCTCATTTTTCATTTGCTTCTGGTTGCTAGAAGCTTGATGTTTGGCATTTTTTTCCCATTCCTGAAACTGTCTTATAAGGAATTTGATCTATTTTGCTTTATATGTTGTTTTTTCTCTTACATATTGCAAGATGTCTCACGTTGCATCTGAGCCAGAAGATACTACAGGAAAACCACTGCCTGCTGGATCTACCAAAGCTAAGTGTATCTGCTGTAAACTTTTGGTAGCTATTCCTCCAGCTGTTGTTTGTAATAATTGTCATGACAAACTTGTTAAAGCAGATAATATTTCCTTTAGTGATGTACCATTGCCTGTTGCAGTTCCCTCAACATCTAAGGTGCAGAATGTTCCTGATAACATAAGAGATTTTGTTTCTGAATCCATAAAGAAGGCTTTGTCTGTTATTTCTCCTTCTAGTAAACGTAAAAAGTCTTTTAAATCTTCTCTCTCTACAGATGAATTTTTAAATGAACACCATCATTCTGATTCTTTGGACTCTTCTGGTTCAGAGGATTCTGTCTCAGAGATTGATGCTGATAAATCTTCATATTTATTTAAGATGGAATTTATTCGCTCTTTACTTAAAGAAGTACTAATTGCTTTAGAAATAGAGGATTCTAGTCCTCTTGATACTAATTCTATACGTTTGGATAAGGTTTTTAAAGCTCCTGCGGTTATTCCAGAAGTCTTTCCTGTTCCTAATGCTATTTCTGCAGTAATTGCTAAGGAATGGGATAAATTGGGTAATTCATTTACTCCTTCTAAACGTTTTAAGCAATTATATCCTGTTCCGCCTGACAGGTTAGAATTTTGGGACAAAATCCCTAAAGTTGATGGGGCTATTTCTACCCTTGCTAAACGTACTACCATTCCTACGTCAGATGGTACCTCGTTTAAAGATCCTTTAGATAGAAAAATTGAATCTTTTCTAAGAAAAGCTTATCTATGTTCAGGTAATCTTCTTAGACCTGCTATATCATTGGCTGATGTTGCTGCAGCTTCAACTTTTTGGTTGGAAACTTTAGCGCAACAAGTAACAAATCGTGATTCTCATGATATTATTATTCTTCTCCAGCATGCTAATAATTTCATCTGTGATGCCATTTTTGATATTATTAGAGTTGATGTTAGATTTATGTCTCTGGCTATCTTAGCCAGAAGAGCTTTATGGCTTAAGACTTGGAATGCTGATATGGCTTCTAAATCAACTCTACTTTCCATTTCTTTCCAGGGAAACAAATTATTTGGTTCTCAGTTGGATTCTATTATTTCAACTGTTACTGGTGGGAAAGGAACTTTTTTACCACAGGATAAAAAGTCTAAAGGTAAAAACAGGGCTAACAATCGTTTTCGTTCCTTTCGTTTCAACAAAGAACAAAAGCCTGATCCTTCGTCCTCAGGAGCAGTTTCAGTTTGGAAACCATCTCCAGTCTGGAATAAATCCAAGCCTGCTAGAAAGGCAAAGCCTGCTTCTAAGTTCACATGAAGGTACGGCCCTCATTCCAGTTCAGCTGGTAGGGGGCAGGTTACGTTTTTTCAAAGAAATTTGGATCAATTCTGTTCACAATCTTTGGATTCAGAACATTGTTTCAGAAGGGTACAGAATTGGTTTCAAGATGAGACCTCCTGCAAAGAGATTTTTTCTTTCCCATGTCCCAGTAAATCCAGTGAAAGCTCAAGCATTTCTGAATTGTGTTTCAGATCTAGAGTTGGCTGGAGTAATTATGACAGTTCCAGTTCCGGAACAGGGGATGGGGTTTTATTCAAATCTCTTCATTGTACCAAAGAAGGAGAATTCCTTCAGACCAGTTCTGGATCTAAAATTATTGAATCGTTATGTAAGGATACCAACGTTCAAGATGGTAACTGTAAGGACTATATTGCCTTTTGTTCAGCAAGGGAATTATATGTCCACAATAGATTTACAGGATGCATATCTGCATATTCCAATTCATCCAGATCATTATCAGTTCCTGAGATTCTCTTTTCTAGACAAGCATTACCAATTTGTGGCTCTACCGTTTGGCCTTGCTACAGCTCCAAGAATTTTCACAAAGATTCTCGGTGCCCTTCTGTCTGTAATCAGAGAACAGGGTATTGTGGTATTTCCTTATTTGGACGATATCTTGGTACTTGCTCCGTCTTTACATTTAGCAGAGTCTCATACGAATCGACTTGTGTTGTTTCTTCAAGATCATGGTTGGAGGATCAATTTACCAAAAAGTTCTTTGATTCCTCAAACAAGGGTAACCTTTCTGGGTTTCCAGATAGATTCAGTGTCCATGACTTTGTCTTTAACAGACAAGAGACGTCTAAAATTGATTACAGCCTGTCGAAACCTTCAGTCTCAATCATTCCCTTCGGTAGCCTTATGCATGGAAATTCTAGGTCTTATGACTGCTGCATCGGACGCGATCCCCTTTGCTCGTTTTCACATGCGACCTCTTCAGCTCTGTATGCTGAACCAATGGTGCAGGGATTACACGAAGATATATCAATTAATATCTTTAAAACCGATTGTTCGGCACTCTCTAACGTGGTGGACAGATCACCATCGTTTAATTCAGGGGGCTTCTTTTGTTCTTCCGACCTGGACTGTAATTTCAACAGATGCAAGTCTCACAGGTTGGGGAGCTGTGTGGGGATCTCTGACGGCACAAGGAGTTTGGGAATCTCAGGAGGTGAGATTACCGATCAATATCTTGGAACTCCGTGCAGTTTTCAGAGCTCTTCAGTTTTGGCCTCTTCTGAAGAGAGAATCGTTCATTTGTTTTCAGACAGACAATGTCACAACTGTGGCATACATCAATCATCAAGGAGGGACTCACAGTCCTCTGGCTATGAAAGAAGTATCTCGAATTTTGGTTTGGGCGGAATCCAGCTCCTGTCTAATCTCTGCGGTTCATATCCCAGGTGTAGACAATTGGGAAGCGGATTATCTCAGTCGCCAAACGTTGCATCCGGGCGAATGGTCTCTTCACCCAGAGGTATTTCTTCAGATTGTTCAATTGTGGGGGCTTCCAGAGATAGATATGATGGCCTCTCATCTAAACAAGAAACTTCCCAGGTATCTGTCCAGATCCCGGGATCCTCAGGCGGAGGCAGTGGATGCATTATCACTTCCTTGGAAGTATCATCCTGCCTATATCTTTCCGCCTCTAGTTCTTCTTCCAAGAGTAATCTCTAAGATTCTGAGGGAATGCTCGTTTGTTCTGCTAATAGCTCCGGCATGGCCTCACAGGTTTTGGTATGCGGATCTTGTCCGGATGGCATCTTGCCAGCCATGGACTCTTCCGTTAAGACCAGACCTTCTGTCACAAGGTCCTTTTTTCCATCCGGATCTGAAATCCTTAAATTTAAAGGTATGGAGATTGAACGCTTGATTCTTGGTCATAGAGGTTTCTCTGACTCCGTGATTAATACTATGTTACAGGCTCGTAAATCTGTATCTCGAGAGATATATTATAGAGTCTGGAAGACTTATATTTCTTGGTGTCTTTCTCATCATTTTTCTTGGCATTCTTTTAGAATACCGAGAATTTTACAGTTTCTTCAGGATGGTTTAGATAAGGGTTTGTCCGCAAGTTCTTTGAAAGGACAAATCTCCGCTCTTTCTGTTCTTTTTCACAGAAAGATTGCTATTCTTCCTGATATTCATTGTTTTGTACAAGCTTTGGTTCGTATAAAACCTGTCATTAAGTCAATTTCTCCTCCTTGGAGTTTGAATTTGGTTCTGGGAGCTCTTCAAGCTCCTCCGTTTGAACCTATGCATTCATTGGACATTAAATTACTTTCTTGGAAAGTTTTGTTCCTTTTGGCCATCTCTTCTGCTAGAAGAGTTTCTGAATTATCTGCTCTTTCGTGTGAGTCTCCTTTTCTGATTTTTCATCAGGATAAGGCGGTGTTGCGAACTTCTTTTGAATTTTTACCTAAAGTTGTGAATTCCAACAACATTAGTAGAGAAATTGTGGTTCCTTCATTATGTCCTAATCCTAAGAATTCTAAGGAGAAATCATTGCATTCTTTGGATGTTGTTAGAGCTTTGAAATATTATGTTGAAGCTACGAAATCTTTCCGTAAGACTTCTAGTCTATTTGTTATCTTTTCCGGTTCTAGGAAAGGCCAGAAAGCTTCTGCCATTTCTTTGGCATCTTGGTTGAAATCTTTAATTCATCTTGCCTATGTTGAGTCGGGTAAAATTCCGCCTCAAAGAATTACAGCTCATTCTACTAGGTCAGTATCTACTTCCTGGGCGTTTAGGAATGAAGCTTCGGTTGACCAGATCTGCAAAGCAGCAACTTGGTCCTCTTTGCATACTTTTACTAAATTCTACCATTTTGATGTATTTTCTTCTTCTGAAGCAGTTTTTGGTAGAAAAGTTCTTCAGGCAGCGGTTTCAGTTTGAATCTTCTGCTTATGTTTTTTGTTAAACTTTATTTTGGGTGTGGATTATTTTCAGCAGGAATTGGCTGTCTTTATTTTATCCCTCCCTCTCTAGTGACTCTTGTGTGGAAAGATCCACATCTTGGGTAGTCATTATCCCATACGTCACTAGCTCATGGACTCTTGTTAATTACATGAAAGAAAACATAATTTATGTAAGAACTTACCTGATAAATTCATTTCTTTCATATTAACAAGAGTCCATGAGGCCCACCCTTTTTTGTGGTGGTTATGATTTTTTTGTATAAAGCACAATTATTCCAATTCCTTATTTTATATGCTTCGCACTTTTTTTCTTATCACCCCACTTCTTGGCTATTCGTTAAACTGATTTGTGGGTGTGGTGAGGGGTGTATTTATAGGCATTTTAAGGTTTGGGAAACTTTGCCCCTCCTGGTAGGAATGTATATCCCATACGTCACTAGCTCATGGACTCTTGTTAATATGAAAGAAATGAATTTATCAGGTAAGTTCTTACATAAATTATGTTTTTTTAGTGCAGAATGGATTGTTGCGGTATAGGCTAAAACTCTTGCGGTATAGTCGTACCGTGCAACTTGTAATACGGGTGAGCTGACTACTCCGCTCGCAAAGGCCAAGTTTTCAGCGGTATAGCTGTACTGCACAACTTGTAATTTAGGTCAAATTATCGCTACCAATTTTGTTAAAAACACAATTTATTATATGATATTGTCCCTTTAAAAGAAAATTCCAAATTCAAATGTATATCGCTTGATAACTAATGAGAATAGCATGAGTTTTAATTCAGCAATAAAAGGCTACTTTTTATAAAAAAAAACTCCAAACAAACAGGGTATAGGCATTTTGGTCTTCAGAAGATTTTTTTCCTCACAGTTCTATTTTAATAAACCTTTGTTTATGCCTACGGCTTCCATTAAATTACCAGTCAGATATGAATACACACAAGGGATGTTGTTTATAAACCATGTCTATTGCCGCACAATTTGCATTACATTTGCCATAATTAATATACAGGGGACATAAGATTGAAGTTATTTTAATTATTAACATAGTTTATATGTTGCTAACCAAAAATAAACAAAAACCAAAAGATCTTTAGCATGATCTGCTTACAAGGTCTAACTTTCTTATCTACATAAAATATCAGAGGATTGCCTAACAGTCAAAATAATTCACAAAAATAAAGCTGTGTCTAATTTAATAATACAAAAAGAAAACATATCAAATTACATAAACACATTATTCCTGTTTAATGTTCAGTGAATATCTGATAAGATGCAGATACAAAAACAATATATCTATTAAATAGATAAAAAGATAGAAAATATTAATTTGTTGCACATTACTTGTAGTTTTCCCCCCAATTAATAGTACACACACATATATATAAAATTATTTGAGATTCTTGTAACAATTACTGTAATATGACATTATTATAAAACAACCTTTATTGTGAGTTTTATTATGCAGTATTTTCATTATAACAAGTTGTCATTAGTGCAGGCTGCACATGACTGGGCTAGACACACTGGTAGGAACCTTAGGCAGTATCTTCAGCAAAGAAATTAATTAGCTTTTTCATATTTATACTTCTCTGCATATGTTGTATCCACTAAGTGAGTTGCATCAGTGCTGCACCATGTTTGTTTCTATTCTCCACATACTTACAAGCAATGTTCCCAGGTGACCAAAATGTGTGTGTTCTTAATTCTTAAGTGTAATCTAACTTGAATATCTATACTATAATCGCGTTTGTAACGAGTCCGTCGCCAGTTGCGCATGCATCCTCAAAGGAATGTTTGCTGCGTGAGGCATCCAGGTGGATTGCGCGGTGGATTCTTTCACCACCCTGCCATTTTCGGAATCCACCTACATGCAGCGTAGGCAAACCCGAAGCCTTAAAAAAAAAAAAAAACACTCAACCACCCACACGAAATAACTAAAAAACACATAACCGCCTGCAAAAATAAAAACACATAACCGCCTGCACGAAGTATAACAAAAAGAACCTAACCTCCCACACGAAGTATAAACAAACACCTAAACGGTCAACCCCCACATTGCAAAACAATAAAGTAATTAAATCCTATTCGGTAAATAACATAATTAAAATATTAACCCCTTAACCGCCAACCACCCACATCGCAATAATCCTAATTAACCTACTAACCCCTAAACTGCAAAATCCCCAACATCGCAAAAAAACGATTTAACCTATTAACGCTTAAAACGCCAACCCCCATGTAGCAATAAACCTAATTGACCTATTAACCCCTAAACTGCCAAACTCCCACATCGCAAAAACCCTAATTAACCTATTAACCCCTAAACCGCCAAACCCCCACATTGCAAAAACCCAAATTAATATATTAACCCCTATATCGCCAACCCCCCACAACACAAATAACTAATTAACTAACTAATTAACCCTAATTACTACTAAATTACAATTAAAATTAAAAAAATATATATATATAAAAAATATATATATATACCTAATCCCTATCAACTAGATTATGAGTTTTGAGCACTATAGGTAAGTAAAGAACACAACAAAAGTGGTGTTGTTTAACCCCCTATAGCGCTGTTTTTAAAAATACTGCTTGTGCAGAGATTTTAAGCTCCATACCGCACACAAAACAAGCGCTGTGTTTGACGTGCTCGTGCATGCTTTCCCCATACACATCAATGGGGAGAAAAGTCTAAAAAAGTAAAAAAAAAGTCTAACACCTGCGATCGCGGAAACAAAAGCTCCGTAACGCAGCCCCATTGATGTCTATGGGGAAAAAGAAAATACATTTAAAAGGGAATCAGTTAATGTGATATACTTGGATTTTGCAAAGGTGTTTGATACAGTGCCACATGAGAGATTAATGCACAAAATTAAGGGACTGGGAATAGCTGAAAATGTTAGTTTGTGGATAAATAACTGGATAAAAGATAGGGAGCAACGAGTAGTAGTAAATGGATCATACTCAGATTGGACAAAGGTAATCAGTGGAGTACCCCAGGGATAAGTGCTGGGCCCTATTCTTTTTAATATTTTTATAAATGACTTGGAGCTAAGATTAAATCCCGACATCTCTATTTTTGCAGATGATACTAAGTTAAGTAAGGTCATTAGGTCAGAGCAGGATGAACTTTCGTTACAAAGGGACCTGCAAAAATTAGAAGTATGGGCAGGTAAATGGAAAATGAGATTTAATACGGGAAAATGCAAGGTTCTACATTTTGGAAGTAAAAATAAGCAGGCTACGTATTATTTAAATGGGACAAGACTTAGCCAAACACAGGACGAAAGGGATTTGGGGGTAGTAATAGATAACAATCTAAAGATGGGTGCACAATGCAGGGCAGCAGCTTCAAAGGCTAATAAGATACTAGCATGTATTAAAAGAGGCATTGACTCAAGGGAGGAAAGCATAATTCTGTCACTATATAAAGCCCTGGTAAGACCTCACCTTGAGTATGGAGTGCAGTTCTGGGGACCAATCGCAAAAAAAGATATTGCAGAACTAGAAAAAGTTCAGAGAAGGGCTACAAAGCTAATAAGGGGATTGGAGAATTTGACCTATGAGGAGAGGCTAGCCAAACTGGGTCTGTTTTCTTTAGAAAAAAGGCGCTTAAGAGGTGACATGATTACTTTATATAAATATATTCAAGGCCCATATACAGAGATGGCAGAAGCTCTGTTTATTCCAAGAAATTTGTTTGTGACCAGAGGTCACAATTTAAGGTTGGAGGAAAGGAGATTTAATCTCTTGCAATGGAAACATTTTTTCACTGTAAGAGCAATAAAATTGTGGAACTCATTACCAAAGGAGGTAGTGTGAATGCCAATACCCTAGATACATTTAAAAATTATTTGGATACATTTCTGTCTATAAACAAAATTCACGGATATGATTGCTAGTATTAAATGGGTCACCTTTTAGTGGGATTATTTAAGCTTAACTGGAGCTTTTTGTATTTATTTTAGATTTGTATAGGTTGAACTCGATGGACTTCGGTCTTTTTTCAACCTCATCTACTATGTTACTATGTTACATTTGGAGAGGAGTCAACAATGCCTATGATGAAAGGTACACCATTCCTTCTGCTAAACACGGAGATGGATCGCTGATGTTTTGGGGATGTGTGAGCTACAAAGGCACAGGAAATTTGGTCAGAATTGATGGCAAGATGAATGCAGTATGTTATCAAACAGAACGCCTCATTTTCCACTTCTTGATTAGAGTTGGAACACTGCTGATATGCTTTCTCAATTCCTTGGATATCTTTTTATATCCCTTTCCTGTTTTATACAGTTCAACTAACTTTTTCCCACAGATCCTTTGACAATTTTTTTTCTTTCCCCATGACTCAGAATCCAGAAACGTCAGTGCAGCACTGGATGAAAGATGCAAGGGTCTGTCAAGAGTCCAGAAACTCATTGACCTTTTATACACACACACTAATTACAAGCAAACAGATCACAGGTGAGGATGGTTACCTTTAATAGCCATTCAAACCCCTTTGTGTCAACTTGTGTGCTTATTATCAGGCCAAAATCAACAGGGTATGTAAACTTTTGATCAGGGTCATTTGGGTAGTTTCTGTTGTCATTATGATTTAAAAAGAGTAAACACAGTTGATTGATAATAAACACTAACCATGAGTGAAAGAAAAGTTTTTGTGTTATCATTCATATTCTCTAAAAAATGGCCAAGAAATCATAAATTCTGCCAGGGTATGTAAACTTATGAGCACAACTGTATGTGTGTTTGTATACAGCACAATCATATATATATATGTGTGTGTGTATACAGAACAGTCAGCTATATATTTGTGTGTATACAGCACACGCAATTTTTTTTTTTTCTGTGTTAAATGTTGAAAAATAAAATGTATTAAATTCACTTTTTGGGGGGGGGGGGACGACCCTGCTTGGATTCTTGCACCTGGGCCCTGTGGTTTCTAGTTATGCCTCTGAACCTCACCTGGCTTACACTAAAACCTAACATTACAAAAAATAAAAAAACACTAAAATCACAAAAAAATTAAAAAAAAACTACCATTACAAAAAAAAAAATATCCAAAAAAATAAAGATTATTCCTATTCTAATACCCTTTTAAATAAAAAAAAAAACACAGCAAAATAAAAAAGCCTATTCTAGAATAAACTACCAAGGGCCCTTAAAAGGGCCTTTTGTAGGGCATTGCCCTGAGATAAACAGCTCTTTTGCTCCAAAAAAAATACAAACACTCCCTAACACTATACAAACCCCCACCCCCCAAATTACCAAGGGCCTGAAAAATATGAATCAGCCAATAGGAATTAGGGCTGCTAAAATCCTATTGGCTGGTCAAATCAGCCAATAGGATTTAAGCAGCTCTCATTCTATTGGCTAATTCGAGTTTTAGGCTTTTTTTAAGGGTTTATTGGGTGGGTTTTATATTTTAGTTTAGGGTCTGGGCAGTAATAGAGCTAAATGCCGTTTTAAGGGCAATGCCGAAACAAATGCCCTTTTCAGGGCAATGGGTAGGTTTTTTAGAATAAGGTTTTTTATTTTGGGGGGTTGGTTGGGTGGTGGGTTTTACTGTTGGGGGGGTCTTTGTGTTTTTTTGACAGGTAAAAGAGCTGATATCTTTGGGGCAATGCCCCACAAAAGGCCCTTTTAATGGCCATTGGTAGTTTATTGTAGGCTAGGGTTTTTTTTTATTTTGTGTGGGCTTTTTATTTTGATAGGGCTATTTAGATTAGGTATAATTCTTTTTTATTTTGGATAATTTCGTTTTTTTTATTTTTTTGTAACTTAGTTTTTTTTTAATGTGTAGTTTAGTTTAATTTAATTGGTAGTTAGTTTAATTTTAGTTTAATAATTATATTAGTTTAATTTTTAGTTTATGCTTAGTTTTTTTTAATTTTACAGGTAAGTTTTAATTTAATTTAAGCTAGGGAAATTGTAATTTTAAGTAAGGGGGGCGTTAGGTTTAGGGGTTACTAGTTTAAATTAGTTTATTGCGATGTGGGGGGCTTTCGGTTTAGTGGTTAATAGTTTTATTTAGTATATTTCGTTGTGGGGGGCTTTCGGTTTAAGGGTTAATAGGTTTATTATAGTGGAGGCGCTGTAGTGTTTAATAACTTTAGTATAGTGGGGGCGATGTGGGCGGATGGCAGATTAGGGGTTAATAATATTTAAAAAGTGTTTGCGATGTGGGAGGGCGGCGGTTTAGGGGTTAATAAGTTTATTATAGTGGTGACGATGTCAGGGAGTGGCGGAATAGGGGTTAATATTTTTTTAGTGGCGGCAATGTCGGGAGCGGCAGATTAGGGGTAAATAAATTTAAAATAGTGTTTGCGATGGCCTCGGTTTAGGGGTTAATAGGTAGTATATGGGTGTTAGTGTACTTTTAACACTTTAGTTATAAGTTTTATGTTACAGCTTTGTAGCGTAACACTCATAACTACTGACTTTAGATGGCGGTACAGATTTTGTCGTTTAAGGCTGTAACGCTCGCTTTTTAGCCTCACTACAAAACTCGTAATACCGGCGCTATGGGAATCCCATGAAAAAACATAATTTTTAGGAGTGCGGTACTGACTTTGCAGTACAGGCTAAAAGGCTTGCGTTACACCTATACCAACAAGACTTGTAATGACTGCGTTAGGGAAAATTATGCGTTATGGGCCACAACGCTGCTATTTGACTCATAATGCAAAACTCGTAATTTAATTTTTAGGGTGTATTTTTTTAAGATTAGGGTTTTTTGGGGCTTGAAAAAGAGCTGAATGCCCTTTTAAGGGTAATGTCCATACAAATGCCCCTTTAGGGGCAATGGGTAGTTTAGTTTTTTTTTAGTGTTAGTTTTTTTTATTTTAGGGGGTTTGGTGGGTGGGGGTTTTTTACTGTAAGGGGGACTTAGTATTTTTTAGAGGTTAAAGAGCTGTTTAACTTAGGGTAATGCCCTACAAAAGGCCCTTTTAAGGGCTATTGGTAGTTTGGATTAGATTAGGATTTTATTTTGGGGTGGCTTTTTTTTTAAAGGGGGTATTAGATTAGGAATATTTTTTTTATAATATAGTTTTTTTCTGTAATGTTAGCTTTTTTATTTTTTGTAAACTTAGATTTTTTATTTTTTACATGGCATTTTAATTTAGGTTTTTTATTATTTTTAAATTTAAATTTAATTAGGGTTAATTTATGGGGGTTGTTGTTAGAAAAAATACTTTGCATTCTGGGTGTGGGTTGGCTGTTTACAGGTTAATTGTTTAAATTGTTTTTTTTGCGGTTTAATATTTAATATGTTAATTAGTTATTTGCGTTTTCTTTAAATGGCGGATTAGGAGTTAATCAATTTATAAATTAGATTACGATCTTTGTGTTTGACGTTTAGTGGTTAATAACTGTATTAGGTAAATTGCGATGTGGGTTGTCAGATTAGGGGTTATTAATTGTATTATTATTTGAGGTTTTGGGGGTATTGCGGTAATATGGGTGCCTTTGCGGTTTAATGGTTAATAACTTTTTTTAGGTAGATTGCGATGTGGGGGGTTCCCGGATTAGGGGTTATTAATTTTATTATTAGTTGCGATTTTTGGGGGATGGCAGAAATATCGGTTTTGAAGTGTCAGGTTTATTATTGGGAGGTGGAACAGCCTACACATTATTTATACAGTCACAATGCATAGTGACTGTGTATATATATATATATATATATATATATATATTGTACATACTGACACTTTAAATAATTTAGCATTTAGCCGTATGTACCGAAAGGAAGTGTATGTATAATTTTACGATAAAAAGTGCAGGCATACAGTGTCAGTTTGTACATGATTTATATAACTGCTTATTATTTCAGTGTCAGTGTGTTCATTATTTATACAGTAACTATGCATTGTTACTGTATAAATAATGTGTGGGCAGAGTTACGTAAATTGCTGATCGCAACTTCCAAAAATCATATATGGGCATACTTAATAGAAATAGACATATACATCAGTGCTAATCAAACACTGCACATTTGAGGAAAGCCACGCTTCTCGATCGCAGCAAATGGTGTGTCACTCGTGACTATCCACGCCTGTTGCTTGCGCCGTTTAGTCAATTTAAATATAAAGTGTTTATATTTTCTGACGCAGTTAGGAAAAAACAGTCTGTGAGGATAGTTGCTGTAGAGAGAGATCAAAGTTTTTAATAGAGGAACATCGTCTGTTGTCTACTTTTTAGAAATATTAGCTTTTTTATCCCAAAAGCTTTTATCAAAGCTTTAGAAAAGCCTGCAGGTTTTTATTTTTAAAAGCTTTTTTTAAAAGCTTAAGTTGTCATTTAAAAAAAAACGTTTGGAAATATTATCTAAAAAGTTTTTTAAAAAGCTACACAAAAGCAAGCTTATTAATTTTATAAAGCTTTTTTTAAAGCTATAACACAAAAAAAAATTGTCCAAATAGTGTGTTGCTACATAAGTATATGTCAGAATATATGAATATTATAAATGAAAATTTTATTTATATATATATATATATATATATATATATATATATATAGTGTTCATATACTGTATATAGTTGGTGAGACCACAGGATTTATTAAATATGAGGCTATTGACAACAGTTCTATTCCACTGTAAATCCCAACCCCCCTGCCAAATGATTTTGGCTGGGTGAAGACACGTTTATCCTGATTAAAAGATAACGTAACTTTGGAAGCCCATAAGCCTTGCAGGGGGTAGCAAACAAGGAGTGTATGAAGACAACATTCTGGCCCTATAAACTTGATAAGTAAATAAAATTTTGACTGCATAGTGATTAGCATAGACTTGTTAAATAGTCCCTGCTGTGTCAAGTATACAAACACTGAACCCTGGATTTAAAGATAATAACATTTTATTAATTCTCTCTGCTTTCCAGAAATCTAATCAAAATTATAGGAACAACTGATGTAATTTTGTATAATTTTAAACACTGCATAGAAATGAATGTATATGTGGGAGATGGATTAAAATTGTGTAATAGATTAGATGGCAATTGTGATAATCCCATTGTTTAATAATATATAACATATTTTGTCTATTTTTCAGATGGGGCTAGAGGATACTGAGTGCAGGATTGCCTGCATGGGATATCTGAGTCATGTCATATGATTATACACTAGATGTTTATAAAAGTTTAAACACAGCTCTGAAAATATAACAGATAATAAATGCTATTAATTTTGGAATAATTAGCAGTATAATTGTTTTGATATAATATAATGTTAAAAACATATTATATTTCATATCAAATTAATCAGAATAAATAATGTGCCATAATACAGTACATATAAACATATAACTTATTAATGTAAGGATGGCATTTATTACACATTTTTAAGAAATATGTTTAAATGTTAGAAATGATTAAATGTATTGCTGTGTTGATTGTCATGTTGCCCCCCGGTGTTGTGATGCGAGAATTACAGCCAGAAGGCCTTTTGGCTGTAAAAAATGAAATTTCCAAGGGCCAATCCGATAAGCTATCCCAGATATCCAATCCATGCTCAGCTCCGTGAGGGCCAATAACAAAACAGGTTTTCTGAAAGGGCCTCCCATATTCTCACCTATGATGGAAACATATATAAGCTTAACCAATATAGGAAAAAGGAGAGATGCTGCTAAGCTGACTTGTAACTGGTTACTGGGCGATTGAAATACCATTACTCTAGCAAAGCTGGCCTGCCTTTTCTCATTGATTGCAAAATATACTTATTCGTATTCTGAAGTGAGATTGTTCCTGTTAAGAAACATTGGAAACTGGATATCGATTGGTTTATTTGGTAAAGTATATATATATAAAATATTAATTACCATAATATTGAAACACAACTATATACATAGTCAATTTGTATTTAATAGATTTAAAGAGAGCAATTTGTTTTTTTGCTTATACTCATAGTCCTGTATAAGGTTAAGTTTGTCTCTTGTATGCTAAGTAATTCATCTGTGCAAAATATAGAATATACATATATCTTAGAATTGGTTTTAATTATAAGTAATTAAGAATTTGTTCCAGTTTAAATAAAAAGACATTTAAAGTAACTGTTGTATTATAATCAATTATAGTTAAAATAGCTGAGTATATATATATATATATATATATATATATATATATATTGTCCTATTGCTTAACTTAGCACTGTTAATTGTATTGCTTGAATGTTAGCAACTAAATATCTTGGAATCTCATTGTGTTAACTGAGTGAAATTCTATTGTGAATAAGGCTGGTTTTAAAGGTAAACTTTTACGAATTTTGCATAGCATATTTTAATAGTTTTTAAACGTGTATAGTATTGATTCATATTCTGATTCCTACAAATATATTTCAATGTGTTCATAGATATCAACTAATAAAAAGATTTCAGGAATTTATATTAATTTTATTGTCTAGTATATGCATATTGATCTTGGGTTTCAGTTTAAAGGATAATTATTAAATATATTGTGTTATAACCCGGCCATATACTGACATATTATTTGGAGAGCACTGCTGAGATCTTATAAATATACTTACATATTATTTGGAGAGCACTGCTGAGATCTTATAAATATACTGGCATACAGTTATATAATAGAAATATTTATATATATAACAGCTGTGCTGTTCCCAGAGCCACAAGCAGTTAACCCCAGACAGGTCTGGGTGCAAGAACCATAGGGAAAATTACAAAACAAATTAATACAACACACAGAGAAAACCCAGCACTCACTTACAAGCTCTCAGCTAAGATTTAAAAGCATATATATATATATATATATATATATAAGATATACTATTTATTTATTTTCTAAATTAAAAAAAAATAGAATATATTTAGGAAAGTAGTCTGTACAAATTGGTTGATATTTCAACTGTAGTTTAAATTATATAAGAAAGTCCTTGCAAATATGTGCTGGTAAATCAGTAGCTTATATATATTATTTTAAAAAAAAAATATATATATATATATATATATATATATATTAAGGACAGTAGTCTGCCCAAATAGGGTCTATTATTATTACTTTATATTACATATATATTTATTTAATATATGTAGGACATCAGTTCATCAAAATAAGGTGTTGCTACAGCTGTAGCTTTATTATATAAATAAATATTGTTGCTACACTTGTAGCTTTATTATATATAATATATTTTGGATATATTTAGGACAGCAGTCCATCCAAAAAAACAGAATTTATGCTTATCTGATAAATTACTTTCTCTTGCGGTGTATCCAGTCCACGGATTCATCCTTCACTTGTGGGATATTCTCATTCCCTACAGGAAGTAGCAAAGAGAGCACACAGCAAAGCTGTCCATATAGCTCCCCCTCTAGCTCCACCCCCCAGTCATTCGACCAAAGGTTAGGAAGAAAAAGGAGAAACCATAGGGTGCAGTGGTGACTGTAGTTTAAACAAAAAAAAATTTACCTGACTTAAATGCCAGGGCGGGCTGTGGACTGGAAACACCGCAAGAGAAAGTAATTTATCAGGTAAGCATAAATTCTGTTTTCTCTTGCAAGGTGTATCCAGTCCACGAATTCATCCTTTACTTGTGGGATACCAATACCAAAGCTTTAGGATACGGATAAAGGACAGGTACCTTAAACGGAAGGCACCACTGCTTGCAAAACCTTTCTCCCAAAAATAGCTTCCGAAGAAGCAAAAGTATTGAATTTTGAGATCCAGGATTGGTCTGAAAGTTCCTTCTTTTTTTGGGAACCACAAACAGGTTTGAGTAAAACCCCAGTCCTTGTTCTGCAATTGGAACTGGGTGAATCACTCCCATTGTATGTAGATCTTCTACACAACGTAAAAACGCCTCTTTCTTGGTCTGATCTGTAGACAGACGAGAAATGTGGAACCTTCCCCTTGGAGGAGAGTCCTTGAATTCTAGAAGGTATCTCTGGGCTACAATCTCTAATGCCCAAGGATCGTGTACATCTCTTGCCCAGGCCTGAGCGAAGAGAGAGTGTCTGCCCCCTACTAGATCCGGTCCCGGATCGGGGGCTACCCCTTCATGCTGTCTTGGTGGCAGCTGCAGGCTTTTTGGCCTGTTTACCCTTATTCCAGCCCTGGTAAGGTTTCCTGAATCAGAGACTTCTCCCTCAGACATCAAATCCCTCGCTCCCACTTCAGAGCGTTGTGAGGGCATATCGGATACGGCTACCAAAGCGTCAGAATGCTCATAATTTGTTCTTAAAAACGGAGCTATCATGCTTTGCAGGTAACACGGGCAGTTTAGATAAGAAGGCTGTAAGAGAATTATCCATGACTGCCGCTAAGTCTTGTAATGTAAAAGGGTTAGACGCACTAGAGGTACTAGGCGTCGCTTGCGCGGGCGTAACTGGTTGTGACACTTGGGGAGAGGCAGACGGTCTACCCTCGTTACCTTCAGTCTGAGAATCATCTTGGGCCACATTCTTAAGTTAAATGATTTTTCCTTAGCCAAACAATCGATTGCCCTGAATAAGAGTCAACCAGTATATTAGCCCTATTATGTAAGCATTCAATTCCTTACTAAGTCTGTGAACATAGCTTACCCTCCCCTCATGGGGATCTTGTCAGTCTTCTAGCATTATCTCAGTCTTGTCTAGAAATAAATGACTGAACATACCTTATTGCAGATCACCCTGCAAACTGTTCCCCCCAACTGAAGTTACTGGTACTCCTCAGTCCTGTGTGAGAACAGCAGTGGATTTTAGTTACAACATGCTAAAATAATTTTCCTCTCAGCAGAAATCTTCATCACTTTTCTGCTAGAGAGTAAATAGTACAAACCGGTACCATTTAAAATAACAAACTTTTGATTGAAGATAATAAAACTACAATTCTAACACCACATTCACTTTACACTCCCGAGAGAGACCCTAGTGCTTAGAGCCAGCAAAGAGAATGACTGGGAGGTGGAGCTAGAGGGGGAGCTATATGGACACCTTTGCTGTGTGCTCTCTTTGCTACTTCCTGTAGGGAATGAGAATATCCCACAAGTAAAGGATGAATCAGTGGACTGGAAACACCTTGCAAGAGAAAAGGTTGTCACTATACCTGTCAGTTAAATATATATATATATATATATATATATTAAATAAGTCTGGCCAAATAGGGTGTTGCTACACCTGTAGATTATATATATATATATATATATATATATATATATATATATATATATATATATCAAATAGAAAATGTATTTGATATATATTAAAAGTCACATAAAGGAACAGACTCACGATTGTATGAAAAACAAGGACTGGGATTACGTCATCTGATGCGTTTCACGCCGGTTGGCACTTTTTCTACTATGTTTTAACTTATCGAAGATGTTTTGTGCATAGTGTACTGCCTCAGTCTATACTACTAGCGATATAATCGTCCTTCACGGATACACCTGTTCACGCTCCTGGAAGTTTACTTCTTTGTACTTATAAGAGTAATTTTTTCCCGGTACAAAGTAGAACACAATCAGTTGAAACTTTCCAGAAAGTTATAGAGGAGAAACTTAGGGAATTGGACCAGAAGGGCAGGAAACAGAAAAACAATTTGTCCCTTAAAGAAAAGGAAGCCCTAAGTAAAATATCTAATAACAACAAGATTATAGTGAGAGCTTCGGATAAGGGGGGGAATGTAGTGGTACTCAACAGGGAATCTTACACTACTGAAGCCCTAAGACAACTAGGGGACAGGGAGGTATACATGAAGTTGAAGGAAAATCCTACTACAGATTATAAAATGATTCTAACAAATATTGTGGCATCTGCTAGATACAATAATGTGATTAATCAGTCAGTACAAGAAATGTTAGTCCCTGAACAACCTGTTACACCAGTGTTCCACTACCTTCCTAAGATTCATAAGGATAGAAATAACCCCCCAGGACGCCCTATTATCGCAGGTATCAATTCCTTAAATGAACCACTCTCAGATTTGATTGACAGTTTTCTGCAACCTCTAGTCAAAGCACTACCAAGCTTTATTCAAGATACCACATCACTTTTATTGAAATTAAATCAAATTAAATGGAAATCATAATATCGATTTCTAGTAGTGGATGTGGCATCACTCTATACCTCAATCTCACATGTGAAAGGATTACAGGCTATAGAGTATTTTTTGGAAAATCACAGTAACTATGACAATTCAACTAAATACTTTCTACTTACATCAATTGAATATCTACTGACACACAACTTTTTCATGTTCGAGGGGGGTTTCTATCTCCAAAGGCGTGGAACTGCTATGGGGGCAAAATTTGCCCCCTGTTACGCCAATCTCTTTATGGGATGGTGGGAGCGGTTCCACATCTTTGGAGATGGTAACCCCCTACGTAATAATATCATCTTCTACGCCAGATTTATAGATGATCTTATCTTTATAATTGACAGTGAGGAACATACAGTAAACACATTTTGTGATTATCTAAACAATAACAATAGTGGGATAACATTGGTGGGAGAGCAAAATCAGGACACTATTTGCTTTCTAGATATTAGGATTACTGGTAAAAGTAATGGAACTATAGAGACTGATTTACACAGAAAACCCACATGAGGCAATACAATTCTAGAATATAAGTCTTGTCATCCAAGACATACCTTACAAGGTATACCCAAAGGCCAATTTATAAGAGCCAAACGCAACTGCACTATGGAGGAGCGTTACAAAGTACAGGCCGATTGTCTTACTACCAGACTTAAGGAAAGGGGTTATGACCCCAAGGTACTAGAGCGAGCACGAAAAGAGGTAGATAGTCTACCTAGTGATGACCTACTGAAGTACTGAGATAAACAGAAAAGTATTGGAAAGAATATACAACAGAAACCAAAATTTATAACTACATATAGTTTAGAATTTGGAGAAATATGTTGAATCATAAAAGAATGTTTACCGATACTATACACAGATCCTGGTCTAAAACAAGTCATAAAAGATGGATGTGACTTTATATCTAAGAAAGGGAAATAAATAGGCAATGTTGTGTCCCCCTCAGATTGCTCTATTAGACCCAATAGTTGTTGGCTTAACCCTTTAATGACCACAGCACTTTTCCATTTTTTGTCCGTTTGGGACCAAGGCTATTTTTACATTTTTGTAGTGTTTGTGTTTAGCTGTAATTTTCCTCTTACTCATTTACTGTACCCACACATATTATATATCGTTTTTCTCGCCATTAAATGGACTTTCCAAAGATACCATTATTTTCATCATATCTTATAATTTACTATAAAAAAGTATAAAATATGAGGAAAAAAATGGAAAAAAACACACTTTTTCTAACTTTGACCCCCAAAATCTGTTACATATCTACAACCACCAAAAAAGTCCCATGCTAAATAGTTTCTAAATTTTGTCCTGAGTTTAGAAATACCCAATGTTTACATGTTCTTTGCTTTTTTTGCAAGTTATAGGTCCATAAATACAAGTAGCACTTTGCTATTTGCAAACCACTTTTTTTCAAAATTAGTGCTAGTTACATTGGAACACTAATATCTTTCAGGAATCCCTGAATATCCATTGACATGTATATATTTTTTTTTTAGAAGACATCCCAAAGTATTGATCTAGGCCCATTTTGGTATATTTCTTGCCACCATTTCACCGCCAAATGCGATCAAATAAAAAAAATTGTTCACTTTTTCACAAATTTTTTCACAAACTTTAGGTTTCTCACTGAAATCATTTACAAACAGCTTGTGCAATTATGGCATAAATGGTTGTAAATGCTTCTCTGGGATCCCCTTTGTTCATAAATAGCAGACATATATGGCTTTGGCTTTGCTTTTTAATAATTAGAAGGCTGCTAAATGCCACTGCGCACCACACGTGTATTATGCCCAGCAGTGAAGGGATTAATTAGGGAGCATGCAAGGAGCTTCTAGGGTTAATTTTAGATTTAGTGTAGTGTAGTAGACAACCCCAAGTATTGATTTAGGCCCATTTTGGTATATTTCATGCCACCATTTCACCGCCAAATGCGATCAAATTAAAAAAAACGCTAAATTTTTTACAATTTTAGGTTTCTCACTGAAATGATTTACAAACAGCTTGTGCAATTATGGCACAAATGGTTGTAAATGCTTCTCTGGGATCCCCTTTGTTCAGAAATAGCAGACATATATGACTTTGGCGTTGCTTTTTGGTAATTAGAAGGCCGCTAAATACTGCTGCGCATCACACGTGTATTATGGCTAGCAGTGAAGGGGTTAATTAGGTAGTTTGTAGGGAGCTTGCAGGGTTAATTTTAGCTTTAGTGTAGAGATCAGCCTCCCACCTGACACATCCCACCCCCTGATCCCTCCCAAACAGCTCCCTTCCCTCCCTCACCCCACAATTTTCCCTGCCGTCTTAAGTACTGGCAGAAAGTCTGCTAGTACTAAAATAAAAGGTTTTTTATTTTATTTTTTATTTTTTATAGCATATTTACATATGCTGCTGTGTAGGATCCCCCCTTAGCCCCCAACCTCCCTGATCCCCCCCAAAACAGCTCTCTAACCCTCCCCCTCTGCATTATTGGGGGCCATCTTGGGTACTGGCAGCTGTCTGCCAGTACCCAACTTGCAGAAAAAAATGTTTTTTTTTTTATTCTGGTTTTTTTTTCTGTAGTGTAGCTTCCCTCCCCCCACAGACTAACCCCCACACCTTGATTGATTTATTTTTATTAAACTATTATTCCCCTTTTTGTAGCATTTTATTAAACTTTTTTGCTGTAGTGTAGCGTTTCTCACCCGCTCCCTCCCCGTGCACACGCCCGCCCTACCGTGCGCGCCCCCGGACATCCCCGCCCACGATCCCGCCCCCCTCCACATCACCAGTGCCAACGATGGCCGCCACCCGCCTCCCGGTCCGGCTCCCACCCACCAACGAGGAAAGCCACCAATCTCGGGTGCAGAGAGGGCCACAGAGTGGCTCTCTCTGCACCGGATGGCTTAAAAAGGTTATTGCAGGATGCCTCCATATCGAGGCATCACTGCAATAACCGGAAAGCAGCTGGAAGCGAGCAGGATCGCTTCCAGCTGCTTTCCACACCGAGGACGTGCAGGGTACGTCCTCAGGCGTTAACTGCCTTTTTTTTTTAGGACGTACCCTGCACGTCCTTGGTCGTTAAGGGGTTAAAAAGAGAAAAGGTTTTTTTAAATGTAGGAGAAATATATGTAAGACCTGCAATTATGTTACAGAGGGAGACAACTGCATATCTACATATACACAAAAAACCTATAAAATAAATTTTTGCATGAATTGCAATACAACACATGTCATATACTTGTTGACCTGTAGAGGGTGCTCTAAGCAATACGTGGGGAGAACAAAGAGACCCCTAAAAGACAGGTTTTTGGCCCATATTAGATCCATTGAGGATCCGGAATCCGATACCCCCATTGCTAGACACTTCAGGGAATTCCATAATGCACACCCTAACTTATTAAATGTACAGGCCATTGATCATGTGCCATTATGGAAAAGAGGGGGAGATAGAGAGGTAAAATTGAATACCAGAGAGATATTTTGGATATTCACTCTTAACACAAGTATCCCTCATGGCCTAAATTTCAGAAAGGACATAGATTTATGTGTTTAATGACCCTTTAACAACTACATATATAAATATACCTTTTTATATTATTACTGTTATATACACTATTAAGAGGCATAATATGTATAATAAATTGTATTAGTAGTGTTAAATTTGACTGACAGAAAGTATGACAATTTTGCATTGGCTTATATGGAGATAGTAATAATAAGTGTATACACCTTTAATTGGAATCCCTATTTAAGGTGAGATGTCTGGGTCACCTGTGAGCAGTGAACAAGTGCCGGACAGCACGAAACATGTCTGCTGCAAGCTGACCCAGCTATCTCCATTTGCCTGTCTGCTACAGGAGCTGCTATACATGTACTGATAGTGCATATCTGTTTTTATCGTGGATTGCTTCAATAAAGTTTTGTTTTATGGATACTCTGGAGCCACGACATTCCTTCTTTTAATCTATATACATATATATATTGAAAAAACAGAGCTCACTACGATGGGAATCTTTCTAGCAATATCTCACTTTATTAGTGAACGTTTTCGGACCACAAAAAGTCCGTCCTCAGACAAAAAGACACACTTTTTGTCTGAGGACGGACTTTTTGTGGTCTGAAAACGTTCACTAATAAAGTGAGATATTGCTAGAAAGATTCCCATTGGAGTGCGCTCTGTTTTTTCAATATATATGTGCTCTGTTTTTTCAATGTTTACATATTGTTCTGCTGCACCCTGGGCTGCTGAATACGTATGTCTGGAGTGCATTTTGTTCTTAATATATTATATATATATATAGGACAGCAGACCATCCAAATAGGGTGTCACTACACCTGTAGTTTAGTTTATAAATAGATAAAAGCACTTTGTGAAAATACAGTGTTGCTACATCTGTAGCTAATTATATTAATAAAATATTGTTGATACACCTGTAGCTTTATTATATTTAACATATTTTGGATATATTTAGGACAGCAGTCCATCCAAAAAAGGTTGTATATATAAATATATATATATATATATATATATATATAAATATATATATATATATATATATATAAATATATATATATATATATATATATATATATATATATATATATATAATTATTATTTTTTAAATAAGTCTGGCCAAATAGGGTGTTGCTACACCTCTAGATTAATTATATAATATAAGATAGCAGACCATCCAAATGAGGTGTCACTATACCTGTAGCTTAATTTATATAAAGATAAAAGCACCTTTTAAAAAAAACAGTGTTGCTACATCTGTAGCTTAATTATATAAATAAAATATTGTTGCTATATTATATATAACATATTTTGGATATATTTAGAACAGCAGTTCATCCAAATAAGGTTGTCGCTACACCTGTAGGATATATATATATATATATATATATATATATATACACACACATACACACACACATATATATATATATATATTAAATAAGTCTGGCCAAATAGGGTGTTGCTATACCTTATAGATTAATTATATTTGTAGGCCAGAAGTCCATCCAAATAGGGTGTCACTACACCTGTAGCTTCAATACATATATTCAATAACTAATAATATATTTTTTTTAAAAACATGCAGCGAAAAAGAAAGTTATCTTTAGAAGAATAATCTGATGCAAAAAGGAGATGAAATGAGAGAGATAAAAAAATAAAAATAAAATGAATGATGAAGAAAGGGCCCATTTAAGGGAAGCAAAAGATGTTCAGAAAAGAAGAGAGAGAACAAATATAACAGAAAATCAGAGACATAAAGAACAACATAGAAACGCATTTGCTTATAGAAAAGCACGTGCAGAAAATGAACGATCTCAAACAAAAAAACAGCTTAGCATAAGCAATACAGAAAGGGAACGTAAAAGCAAACTTAGTGCAAGTCGTGTTCAATGCCTTCGTACATATTTTGCAAAACAAACTCAACACATTGCTGCAATTGAGAGATATGATGATTCATTTGATTATCATAACTGTGGAGAGCTAAATGTTATATGCAGTACATTTTCCAAAAGAGCAGCCATCAGACAAACTATTCAGTCAATGCTGCAACAAAGGAAAAGTAATTATTGAACCTATTAAAGTCACTCCTTTAATACAAAGCCTAAAGACAGGAACTCAAAAACATTCAAAAAACTTTCACAAAAACATTAGATCTTGTCCAAGTCAGGTGCGGACGACGGCTCAGAGCCATCGCAAGCACTCACCCACCTTGAGGGCAATCTGGGGGCTCTCACTGACTCCCACCCCGGCGATCTGGCCTGTATAGTGACGGCATCGCTGGGGCTTCATGTTTCGCATGGTGACGTCACACCAATGATGTGATGACATCACCACGCAACTTTATTTAGAAATTACAATGTACAATATAGGGAAACGGGGGGCATGCTGCTTAGAAGCCGGTATCTCAGGCATCTAAGCAGCTACAGACCCCCAAAACCCACCGTTGCAAAGGTAATCGCCTAATCTTTCCAAAGGTATAACTATTGGGGATCTGGGGGAAAAAAAAAAATATATATATATATATTTAAAAAAATAAAAAAAGCTCAAATCCAGCTTAGCACCCAGGTGGGAATGACTTAGCACTCAAATGGTTGAATAATTATTTAGCATTTGCTTCAATGGGATCAAATATTGCTCCTCCTCCTGATTATGGTCCTAACTGCTTTAGAATTAATGGGCAAATTTATCACAGAACTGGATCACTTCATCCTTCCAATGAGGATAACCGAAAGTTTGCACAACAATATATTCTTGATCCTGATGAGGCTGCACAACAGCGCCTTATGATCAATGAGAAGCCAGATAGCAACCCTGAACTAATGACTGAGTTGAGTTCTTTTATGGCTTTAAACAATCCTTTTGCTGAAGCATGCAAGATGTTGTATGAAGTAGAACAGCAATGCTTAGAAGATGCATCCCAAAATCGTGTTATACCTGCAACCATGGCAATAGTACAAGATCGTAAAAACGATCAACGTAGATATACTGCTCCTCGGTGTAATGAGGTAGCTACTATTTTTCAAAATGCAGATGGTGAACCTCCTTTTGAGCAAGATCTTATTATTCATTGTCGAAGTCCTAACAATTAAAAAAAAAAGGATAAGCATTTTAGATCCAAATTTGGAGTCAATGTTGTATCCACTTATTTTCTCTTTTGGGGACCAAAGTTGGTCACCTAAAATGAAACTTAATTACAACCCTATTACTGTAACAAACATAAGAAGTCAATCTTTAGCAAAGCCAAGAGAAAGGGTCACACAAATGCAATTTTATGGGTACATGCTTTCCATCCAACATGAGTTTAACCCATTTCTGAGTTATGTCAAATTGACCCAGCAGTACTTTTTAGATGCATACGTTAAAACAGAAGGTAATCATTTAAACTATGTTAGACAAAATCAGTCAAAATTGAGGGTTGAAAAGTACACAGGTCTCATGGACCATATTTAAAGTATAGCTGCAGACCATGGTTTACTTCCAGGAAAAGCAGTTATACTTCCATCTACATTCCAAGGTAGTCCAAGAAACATGGTACAGAATTACCAAGATGCCATGGCTATTGTTAGAAAGTATGGAAAACCTTATTTTTTCATAACCATGACATGTAACCCAAAATGGTAAAAAATTGTTGTTAATCTCAAAGAAGGTCAAGCAGTTGAATTTTGTCCTGATTTAGTGCCAAGAGTTTTTCCATTTAAAACTTCGAGAACTTCTTGATGATATCACAAACAAAAATGTTTTTGGTAAACCAGCTGCCAAAGTTCATGTTATTGAACATCAGAAACGTGGATTACCTCATGCACATATTTTGCTTATTTTATCTGCAGAAGATAAGCCTAAAAATGCTAAAGTAATTGATAGCTTTATTTCTGCAGAAATACCTGACATTTAAGTCAATCCCTGGTTACATGCAATTGTTACCAATCACATGACACATGGGCCCTGTGGGGAGCATAATCTAAGATCTCCATGTATGGTTGATGGTGTTTGCTCTAAGCAATTTCCAAAATCCTTCCAGGAAGAAACTTTGATCAATGTAGATGGTTATCCACATTACAAGAGATCCAAAAAAACTGTTTCTATTAAAATAAATGGAAAAAAATTGATAACTCTTGGGTTGTACCATACAACCCATATTTGACATTAAAATAGAACTGTCATATTAACATAGAAAGCTGCGCTTTCATAAAAAGTAGAAAAGTACATATTCAAATATATTTATAAAGGGCATGACTGTGCTAATATAGCAATTAAAGAACAGGAAACTCTTCTTCATGATGAGATAACTTCCTTTATGTATTCTCGATATGTCAGTGCTCCAGAAGCAGCATGGCGGCTTTTTGGTTTCCATATGCACCATCAATCGCATACCATCGTGCGATTACAAGTTCCCCTTCCTGGAGAACAGTCAGTATATTTTACTGAAGATAATATTGAAACTGCTGTAGAAAGACAACAATTAAGAGACACCACTTTGACTGCTTGGCCTTATGTTAAACCAAGAAGATTTGTCAGCTCATGCATTTTTTTACACTGATATTCCTCAGCATTTTTTTTTCATCAAAAGAAAACAAAATGGAAAAAAGAGTACAAGGTCGAGAAAATAACACCATTAGTCGCATGTACTCTGTAAATTTAACTTCAGATGTTGAGATATTTTGTTTATGATTACTTTTACTCCAAGTTAAAGGAGCAATTTCTTTTGAAGATATCCAAACAGTTGATGTAGTTCAGTTTTACACATTTAAAGAAGAAATTCAAAAACGCTGTCTTTTTGAAGATGATCAATCATGGGACTTAACTATGCATTAAGCTGCAAGTGAAATGATGCCTCGACTGCTTAGAGAGCTTTTTGCTCATATTTGTGCTTTTTGAAAAGTACAAAGAAAAACTCTTTGACGACTTTTCAAGACACCCTGGTCACACACCAGAGTGTCAAAATTGTTTAAATTATGCACTTAGAGATATTCAGAATATCTTGATTGTTAATGGCAAAAAAATTCAGGATTTTGGTTTACCAAAAAATCCCAGAGACCTCTATGAGGCTTCTTTTGAAAGTTATACTGGAGTCCAAATGAAGGCATCTTTTAATGATCTTCAAAGACAAAGTTTTGAAGAAATCATTGCTGCTACAGAAATGTACACTTTACCACAAAGGTGTTATTTCCTTGATGGTCCTGGTGGTAGTGGTAAAACCTACCTATACAATACTTTGTTGAGGACATTTAGAGGAAACAGTGAGGTAGCATTACCAGTTGCTTCAACAGGTATTGCGGAAAATTTGCTTGAAGGTGGACAAACATAGCACTCGCAGTTTAAGTTGTCAGTTCCTTTGCTGGATACTTCAACCTCTTCCATGAGGCAAACCTCTAATGATGCGCAAATGATTCGTACAGCAAAGATTATTATTTGGGATGAATCTACCATGCCTTCCAGTGATGCACTCAGATGCGTCAACAAACTCCTTCAGGAGTTGATGAATAACATTTTGGAGGAAAAACAATTCTGCTCAGAGGTGATTTCAGACAAACTCTTCTTGTTGTTGCACATGGAAGTAGATCAGCTATAGTTGAAGCCAGCATAAAATTCAAACCACTCTGGCATAAGTTTAAGCTTTTGAAGCTGACAAATAATGTAAGATCTGTTGATCCTGAGTTTAGCTCTTGGCTTCTAAAGCTTGGAGATGGAATACTCACAAACGAGCATGGCTTTCATGAAGATATCTTTGAAATTCCATCTCAAATGATCTGCAAAGACTCCATTATAAAGGATATTTTTATCTAAATGGCAATTTTCTGTAAAAATAATTGTGATGTTGACAAGATCAATGAAGAAGTTCTTACTTTGTTAGAAGGTGAAACCTTTACTTATTTGAGCAATGATTCTTTTGATGATGAATCACAGGAAGACAGGGATAATTACCCAGTTGAGTTTTTAAATAAATTAGCTCCTTCTGGAATGCCAGTTCATAAACTGAATCTTAAAATTGGCAGTATTATTATGCTTTTGTGTAACCTTAATACTAAGAGAGATCTATGTAATGGCTCCAGATTGGTTGTGAAAGCTTTGCAGAAAAACTTAATTATTGCTCAAGTATTAACAGGTACCGCTGAAGGGAAAAATGTCTAAATTCCTCCAATAGACTTAGCCCAAAGTAATACAGAACTTCCTTTTATATTATGAAGAAGACAATGTCATGTTAAATTGGCATTCGCTATGACTATTAACAAGTCTCAAGGTCGGTTCTCAATTCATCTACCATAAAAATCGAGTTGCCGGTTTACTTCTGGGGAGGAGCCTAGACGCAGTACGTGCAAGCGTCAGGCAGAGTGACTGACCTCCAAAATCATTGGCGGGGATTGAGCTTGCCGCAACCCCAAGTCCTGGTGTGATTACTGGGCCAAAGATTGAGGCTCGCCGCAAGTCTGGTAGCGGTACCGAAAGTAACGGCCCTGAGAATAGCGGACAGGAAAGCAAGGAAACCAGTGAGCTGGAAGCCCCCTCTCTCCCACCGATGCTGCGTGAGAGAGGCAGGCGCTAAAGAGAAAGTGGCAGAATATACCAGAGCTAAACCGGCTAATTGAGCCAAAAGAGGCAAGCACGCACCAGCCCTGAGCTAGCCTGTGAGGGCAGTAGGAGGATCTCGCAAAGAGGACTTGCATCGGTACTGTGAGTAATAAAAGGGGGCATTTTGTCTCCAGTTGGATTCAGACATGAAAATGTTTCATTTATACGGCCACGCAAGTTAGTAGTCAAATTCAAGTATAACTGAACATTAAATATCAATAACCTGCGGAAGCTAAGATATAGGCTGTTTCTCATGTGGCAGTTTAGCTATGGAGTTGAGACTATAGTTACACAGAGTTGTTAACTGCTTGCTGTTTGCAATAAGTGCTGGATAACATAATATCAACTGTTAACTGTTTGCTATAAATGCTGGATGACATAATATCAAGGCAGTACCATTGAAATGTTGTGAGTAAAAACCAAGAAGAAGCCGTAGAGGGAGAAAATATTTGGTTGAAGCTGCAATTTGTCCCTACATTTTGGAACAAAGAATTTTGTGCTTGACTACTGTTTGCTTTTCTTTCTTCCCCCACTATTTTATTATACAACAAGACAGACAAAAAAAAAAAAGAGGGGATGCCTACTAGATGGAGAACTTGCTGATTTGCAAATAGAAGAAGCTGCACTTGAAAATTATTAAAATCTGTTTCCCACTTGTGGGGTGCTAATTATAAGTAGGCAAGCAGTATCCCAATGGGTGAACTTATTTGGTAACAAACAAAGGTTGGAGCATTAAGTGTTACCTACAAGGAAGATTATATGCTAAGCTTAAGTACATTTTAAGATGCTATGTCAACTATAAAATGCCTATTTAACCTATAGCCCTATTGAAGAAGTCAAGATATATTTGTAACTAGCAACGAGATGAGCTAAAATCCTGGCTCCTATTATTCTGTTGTATTCTTGTTTGAACTTTTACCTTTTAGTGCTGGATGCCTGCACTAAGAGGATATACTTTTTGTTCTTGGCTAAGCAGAAAGAATTTGTAGAAGAATAAAGTGTATAAGGAACAAAGGGGGAAGAAGAAACAGTGGGGGTTGGGGGAGGAGAGATAGGGGAACAAGTTTGTGTTTACACAGTGAATTTAGCAGATCTGCACACAATGTATGCAGGGACGATTAGCAACATATAAATATTGGGATGTGTATATTGTTTTGCAAGGGTATTGAGTGATGATACTGAGCTAAACTGTATATTGTATATATTTTATTGAGAAAAACTGTACATTGTATATAATGGTATCAGTGTTAAGGCAGTGAAGGCAAAAAATAGCTGCTTATGGATACATTTCTAGGCCCTAGCAAAATGCCGCCTAAATTAAAGAGTAATGATAAAAAACAGAGGAGACCCTCTGAAGGGTTAAATGAATCTGCAAGTATTTCTACAGAAAGTTTAAGTGTAGACAAAGAGTCACATTTTATTGTACAACAAATTTCGTTAATTTTTCTTCCCAAAATGGATAGTTTGCAAAAGGGTCTAGACAATATTACTGAAGAGATTAAACAAATAGCTACAAGGTATACTGAATTAGAAGAGAGAGAAGAGAGAGAAGAGAGAGTGTCTGATCTGGAAGATATTTCCTCATCACAGGCTAACAAAATGGAGAATGTTCTTAAACAAAATCAAATGTTATATTAGAGGCTTGAGGACCTGGAAAATAGGTAGAGACGCAATAATATTCGAATACTAGGGATCCCAGAATCTATTAAGGCATATGAGCTGCTACATTTTTGTGAAACTATGCTTCCTAAATTATTGAAATTACCAGAGGAAATGTTAAAGAATAGTATGGAAAGAGTACATAGAATAGGCCCAGAGAATCAAGGTGGAGAGAACAATAAATATCCCAGACAGGTCATATGTAAACTATTACACTTTCAAGTAAAAGTAGCTATATTACAGGCATATAGAAAAACTGACTCAGTAATGTATGAAGGATCAAAATTGCTTCTTTTTCAAGATTACTCAATAGATTTAGGAAACGCAAAGAATTTTCATCATTGTGTACTTATCTTAACAAACAAAGAAGGCATGAAGGCCTTTCTTATGTACCCTGCAAAATTGAAAATACAAACTGATAGGGGGCCCAAATTTTTTGACTCGCCTCAAGAAGCACAGAAATACTTAGATTTAAAGACTTAGTCAACTATAGGGAATATATAGCTAATATCTATGTGTAGGTTAATTGGAGGAGTCTGATGTGTGTGTTTTTAGAGGCAGGGTTTTTTTTTTCACACACTCATTATGAGTATAATTGAATATGATAAAATCCTCAGGGATAATTTATTTTTTTTTGCCACAGAAAAAGGGTAATAATACCCAGCACAAATGTAAGAAAGTATTTTTTTTTTTACACTCAATGGACTTTATTTTGCTTTTTTTTTTTTTTTTGTCACAAGGGGCTTCGCGTTGCTTTAACGAAATAGGTTTTTGATATCGAAATGGGAAGTAGTGGTAATTTTTTGTATATTGCACAAGATTGGTTATGTTGTTGTTTTTTTTTTTTCTCTCTCTCTTTTTTCCTCTTCGCCTTTGGTCCCCCCCCCTTTCTCCCACCCTTCCTCTCTTCTCTCTCTTCAAAAACTGGTATTATAAAATTTATAGAATATGGTAATTAAAGTTACATCATGGAATGTGGGAGGTTTCCACTCGCCCATTAAAAGACATACGAATATTACACATTTAAGGAGGCTAAATACGGATATAGTGTTCTTACAAGAAACGCACTTATCTGATCAGGAGCATTTAAAACTACGCAGAGATTAGGTAGGGACAGTACTCTATGCATCATACTCTAGGGCCAAAAGAGGGGTAGCAATCTTGTTTGGTAAACGTCTCAATATTGAAATTATTAACTCAATTATAGATAAAGAAGGGTGATTTGTGATAGCTCAGGTTAATATCGGAGACAGGATGCTGACTCTCTGCAATGTCTATGCTCCAAATGAAAAATCGAATAGATTTTGGACCAAATTGATTCGGAGATTGCTTCCATTTCAAGATAAAAATTTAATTCTGGGAGGGGATTTTAATCTAGCTCCCGATCCGGTATGTGATTGATTAAGATTAAATCAGAATAGATTAGATTCTAAAAAAACGGTTATCGGTTCATTTGAAAGGAAAATTTTTGAAAAGTTAAAGGAGTTTTTACAACTAAGAGACATTTGGAGATTATGTAACCCAGATGGTAGGGATTATACTTGTGCTTCGAGAGCTGTCCCTACTTTATCGAGAATTGATTTATTTTTAGTTTCGGATACATTTATTCCAAGGATTTCGGGAACTAAGATACATAAAATATTAGTGTCAGATCACGCACCAATTGAATTAGATATTCAGGATAAAGAACCACGTAAAAATAGAAACACATTTAGATTTCCTTATTATTTATATTCTTCAAAAAATTTTCAAGATTATGTAAATCAGGCATGGAAGGACTATGCAACTGATAATATAGAATATTTTAATAAACCAGAGTTACTTTGGGAAACAGCGAAGGTAGTACTAGCAGGTAATATTATCTCTTATGATTCAAACTTGCGTAAAAATTCCCGACGGCAATTGCAAACTATCCAGGGGAACCTGGCGAGAGTGCATCATGACTATTGTGACAGACCGTCGGCAATAACACGGGAGGCATACTGGAGAAGTAAAGAAGAATTAGATGCCCACTTAGTAGAATATTCTGTGCAGGCACAATTCAAGAGCAATAGTAGGTATTATAGGTGGGGAAATAGGTCAGGGAAGTTCCTGGCCTCTATAATCAAGGCTAGAGTAGCTCGGAAACATACAGCAGCGATTAAATATAAAGGAACTCTATATAAAACGTTGGAAGATATCGCAAAGGCTTTCTACAATTATTTCACTGAATTATATACTAAGCAAGATAGGGATACAGACTACTGGAGGGATACATTTTGGGAAAATATGAATCTACCTAAGATAACAGAAGAGCAATTGGAAAATCTAAATGCACCCATTTCTGAACAAGAAATTGGTAGGATCATATCCTCTCTGGCAAACGGGAAAGCACCTGGTCCAGATGGGATCCCTATAGAAGCATATAAAATACTGAGAACACAAATCTCCCCATTATTAAGCAGATTATTTAATGAATATTTTCAAGGGGGAAAAAAAACCTCACAATTTTTCTCTAGTGGATATATCTCATTAATATTGAAACCTAATAAGCAGGAAGAGCAACCAGAGTCGTATAGACCGATCTCTTTGCTTAACGCGGATTATAAGATACTAATGAAATTAATAGCAGAAAGATTGAAAACTATTCTACCTGATCTTATTAATCCAGAACAGACAGGATTTATGCATGGAAGAACCTCAGTGAAAAATCTAAGAAGAGTTCTGCATGCAATATCACATTTTTGGAGAGATTCTTCTAAGGAGAACCCAGGAAACCTGCCGGAGGCCTTCCTGCTGTCCTTGGACGCAGAGAAGGCCTTCGACAGGATAGAATAGAATCACTTGTTTATGACCCTGGAATGGTTCGGATTTAAGGGCCCATTTATATCTTTAATAAAGAACATATATCTCTCTCCGATAGCGTATATTTTGGTAAATGGAGTATTTTCAACAGGGGTTAAGCTGTAAAGAGAAACTAGACAGGGGTGCCCCTTGTCCCCACTTCTTTTTAATTTAAGTTTAGAACCTTTAGTGATAAAATTGAAGAAATCGTATCCAGGGATAGGAATAGGCGATGTTAGATTACATCTGTCTCTTTACACGGATGATATGCTAATGTTTGTAGAGGACCCAGTGAGATATATACCAATAATTCTACAAGTTCTGGAGTCATTCGGGAAAATAGCAGGATATAAGGTTAATATGGCCAAGTCGGAGATTCTCTGGTTGAATAAAAAATCTGAAGACAAGAATAGGTATAATTTTCCATTTAAAGAAGTAGAGCAAACTTTAACATACTTGGGTATCCATTTATCTAATGATCCTGATGCAATGTATAATTTAAACATCTTGAAACAGTGTGCAGAAATTGTAGCTCTATTAGAGAGTTGGCATCAACTCCCCCTATCTATAGCTGGGAAAGTGGATCTTATTAAGATGGTAATCTTGCCCAAAATATTATATCCCCTTATGATGCTCCCGATTCTTATAGTGAGAAGAGATCTGCAAAAGTTAAATAGTGCAGTTCGAAGATTCATCTGGAAAGGGAAAAAAGAAAGAATCGCACTAAAAAAATTACATGCACCATATCTTAGCGGAGGTTTAGGTTTACCTGATATCAGGCTTTATAATTGGGCAGCTCTAGCACGTATAGTATTGGATTGGCAATTAAACTCACAACATTTCTATGAAGAGGATTTAGAACAATCAGTGCTGGGAGAGATTGGTCTATCTTATTTACCATATAGTCAGTATAAAGATCTACCATTGAATATTAGAAACCATTGTTTATATAAGGACGCTCTAGTAGCATGGAGATTAGCACATAAATATCTGAAACGAACGTTTCCATCCCCTAAATATATCCCACTAGTGGGAAATAAGGATTTTCCACCAGGGATGGATAAAAGCCCTTTTCAATTTTGGAAAGAAAAAGGGCTCCAAAAGATTGGCGATATGCTGGACCCTCTAAACAAGTCAGTCAAGACTTTCCAGGATGTTTGTTTAAATGGGACAAGGCTCAATTTAGAGGACAAAGTTTATTGGTAATTATTATCCTCCTAGCGAGGAAATGTATATTAGAACAGTGGATTACTATAAAAACTCGAACTATGACACAATTGAAGAATAAATTACAGAGACAGATGTGGATCGAACAATGGGACACTAAATTAGACTCAAAAAACAGAATTAAAGGTTTTCTGAGTAAATGGCAGATATATATAAAGACGTTAGAGCCTAGTGAGCAGAAAAAAATACTACTTCCATTTATCTATACTGAAATAATAATAATAGAGGATAGGCTCAGAGGAGAATGGCCTTGTTTGGAGAACAATACAGGACAACAGGGTGTTGGAGAGGGGAGTTGAGAGGAGGGGGAGGAGATGGGAGTTGAGAGGACTTTTTTTTTTTTTTTTTCTCCTTTCTGTTTTATTTTTCTTTAATTTTACCATTCCCCTGCCTTTCTTGTGTTTAAGGAACCCTTTGGATTATATTGGTAATTAAAGTGAACAAGTATAAAAATGACATGTATAAAGAGAAGCAATTATATGACTGACTTAAAAGAGAAAAGAACACAGAAAGTAAGAAGTTGTTGTAAACAATATATAAAACTGTAAAACACATTCAAGTGGATTATGTATAAGTATAAATATTGTCTTGGATGTAAAAGAGCATTGTTATGTTATCAATGTAATTCTGTGTATTAAATAATAAAAAATAAAAAAAAAGTCTCAAGGTCAAACTTTAGATAGAGTTGGCATCTATTTGCCTGAACCTGTTTTCAGCCATGGTCAGCTATATGTAGCTTTCTCTTGAGTAAAAAGCTCTGCTGATGTAAAAGTTAAAGTCATAGATGGGCAAGAATAAGGCTACTTATTAACAAGAAGTGATGCTTGTTTTACAAAAAATGTGGTCTACAAAGAAATATACTCAAAGTAGATATAATTAGAAGAGCAACAATTTTGGATATATTTAGGACAGCAGTCCGTCCAAATAGGGTGTTGCTACACATGTAGCTTAAATATAAATATATATATATATATATATATATATATATATATATAATATAAAATACGTGTGACCAAATAGGCTGTTGCTATACCTGTAGCTTATTATATATATATATATATATATATATATATATATATATATATATATATATATATATAAAATAATTTTTATATATTTAGGACAGCAGTCCGTAAAAAATACGGTGTTGCTACACCTGTAACTTAAATATTTATATAAAAGCAGACTTACCAAATAGGGTGGGTGTTGCTACATCTGTAGCTTCAAAAATAAATAGACTGCACTCTGGGCAGGATTATCGCCTAGTGTTGTAATAAAGGTATTAACAGATTCACATGCTCATACACACATTCACTCACCACCCACACACATACTCATATACACACACGCACACACAGATAGAAAAAAGAAGGAAGAGAGAAGGGGAGATAACAGAGAAATAGAGAAAGAGAGGTGGGAGAAAAAAGAGGAAAAGAGAGAGGTGGGAGATAGCAGAGGAAGATAAATAAGTGTGGGGAAAGAGAAGAGAGGAGGAGATAACAGTGGAAGAGAAAGAGTTTGGTAGAGAAAAGCGAAAGAGTGGGAGAGGGGGAAAGAACAAAGGAAGAGAGAGGGGGAACCAAAAAGGGGAGAGTGAAGGGGTAGAAAAAAGAAGGGGGAGAGAACAGAAAAGGAGATAAGGGGGAGAGAACAGAGCAAAACAGGGAGAGCAGGGAGAGAACAGAGGAAGAGACAGAGGGAGATAACAGAGGAAGTGCAGAAGGGGAGAGAGAGAAGGGTGAGAGAACAGAAGGGAACAGGTGGGTGTTAAAAAACAGAGAAAGACAGAGAGAGAAGGAAAGTACAGAGGAAGAGAGGGGGTGAACAGAAAGGATAGACATAGATGTGGGAAATAACTGAGGAAGAGAAGGGGGAAGAACAGACGAGGAGAGAGAGAGGGAGGGAAAGAGGAGGGAACAGAGGAACTTTTAAAATACAGTATCTAACAAAAATGAGTACAATCTTCACATTTTTGAAAATATTTTATTATATTTTTTCATGTGACAACACTTAAGAAATGATACTTTGAGACTTCCGGTGGGAGGGCTTAGCGGATGGCAGCGGAGAACGAGAGCTCTGACATTGAAAGCTTAAAAACGCTAAAATATCTGATTCTTTGCTGCCAATCCGTCTTCCCCACAGTTACATCTTGTCGGGTGCTCCTTCATCGGATATCGCCGACCAATCAAAAGCAGCTGTGCAGAGTTTGCCATCTACTCTAGCCCCCGGTAGCGCTGAAGTGCAGAAACCCACGTGGAAAATTGTTTTCAACATCCCTAATTAGCCTACACTGGCAAGTTATACAAAGGTACCTGAAGCAAGGGAGATCCTCATCTGATCCACCCGGCTGATCCGAGTGCCTGGAGCCCCTGTGGAGAAGCGGGCCTGGACTTGCACGGACATTTTCCATGCGGTACAGCGTGGGTGCAGGGGATTTCTAACAGGTCAGTCACGCAGCCACAGTTGAACATCTATTGTGCCCCGGATCTGTGGGGCCTGCCTTAAACACATACACCTGCTGCCCCGGAAGGGTTACATAGATTGGGGCTATATATCATTGGTGAAGATCAGCACGGGTATAGCAGGGGCATAACACGCAAGGAACCTTACCCACGTGAGTGGCGGGCCTAGGCCTCCGCAGACATTTTTCTCATTGTACAACCGGGGTATAAACACTGGAGGGTTTATAGAAGGTCAGACATAAGGCTAACATTAATTCCTGCAACTGTGCTCAGCATTGGTATGGCAATAATATAGCAGGCAGGACATCTTTTGCACGCGGCCTACACTGACCTTCTTCTCACTTTGAAGCCTGAATGCAGGCACCGGAGGGCCTATAACAGGTCAGACATAAAGTTGACTTTGATTCCTACTTTGGTGGCGCCCTGGGGGTTGAGGCCTGCTTTGACCACCTGCATTTGTGACCCCAGAGGGCTCATAGAGTCTGGTATATGAACGGTCTGGTTTGAAAATTGTGACCAGCATTGATTCAGCAGTGACATAGCAAGCAGGGGGATCCATTCACACAGCTCACACTCAGATTTGGAGGAAGGCCGGTGCCCCGGTCACTTAATTTTAATAAACCTACCAGGCCTGGCTACTGGATCCACTTGGGCTCCCGGCCTGTACCTCCCTTCTTGAAAGTACATTGTAAGACTGCTTGAAGCTATTGGGGAGGAGGCCTAGGGGGACCGGTGGTGAGCAAGTGGAACACTCTCTTCACCTTTCTGTGTGATATAATGCAAATCTAGTTGTACATATTGCTAGAGGACATTCGCAGTTATAACCATCTGCCTGGTGTTACGCTCTGGAAGGGGTTTTGAGCGGTGGATGATTCTGCCGATGAAAGTGGACGAGTATTTTCAGAGACTAAACTCTTCTCAGGGTGATAAAATGAGTCAAAAGAACAAGGGCAATGATAGAAAGTCTAAGCATCAGATGGAGACCCAAGCAGTGATTGAGCCATGCCTGGATGATACCGTCAAACGCATGGGAGATCAGGCCCAACTCATGAAGGATCTGAAATCCTTCTTTCTTCCTAAAATGGAAAACTTGCAAGCGGGCCTTGATACCCTGACTAGTGAGGTTAGACAATATTCCACCCGCCTCTCTGATGCCGAGGGCCGTATCTCTGAGATAGAAGATAGGCAGGCTGCATCTAGTAATTCAATACAACAGATTCTTCGTCAAAACAAGTTACTCCAGGAACGTGTGGATGACTTGGAAAACCGTAGTCGCCGCAACAATCTCCGGGTGGTTGGACTACCTGAAAAAGTTAAGGGCAAAGACCTTCTGGCCTTTACAGCCTTAATTCTACCAAAGCTTCTAGGAATACTTCAGGATGTCTTGCCCCTGGATGTGGAGAGGGCCCATAGAATTGGGCCGGAGAGAGGTCTGGAAAATGCCAATATGAAACCCAGGCAAGTGATCTTCAGGTGCCTTAATTTCCAGGAGAAGCTGAAGCTTCTAAGAGCCTACCGCCTCCAGAAAGAAGTCTCGGAAGTTACAAAGCAACGTAAAGATTTCTCACCTATCTGTTCCCGCTTGTATGAGCAGGGTCGTCAAGTGGCCTTGCTATTTCCAGCCAAGCTCCGTTTACAGACTCCCTCAGGCCCCAAGTTTTTCCACTCCCCCCAGGCAGTGGAGAGCTATCTGGAGACGAAGAGAAAACAGAGAGACCCTGACTGAAAGTCCCGAGTGAGAACTAATATGTAACTATATCTTGATTGCTAATGTTTATGTTCATATTTACACTCATAGTGTACATGGAGGGGACACCCCAAATAGGTTGTATCGCTGACACCTGAGCGTGTTATGCAAATACCGTCCATATTTTGTTATTTAGGTTGATGTTATTTAGGAATGTGTTACAGTTGTTTTATGAATGTTTGACTGCTTTGCTGAGTTTTATAATCACTTATCTAGGGATCCTCATTTCTGTAAGGGTTATTATTACTGTGAATGGGATGATGCTGGCGTATCTTAAAATGCTAGAACAGGGGAGATGCCTTATCTGCTTTATTTCAGGCAAGGGCCGTGTCCAGGGGATTCTTAGGGGTTCTGGGATGCCTAGCCTTTATGTTAAAGAAGGTGCCTTTGAAAATGTAACCTGCTATGACCTTAAATATTTATGGTTCTTTTACTGGAAAGATTGATCTTAGAAATGTCTGAAATGCAGGATATGCCGACCCTGAATAAGTTCACAAGAGTGTTTGTTAGACTCAATGTATATCACTGCTTATTCATCTACCACCGGCTAGGAATTAATATTAATGTATGCCTTTTACTGTTTACAGGGCTTGATGTTCTTCTTTGCAGGTGTACCTTTTTTTTTTTTTTTTTTTCATACTTATTGAGTCATGATCATTGTAATGTATTACTGTCTGCTCTTTCTCACAAGACAACTAGCGGAATAGGAAATGTATGGGTCGCACTCTGGTATTTGCAAGGAAACTCCCTCAGTTTCGCTATACCTCCCTCCCTTCCCTCCCCCCCTCCTTTTTTTTTTTTTTTCTTCCTCTCCCTCTCTCTCTGTTATTCCCCACCGTCCTCAGGCCTTCTACTTATGTTGACTTAAATGACACTTAGATTGACATCATGGAATGTGGGAGGTATCAACTCTCCGGTTAAACGGAGAACAATACTCTCCCACCTGAGGAAACTGGACTCAGATATAGCGTTTCTCCAGGAGACACACCTAATAGATGAGGAACACATAAAACTGCAACAAACATGGGTGGAGCGGGTTTCCTATCTTTCATACACAAGCTCTAGTAGGGGTCTGGCCATATTATTTGGTAAACGCCTCCCAGTTGAGGTTTTATACACACACAAGGATAGGGAGGGAAGATTCCTTATATTGAAAGTTAACCTTCAGGGCACCATTTATATTCTTTGCAATATATATGCTCCCAACTCTAAGACCTTGGTTTTCTGGGATACGTTGGTCCAGGCATTAGCTCAATTTGTGGGACACCCATTTATCCTTGGTGGGGACTTTAATCTCACTCCACATCCTCGGTTGGATAGGTCCTGGTTGGGTCATATAGATGTAGAAGCTAGGCTTATGAAACAAAAAGGGAAATTTGAGACAAAGGTCTTTTCCAAGCTACAATCGGACCTGGCGGTGTGCGACAAATGGAGAAGGAGACATCCCTGGGAAAAGAATTATACGTGCTTATCAAAGGCCACTGGTTCTTTATCCAGAATAGACATGTTCTGGATATCGGAATGCTTGATACCCAGGGTTAGCCAGGAAAAAATTTACACGATTGTGTTGTCGGATCATGCCCCCGGATTACATTGAAACTCACTCGCAGTAGACCAAATAGAAACACACTTAGATTTCCGTCATACTTGGCCACCTCGGAGGCTTTTCAAAAGTTTCTAACACATTGTTGGAACGATTATTATACAGACAACCAACAACATCTAGACACCCCACAGTTGTTCTGGGACACAGCTAAGGCGGTTTTGACGGGGCACATTATCTCCTATGTGGCAAACCTTAGGCACAGGGCACAGCAAAAGTATGATGACCTGCAGGGAGTCCTGGAACAATCTTACCAAGTGTACTGTACAACTAAGTCTAGGGAGACACATGATGCGTTCATTTTGGCTAAGGAAGAATTGGAGACCTTTCTGAGGCAGAAAGTGGCGTCTGACTTGCTGAAGTCAGCGAGCAGATTCCATAGATATGGTAATAGGTCGGGTAGATTGCTTGCTAACCTGGTGAATAGAAGGGAGATGGGCCGAGAAGTTGCGGTTATTCAGTTTCAGGGTAATTCATACAAGACACCAATGGAGATAGCAGAGGGTTTTGCGCTTTACTATAAACAGTTATATTCTAACCAAGCTACTCCTCCAGCAGAGGTGCTTGAATGCTTTTGGCGTTCGATAACACTCCCAACTCTAACAGAGAATCAATTGGAGTCTCTTAATGCCCCTATCTCGCTTGGTGAGGTACAAGCTATAATAAAATCCTTAGCTCGGGGCAAGGCTGCAGGCCCGGATGGACTTCCAATAGAGTTATATCGGTTGCTTTTGCCACAAGTAACGCCTGTACTACAACAAGTGTACAATGTTTTTTTTCAGGGAGATGGGTGCCCTTCTAACACTTGCACCTCTGCCTACATAACTTTAATCCCTAAGTCAGGGAAAGATCCCTTGGAGCCTGGATCATACCGCCTAATCTCACTCCTCAATTCGGACTATAGCATTTTTACCAAAATTCTGGCCAATCGTTTAAAAACTATCCTGCCCACCCTACTTGACCCTAATCAAACTGGCTTCGTGTATCAGCCTACCTCGGTCACCAACTTGCGGTGGGTGTTGCACGTTATTAACCATTACTGGCAGAGAGAACAGAGTCACACGGGGGAGGACCACTCGGAGGTGTTCCTCCTTTCCCTAGATGCAGAAAAGGCCTTCGACCGGGTCGAATGGCCTTACCTTTTTGATACCCTGGAGCATTTCAATTTCAGGGGCTCGTACCTAGGAGTGTTGAAAAAACTTTACTCGTCTCCTACTGCCCACATCCTAGTTAATGGATGTTTCTCTCCCGGCTTCTCCTTGAAGAGAGGCACTAGACAGGGATGTCCTCTTTCCCCCTTGATCTTTGACCTAGCCTTGGAACCCTTAGCAGTAAAGCTGCGCCAGGTTTTCCCGGGCATGACCGTGGGAAAGAATGTCCTCCAGTTAGCATTATACGCAGATGATATGTTTCTATTTGTGGACTCGCCTAAAATCTTTGTGTCTGTCATCTTGGAAACCCTGGAGTCGTTTGGGCGATTCTCGTGTTACAAGATCAATAACACCAAGTCGGAGATCTTGTGGCTTAGTGGACGCAGATTGGACTCCACTTCATACCCCTTTGTGGAGGTGCAAGATGCCCTCATATATTTGGGCATTAAGCTACACAGGAATCCGCATAAAATATACAGCCTCAATATCACACAACAGTGTGACTTGATATGTTCCAAATTAGCCAGTTGGCATAACCTCCCCTTGAGCCTCACAGGTCGTAAAAGCCTGTTCAAAATGTCCCTGCTACCTAAGCTCTTATACCCCTTATTGATGCTGCCCTTTATGGTGACGAGGGGAGATGAGAGAAAGCTGAACAGGGCTATGAGCCGATTCGTATGGAAGGGGAAAAACCCCAGAATAGCAGCTAGTAAACTGCACTCTTCGTTTCTGAACGGAGGCTTGGGTTTACCGCACATCCAGTGTTATAGCTGGGCGGCACAGATCAGATTAGTATTGGATTGGCAAATGGGAACGGCACACTTCTGTGACATCCGACTGGAGGAGACAATGATTGGTGTGTGTGGGCTGGCTTATCTCCCATACTGCAGACTGGGGGATCTGCCTCAACACATAAAGAATAACTTCCTGTACAGAGATCCGCTTCTGGTCTGGTCTAGGGCGCACAAGATGTTGGGCCATTCACACCCCGCGCTCAGGTATATGCCCATTCGGGGTAACATTGATTTCCCAGGAAGAGATGAACATGCTGGGGGGTGCTCTGGATCCATTGTAGCACACCATCAGAACATTCCAGGAGCTAAAGACTACTTATAATTTACCGAACCAGCATTTCTATGCATACCTACAATTAAGACATTATATTAAAGCATTAATAGACACTAACCCAGGGTTTTGGAGTCAGGCTCCTTTTGTAATTCCCCAAATAGCTTTTAAGTTAGGGAGTTTCTCCATTTCAGAAGTGTATCAGGAACTTCTACGTCATCATGTTACTAAGGTTCAAGCAGGAATGTTGGAAAAACTAAAACTAGACACCACCAATGAAATAACTATTCAGGTGATTAAAGATAGCCTTATGAAAACCAAAACAGCTACACTGGCACTGACGTTGAGAGAGGCGCAAATTAGATCAACAGAGATTATATTACCCCCAGCAGAAGGGCGAAATGGAGCCCCCATAGCCCGAATAGATGTGTGAAGTGTCAATTTCCAGACCCCTCCTTGATTCCCTACTTTTACGAATGCCCGGGAGTTAGGAGGTTTTGGGGATATTTACAATACTGGCTTAAAATTAAATTGTCCATTGATATCTCTTATAACCCCACCAACATATACTTATTCACATGTGGTGCTCACATTCCCCCCCGACAATGACACAATTTAAGAGGGCCCTATTTAAACAGCTGTTTATTGAGCGACAGGACGTGTTCTGGGACACCAAACTTAGACTGAGGCCTTTTCTGAAGAAATGGAAATGCCTGATTGAGAGATTGCCCATAGGGCAACAAAAACAGGTACTGGCACCTTATGCTCAGCATGAGATTGTCCTGGAGGGCATCTTGAGAGGACACTGGCCGGCTTTGTCTCCTGGAGAATCTGCACAAACCAGGGTTGACGATTCTGAACTAATTCTGATTGAGTCCCTCTTTTGATCCCTCGCCCGTTCTTACCTCCTTGTCTCATTTTCCCTCTCCCCTTCACCACCTCTCCTTATAACTTTTTTTTTTTTTCTTCCCCCCTGCCCAGACACACACTCACCCAATTAGGTTATTACAATAAAAGACCCGAGAGTTGCTCTGGAAATATATAACCTGTGTTGCAAAGTGGTTGTGTAAGTTAGGTTAGTTTAAGTTATTGTTAGACTAGTTCATATGGTTCATTGTAAAAATTGGAAAAGTTTTATTGAGAGATACGTTCAAACCAACTACTCAGAAAGAGACTTTATTCTTTCCATTTACTATGTTTATCGGATGGCTCCATGGTCAGCCTTCATATGGATGCCAGCTACATATGGACTGATGCAATGGTCACTGTATATTGTTATTTCTCTTCTATAGCTAAATATGTATGGGATGCATTCATTGTATGATTAATCATTGGCTGTACATGTGGATTGCTTGACAATTTGTTGTATTCTCAATAATAAAAAACGAATTTAAAAAAAAAGAAAAAGAAATGATACTTTGCTACAATGTAAAGGAGTGAGTGTACAACCTGGAAAACAGTGTAAATTTGCTGTCCCTTCAAAATAACTAAAAAGTGAGTACACCCCTAAGTGGAAATGTCCAAATTGGGCCAATTAGCCATTTTCGCTCCCCAGTGTCATGTGACTCGTTAGTGTTACAAGGTCTCAGGTGTGAATGGGGAGCAGGTGTGTTAAATTTGGTGTTATCGCTCTCACACTCTCTAATACTGGTTACTGGAAGTTCAACGTGGCACCTCATGGCAAAGAACTCTCTAAGGATCTGAAAAAAAGAATTGTTGCTCTACATAAAGATGGCCTAGGCTATAAGAAGATTGCCAAGACCCTGAAACTGAGCAGAAGCATGGTGGACAAGACCATACAGCGGTTTCACAGGACAGGTTCTACTCAGAACTGTCCTCGCCATGGTCGACCAAAGAAGTTGAGTGAACGTGCTCAGCATCATATCCAGGAGGTTGTCTTTGAGAAATAGACGTATGAGTGCTGCCAGCATTGCTGCAGAGGTTGAAGGGGTGGGGGGTCAGCCTGTCAGTGCTCAGACCATTCGCCGCACACTGCATAAAATTTGTCTGCATGTCTGTCATCCTAGAAGGAAGCCTCTTCTAAAGATGATGCAATGCAAAAGAAAACCTGCAAACAGTGTGCTGAAGACAAGCAGACTAAGGACATGGATTACTGGAACCATGTCCTGTGGTCGAATGAGACCAAGATAAACTTATTTGGTTGAGATGGTGTCAAGCGTGTGTGGCGACAACCAGGTGAGGAGTACAAAGACAAGTGTGTCTTGCCTACAGTCATACATGGTGGTGGGAGTGTCATGGTCTGGGCCTGCATGAGTGCTGCCGGCACTTGGGAGCTACAGTTTATTGAGGGAACCATGAATGCCTACATGTACTGTGACATACTGAAGAAGAGCATGATCCCCTCCCTTTGGAGACTGGGGCTAAATATAAGTAACCATAAAAATAAACAGATTGTGTTAAAAAGGAGCAAACAATGTACTTGTTTTCTTGCAAAATGAGTACTGTAACCCCTGCCCTCAATGGGATAAGAGGGCTGACTGAAATGTTGGTAACTTAAAGGGACACCCCAATCAAAATTTAAATCCAAATATATTATTTAGATCTTTGAATAAAAGCATATTCGTGTCATGAACCAAGCCTCCAGACGAAAAAGAAAAAGAAAAGGTCTGGGAGGCATTCTGCTAAGAAGGGCTGTGTGGGGATTTGAACCTGTGACTCTGTGGTTGCTATTTCTGTTTGCTTACATGTTGAGCCACAGCCAGTTCTAGCAATAGCATGGATCTTAAAAGATCTGATAAATAACTTTTTGCCTTACTTGTTATTACACCTGTGCAACACACAGGTGTTCTCAATTCTGGAATTAATCAGAACCAACCCTGTGCAAAACCTCCCTATTTAAGGATGGCTTTTAGTCTGCATTTTTGTCTTCACATTGGATCTGTTTTGTCAAGTCAGAACCTGTTTCCTGTACTTCTTTGGAGAAAGATTTCCTTTGCACCTGTTTACAAGGTATTACCAGGAGAAAGCCTTTACCTTTAAACCTGTTACCAATCTTCAAGTTTGTTTCCTGCTTTATGCAAATTCCTGCACTCAGCTATTGCCAGGAGAAAGACTTCACCTTTGCACCTGTTTACAAGGTATTACCAGGAGAAAGCCTTTACCTTTAAACCTGTTACCAATCTACAAGTTTGTTTCCTGCTTTATGCAATTCCTGCACTTGGCCATTGCCAGGAGAAAGATTTCCTTTGCACCTGTTTACAAGGTATTACCAGGGCAAAGCCTTTACCTTTAAACCTGTTACCAGTTTGCAAGTTTGTTTCCTGCCTTCAGCAATTACAAGGAGAGAGACTTTACCTTTAAACCTGTTACCAGTTTGCAAGTTGTTTCCTGCATTGTGCAATTCCTGCACTCAGCAATTACAAGGAGAGACTTTACCTTTAAACCTGTTACCAGTTTGCAAGTTGTTTCCTGCATTGTGCAATTCCTGCACTCAGCAATTACAAGGAGAGAGACTTTACCTTTAAACCTGTTACCAGTTTGCAAGTTGTTTCCTGCATTGTGCAATTCCTGCACTCAGCAATTACAAGGAGAGAGACTTTACCTTTAAACCTGTTACCAGTTTGCAAGTTTGTATCCTGCCTTGTGCAAATCCTGCACTCAGCAATTAGTAGGAGAAAGACTTTCCTTTTTGAATCTGCATCTCTGCTTACTTTGTTTGTTTATTTTCACTCCTGCTGTATGTGGTCTTAACATACCTGAGTAGCATATTTAAATATTCTGCAAGTATTTGCTTAAACAAAGTATTCTGTTGTTTAAATAAATTTGTTTTCATTTTCAATCAGTATGGCTTCTACTAATCTTCCTTTAAAGCAACTGTTCCAGACAATGAGGCTCTCACATGATATCCTGAGACAGAACATGACAGAATGTGAAGACCTTAAAAGAGAGCCCTCTGGGATTATTGCTGTATTGGAATCAGTGTTAAAGTTTATTAAGGACATACTGATTAACTTCATGGAGCTGGTGGAAATGTTATCTCTCCCAACCAAAACCTTGTCTGAAGTTACCTCCCAAACAAGGAAAGGTTTTAAAGAACCCTTAACAGAAGAGGAAAAGACTCGGCGAAGACAGCTTAACCTCTGTTTCTATTGTGGGGGAACTGGTCACCGCATCACAGGGTGTCCAGTAAGACCCCCTAGAGGATCAAGTCGAGATACAGCCAAGTTTAAAATGGACTCTGATGTTAAGGGAACAAATTATTCTTCCACTAGCAAACTTATAGATACCCCTGGAGAGGATCCAGCTACTGAGAATACATCTATTCTACAAGCAACCGTTTCTAACACGCTTCAAGAAATGGTACCTGATTTGAAACAGATGGTTGTTGGCAGTACAACTTCAACAACATCCACTACCCATGCCACTGCCTCTGTTTCTGCATCTACCACATTGGGGAACTCTGCAAAAACACCTCCTGGAAATCCTGCACATTACCTTGTTTCTGCCTTGGTTGGAGATCCATCTAACAAAAGTCACTCATCAGACATAAAAGTGACAAATCTTCCAGCTGAATCAGACCCTGACAAATCTAAAGTTCCACACCTCCCTGCACCACCTTCACCCAGCTACTCATTGACTGAGAAAGAATTGAATGAGATGGTTGAATTGGATATAAATGACACAGAAAATGAATTCCTGGACTCTGAAGGAGAGGTCATACCTTACCCGGAGGTACTCTACCCATCAGGCAGATATGACCCAGATAACAAATTCCTTGACTCTGAAGGAGAGGTCTTTTCCTACCCGGAGGTACCCTGCCCATCAGCCAGTCCATTGCAAGCTGCTGGGTATAATCAGGAACCTCTAAATCAAAACTGTCTTGGTTTTTCAGCTCTTGTTATGCCTACAGGGATATCTTCTAAGGGTCCCCAATCTCAGGCAGCTGTTCCAAGCAAAGAATCCATTCCATCTGATTGTATTAGGGCTTCAAATGGAACACTTGTTCGTAAATCCCACCTTCAGATGTTTGAACAGGCTTTGAGCGCCCAGAGTGCGCTCTTTGGAGGGGGCATCTGTCATGAACCAAGCCTCCAGACGAAAAAGAAAAAGAAAAGGTCTGGGAGGCATTCTGCTAAGAAGGGCTGTGTGGGGATTTGAACCTGTGACTCTGTGGTTGCTATTTCTGTTTGCTTACATGTTGAGCCACAGCCAGTTCTAGCAATAGCATGGATCTTAAAAGATCTGATAAATAACTTTTTGCCTTACTTGTTATTACACCTGTGCAACACACAGGTGTTCTCAATTCTGGAATTAATCAGAACCAACCCTGTGCAAAACCTCCCTATTTAAGGATGGCTTTTAGTCTGCATTTTTGTCTTCACATTGGATCTGTTTTGTCAAGTCAGAACCTGTTTCCTGTACTTCTTTGGAGAAAGATTTCCTTTGCACCTGTTTACAAGGTATTACCAGGAGAAAGCCTTTACCTTTAAACCTGTTACCAATCTTCAAGTTTGTTTCCTGCTTTATGCAAATTCCTGCACTCAGCTATTGCCAGGAGAAAGACTTCACCTTTGCACCTGTTTACAAGGTATTACCAGGAGAAAGCCTTTACCTTTAAACCTGTTACCAATCTACAAGTTTGTTTCCTGCTTTATGCAATTCCTGCACTTGGCCATTGCCAGGAGAAAGATTTCCTTTGCACCTGTTTACAAGGTATTACCAGGGCAAAGCCTTTACCTTTAAACCTGTTACCAGTTTGCAAGTTTGTTTCCTGCCTTCAGCAATTACAAGGAGAGAGACTTTACCTTTAAACCTGTTACCAGTTTGCAAGTTGTTTCCTGCATTGTGCAATTCCTGCACTCAGCAATTACAAGGAGAGACTTTACCTTTAAACCTGTTACCAGTTTGCAAGTTGTTTCCTGCATTGTGCAATTCCTGCACTCAGCAATTACAAGGAGAGAGACTTTACCTTTAAACCTGTTACCAGTTTGCAAGTTGTTTCCTGCATTGTGCAATTCCTGCACTCAGCAATTACAAGGAGAGAGACTTTACCTTTAAACCTGTTACCAGTTTGCAAGTTTGTATCCTGCCTTGTGCAAATCCTGCACTCAGCAATTAGTAGGAGAAAGACTTTCCTTTTTGAATCTGCATCTCTGCTTACTTTGTTTGTTTATTTTCACTCCTGCTGTATGTGGTCTTAACATACCTGAGTAGCATATTTAAATATTCTGCAAGTATTTGCTTAAACAAAGTATTCTGTTGTTTAAATAAATTTGTTTTCATTTTCAATCAGTATGGCTTCTACTAATCTTCCTTTAAAGCAACTGTTCCAGACAATGAGGCTCTCACATGATATCCTGAGACAGAACATGACAATTCGCAATATACACCTAATGGCAAATATTTTTCTAGTAAAAGGTATCACTGTTTAAGTGTTAACATTTTTCTCTGCAAATGCATGTGAAGCTATGATAGATATTCTCAGTGCACCAACATTTGCAATACTTAAGATGCTCAGAAAGTGAGTGTATTATGTCAGCAATTAAAGAGACTTTATACACTAGATTTCTCTTTGCATAAATGTTTTGTAGATGATCCATTTATATAGCCTATACATAAAAAATGTACAGTTTTGCATATTTTTAAATAATATTGCACTGATTTTCAGACTCCTAACTATGTCCCAAAGTTTTAGAAGTATACTGATGTATACCCACTTCAGCTTGCTCCTGTTTGTGTAAAGAGTCTTTTAATATGCAGAGGAAGGGGGAGGGGGTAGTGTCTGCTCTTTTTGCTATAGAACCACTTTCAGTGGGTGTTCCAGCTAACCTTTTCAACATTGCTAAACTGAGAGCTTCTAATGATTTTATACTGGATTATTAGATCAGTATCTGTGCATATTATTCTTTCTAGCAGTGTCTATTACATGCCGTTAAATGAAAATTGGTGTATACTATCCCTTTAACAAACTGAGTCATTACCGTTTAGTACAAGCACCTTAGGCTTTTTTAAGCAAGTGCTGTGTTTAAAAGTCTGGTTCACTGTGCATATTTAAATACACGTTTTAAACAGCTGTAGCTTTTATTAGAAACATTTTTGCTAATACATGTATATTAAAAAAATATTTCTATTCAAAACTAAAATGCATCCATGTGGATTCCAATTTTGGCTGGAATATCCCTTTACATTGCATTGTGTCCTCTACTGAGCATAGACGAAACTGACTTCCAGTTTCTCTTGTATTCACTAAACACTAAACCAGTTCATATTAGGACATCTAGCTAGGTATGCCTTCCTGTAGAGACCCCAGCCCCCTTGTAGGGCTGTGACAGGAAGTAATGGACACTGCACAAATGAAGCTAAAAAAATAAATATAAGGTAAAATCATTTTAAAATAATGTATAATGCATATTGCAATTATTTATATTAAGTATAACCCACTGCATAGTGTTTTCTTGATTACAACAATGAAAAAAAGGCTAAGGGGGCTAGTTATCAAGCCGTCTACTTTTCTGGCTTCGCCGGCCCAATACGCCCGCCTAAGCTCGCCTACCTTCGCCGCCGCGGACCTGAAAAAAATACGCCTAAGTTATCAAATAAAGCTGTCAAAAAGCCGCGGGGCGATGAGCAGCGGACTGTGAGAGTTATCACTCATCCGATCTCGCTGCCCTTCGGCTTTTTCCCAGCTTTATTGCTAGCCTGTCACTAAGCACTCACACTAAACTACACTGTTCTATCCCTATACCGGCGCCCCCGGAGCCCCCCGCAACTAAATAAAGTTACTAACCCCTAAACCGCCGCTCCTAGACCCTGCCGCAACTCTTATAAATGTATTAACCCCTAAACCACCGCTCCTAGACCCTGCCGCAACTCTTATAAATGTATTAACCCCTAAACCGCCGCTCCTAGACCCTGCCGCAACTCTTATAAATGTATTAACCCCTAAACCGCCGCTCCTAGACCCTGCCGCAACTCTTATAAATGTATTAACCCCTAAACCGCCGCTCCTAGACCCCGCCGCAACTCTTATAAATGTATTAACCCCTAAACCGCCGCTCCCGGACACCGCTGCCACCTACATTATACCTAGTAACCCCTAATCTGCCCCCCCTACACCGTCGCCACCTATAATAAATTTATTAACCCCTATCCTGCCCCCCACTACGCCGCCGCCACTGTAATAAAATTATTAACCCCTAAACCTAAGTCTAACCCTAACCCTAAGGCCCCCCTAACTTAAATATTAATTAAATAAATCTAAATAAATTAACTCTTATTAACTAAATGAATCCTATTTAAAACTAAATACTTACCTTTAAAATAAACCCTAATATAGCTACAATATAAATAATAATTATATTGTAGCTATCTTAGGATTTATATTTATTTTACAGGTAACTTTCAATTTATTTTAACCAGGTACAATAGCTATTAAATAGTTATTAACTATTTAATAGCTTACCTAGCTAAAATAAAGAGAAATGTACCTGTGAAATAAATCCTAACCTAAGTTACAATTACACCTAACACTACACTATACTTTAATAAATTATTCCTATTTAAAAATAAATACTTACCTGTAAAATAAACCCTAAGATAGCTACAATGTAATTAATAATTATATTATAGCTATCTTAGGATTTATATTTATTTTACAGGTATCTTTGTATTTATTTTAGCTAGTTAGAATAGTTATTAAATAGTTATTAACTATTTAATAACTACCTAGCTAAAAGAAATACAAAATTACCTGTAAAATAAATCCTAACCTAAGTTACAATTAAACCTAATACTACACTATCATTAAATTAATTAAATAAACTACCTACAAATAACTACAATTAAATACAATTACATAAACTAACTAAAGTACAAAAAATAAAAAAAGCTAAGTTACAAAAAATAAAAAATTAAGTTACAAACATGTTAAAAATATTACAACAATTTTAAGCTACTTACACCTAATCTAAGCCCCCTAATAAAATAACAAACCCCCCCAAAATAAAAAAAATCCCTACCCTATTCTAAATTAAATAAATTTCAAAGCTCTTTTACCTTACCAGCCCTTAAAAGGGCCATTTGTGGGGGCATGCCCCAAAAAGTTCAGCTCTTTTGCCTGTAAAAGAAAAATACAACCCCCCCCAACATTAAAACCCACCACCCACATACCCCTAATCTAACCCAAGCCCCCCTTACAAAAACCTAACACTAATCCCCTGAAGATCATCCTACCTTGAGTCGTCTTCACTCAGCCGAGCCACCGATGGAACTGAAGAGGACATCCGGAGCGGAAGAAGTTAATCCTCCAAGCGGCGCTGAAGAAATCTTCCATCCGATGAAGTCATCATCCATGCGGCGCTGAAGAAGTCTACGATCCGGCCGATGTCATCTTCAAAGAGGCGCTGAAGAGGTCTTCTATCCGGGCGAAGTCATCTTCCAAGCCGGGTCTTGAATCTTCCTTCCGCCGACGCGGAACCACCTTCTTCACCGACGGACTACGACGAATGACGGCTCCTTTAAGGGACGTCATCCAAGATGGCGTCCCCTCAATTCCGATTGGCTGATAGGATTCTATCAGCCAATCGGAATTAAGGTAGGAAAATCTGATTGGCTGATGGAATCAGCCAATCAGATTCAAGTTCAATCCGATTGGCTGATCCAATCAGCCAATCAGATTGAGCTCGCATTCTATTGGCTGATCGGAACAGCCAATAGAATGCGAGCTCAATCTGATTGGCTGATTCCATCAGCCAATCAGATTTTTCCTACCTTAATTCCGATTGGCTGATAGAATCCTATCAGCCAATCGGAATTGAGGGGACTCGCCACAAATACGCTGCGGAATACGCAGCGTATTTGAGGTTGACGGCTTGATAACTAGGCCCCCTAAGTGTTATAAAAAATCCTATACAACAAGCATATACTAATGATATGTAAAATGTTTGGACAAAAAATATATATAAATTCTCATAACTTTCATATGCCAACTCACCAAGCAAATCCTAAATGAGGATAATGTATTAAAAAACAGAAAATGCAACTAAATATTCTTATTTAAAAAGATATTTATTGAAATAGAATTATATTAAAGTCAATAGCCTATTAACTATTACTCATAAACCAATATGCAGCAACTGAACTTCAGAATTTACTGCAAGGGTTAAGTTTCTAAACTAAATATTTAGAATATTTGTATTCGTATTGTCTACAAAACAATCCACCAAGTGCAGACTAAGAACAATGTGCTAGATTGATACCAGGAATTGCTTTTATCACTTTTATGACTCCTTACCTCTGAACAGGTTTTAAACAGGTTATTTCTTCTGTATGTGTTTATTTTATTAAATGGAATTTTCAGTTTTATAAACAGTGGTTGCCAGTGCTAAATTACAGCTAACGACAATAATTAACTGTGGGTATCCTTGGTTCTGAAACTTATTTGGTCTTTTTATAAGAAAAAATAAAAAACAATAACACTCTGCTTGCAAGAGATAGCTGCACAATGCATTAGGCTGCCCTAATGTTAGCGCTGGTCGCGACAAGTAATATTGTGACCGTGCTAATTTGCATGCATATTACAATTTGAAAGTAAATTGGTGCGCTCAAGCTCAAACTTAATTTGCGCTCATCACATTAACACGACTGAAAACCTAGTGTAAAGTGTAAGGGGTAAAAAAAAATATACAACAATAAAACAAGTCAATTAAAATAAAAAGTGTTACACTCATATATCATATATACAGTTTCTGAAAAAAATATATATATTTTTATTTTATAAAGGTTAAAAGTTATATGGTATATGACAAGGTCTTTCACTGGAAAGGGCTATAATGTGTGTGTGTGTGTATATATATATATATATATATATATATATATATATATATATATATATATATATATATATATATATATATACACACATACACACACACACATATACACACACACACACACACACACATATAAACACTCACCGGCCACTTTATTAGGTACACCCTGCTAGTACCGGGTTGGACCACCTTTTGCCTTCAGAACTTCCTAAATTCTTCATGGCATAGATTCAACAATGTGTTGGAAACATTCCTTTAGAGATTTGGGTCCATATTGACATAATAGCATCACACAGTTGCTGCAGATTTGTCGGCTGCACATCCATGATGCGAATCTCCTATTCCACCACATCCCAAAGGTGCTCTATTGGATTAAGAACTGGTGACTGTGGAGGCCATTGGAGTACAGTAAACTCAATGTCATGTTCAAGAAACCAGTTTAAGATGATTTGCGCTTTGTGACATGGTGCATAATACTGCTGGAAGTAGCCATCAGAAGATGGGTACACTGTAGTCATAAAGGGATGGACATGGTCAGCAACAATACTCAGGTAGGCCGTGGTGTTTAAACTATGCTAAATTGGTACTAAGGGGCCAAGAAAATATCCTCCACACTATTACACCACCACCAGCCTGAACCGTTAAAACAAGACAGGATGGATCCATACTTTCATATTGTGAAAAAGGGTGTGTGTACAAGCGCTAAGGTAATCCCCAAGCTGTATCCAAACAGAGATCCTAACCAACCTCCAAAAAATATGCACAAGTAGTAAGAAGTGAATACAGCGCCAACAAGAGGCCAAGGGATAAATATACTCACAGAGAGATAAAAGAAGATTATTTAATGAACCATGTTAAAAAGCACCAGTAATAAAAGACTATATATAAAAAATGTAAAAAGCACATATAAATAAAATTACAAATACAGGAATATTTTACAGAAGCGGCTCAAAGGGCCAAAGCTGATAATTACAATAAAACCAGAGGTAATAACAGGTGATCAGTGTGAGTGGTACACTAGAATAAGAGTGTATACTAATAAAACAGAATTAGCCTAAGTACAACTGTAGCAAGTGCATCAAGCAAAAAACTAATAAACAATAATACAAACAATAGTGTTCAAAATTAGTGTTACAAAAATAGTGTTCCAAAAAATAGAAAAATGCACTGCAGTGCAAAAAAAGGGGGGTAGCAAAATAATTGTATAAATACAATCAAATAGTGAGTGAGTGCAAATGGATATAAAAATGCTAGCTACTTAATCCACTGAGGTTAAGATATAATTAAATAAAATACACAATATGCAATAACATAAAAAATAAAATACACAATATGCAATAACATAAAAAATAAAATATAAAATATAATCCAAAAAAGTGTTCAAAAAGTTGATCAACAAATGTTAGTGAAGAACAAAAATAAGTCAATCAAAAAAAAAAAAAAAAAAAAAAAAAAATGGAAAAAATGGGTGATGAAAAGCAAGGTGAAAGTGAGGAAATTGATTCCTTCCAATGTTAGTTACTTTAACAGATCCAAATTCCTGAGTGTGGTTGCTGAAGTAGCTGATTGGATCCTAGCACCTGTCAGCTGCTCCTATGGTATCCTAAAAAGTGTCCCTGTAAAAAAAGAAATTCACAACATAGTGTATCCAATATGAGAATGAAGTAAAGATTAAAGTAATGCTTACCAATATGTCAACGCGTTTCTGCCCTCAAAAAAGGGCCTTTCTCAAGACTAGAGTCTAGTCTTGAGAAAGGCCCTTTTTTGAGGGCAGAAACGCGTTGACATATTGGTAAGCATTACTTTAATCTTTACTTCATTCTCATATTGGATACACTATGTTGTGAATTTCTTTTTTTACAGGGACACTTTTTAGGATACCATAGGAGCAGCTGACAGGTGCTAGGATCCAATCAGCTACTTCAGCAACCACACTCAGGAATTTGGATCTGTTAAAGTAACTAACATTGGAAGGAATCAATTTCCTCACTTTCACCTTGCTTTTCATCACCCATTTTTTCCATTTTTTTTTTTTTTTTTTTTTTTTTTGATTGACTTATTTTTGTTCTTCACTAACATTTGTTGATCAACTTTTTGAACACTTTTTTGGATTATATTTTATATTTTATTTTTTATGTTATTGCATATTGTGTATTTTATTTTTTATGTTATTGCATATTGTGTATTTTATTTAATTATATCTTAACCTCAGTGGATTAAGTAGCTAGCATTTTTATATCCATTTGCACTCACTATTTGATTGTATCTATACAATTATTTTGCTACCCCCCTTTTTTTGCACTGCAGTGCATTTTTCTATTTTTTGGAACACTATTTTTGTAACACTAATTTTGAACACTATTGTTTGTATTATTGTTTATTAGTTTTTTGCTTGATGCACTTGCTACAGTTGTACTTAGGCTAATTCTGTTTTATTAGTATACACTCTTATTCTAGTGTACCACTCACACTGATCACCTGTTATTACCTCTGGTTTTATTGTAATTATCAGCTTTGGCCCTTTGAGCCGCTTCTGTAAGATATTCCTGTATTTGTAATTTTATTTATATGTGCTTTTTACATTTTTTATATATAGTCTTTTATTACTGGTGCTTTTTAACATGGTTCATTAAATAATCTTCTTTTATCTCTCTGTGAGTATATTTATCCCTTGGCCTCTTGTTGGCGCTGTATTCACTTCTTACTACTTGTCCATACTTTCATATTGTTTACCCCAAATTCTGACCCTACCATCTGAATGTCGCAGCTGGAAATTAGTCTTATCAGATCAGGCAACGTTTTATTCCATTCTTCTATTGTCCAAGTTTGGTGAGCCTGTGTGAATTGTAGCCTTAGTTTCCTGTTCTTAGCTTACAGGAGTGGCATCCGGTGTGGTCTTCTGCTGCTGTAGCCCATCTGCTTTAAGGTTCAACATGTTGTGCGTTCAGATATAGTATTCTGCATACCTTGGTTGTAACAAGTGGTTATTTGAGTTACTGTTGCCTTTCTATCATCTCGAACCAGTCTGCCCATTCTCCTCTGACCTCTGACATCAACAAGGCATTTTCATCCACACAACTGCCGCTCACTGGATATTTTCTCTTTTTCAGACCATTCTCTGTAAACCCTAGAGATGGTTGTGTGTGAAAATGACAGTAGATCAGCAGTATTTTAAATACTCAGACCAGCCCTTCTGGCACCAACCACCGTGCCACGTTTAAAATCACTTAAATCCACTTTCTTCCCTATTCTGATGCTCAGTTTGAACTTCAGCAAGTCGTCTTCACCACCTCTAGATGCCAAAATGCATTGAGTTGCTGCCGTGTGATTGGCTGTTTAGCAATTTATGTTACCAAGTAATTGAACAGGTGTACCTAATAAAGTCGCCGGTGAGTGTATGTCTAAATAGGTGTATGTGTGTATATATATATATATATATATATGTGCATTTATGTATATACATGTGTATTTATTGGTTTATACAGTATATGCATATACATACATATATACACACATGTATATACATATATAGACACTTTGAAGCCCTTTCAGTAAAGTACCTCAAAACTTGAAAAAATAATTTAGAATTTTAATGTTTTATAATCGGCTAGATTACAAGTTTTGCGATATGAGTGAAAAAGCAGCATTATGGCTAATTTTCACTACCGCTGGTATTACGAGTCTTGCAGGTTTAGCTGCACCGCACACTTTTTTGGCCGTAACGCAACGTAACTACCGCAGCTTTCCAAAAGTCCTTTTTCAATGGGACTTCCTTTGCGCCGGTATAACGAGTTTGCCTGGGAGGCCAAAAAGTGAGCGGTAAAGCCAATACCGTCAAGATCCATACAGTAAACTGAAAGTCAGTAGTTATGGGTTTTATACTACAACGCGGTAACATAAAACTCATAACTAAAGTGCTAAAAAGTACACTAACACCCATAAACTACCTATTAACCCCTAAACCGAGGCCCTCCCACATCGCAAACACTAAAATAAAATTATTAACCCCTTATCTGCCACTTCGGACATCGCCGCCACTATAATAAACATATTAACCCCTAAACCGCTGCACTCCCGCATCGTAAACACTAGTTAAATATTATTAACTCCTAATTTGCTGTCCCTAACATCGCCGCAACCTACATTACTGTTATTAACCCCTAATCTGCTGTCCCTAACATCGCCGCCATTATACTAAAGTTATTAACCCCTAAACCTAACCCTAAGTCTAACCCTAACACCCCTAACTTTAATATAATTAAAATAAATCTAAATAAAAATTACAATTAATACCTAAATAATTCCTATTTAAAACTAAATACTTACCTATAAAAGAAACCCTAAGCTAGCTACAATATAACTAATAGTAATATTGTATCTATCTTAGGTTTTATTTTTATTTTACAGCTAAGTTTGTATTTATTTTAACTAGGTAGACTAGTTACTAAATAGTTATTAACTATTTACTAGCTACCTAGTTAAAATAAATACAAATGTACCTGTAAAATAAAACCTAACCTGAGTTACACTAACACCTAACCTTACACTACAATTAAATAAATTACATTAAATACAATTAACTAAATTACAAAAAAACAAACACTAAATTACACAAAATAAAAAAGAAATTATAAAATATTTAAACTAATTACACCTAATCTAATAGCCCTATCAAAATAAAAAAGCCCATACAAAATAAAAAAAAAACCTAGCCTACAATAACCTATCAATGGCCCTTAAAAGGGTCTTTTGCGGGGCATTGCCCCAAAGAAATCAGCTCTTTTACCTGTAAAAAAATAATACAAACAACCCCCCAACAGTAAAACCCACCACCCACACAACCAAACCCCCAAATAAAATCCTATCTAAAAAAACCTAAGCTCCCCATTGCCCTTAAAAGCGCATTTAGCTATTTTTCCGCCCAAACCCTAAGCTAAAAATAAAACCCACCCAATAAACCCTTAAAAAAACCTAACACTAACCCCCGAAGATCCACTTACAATTTTTGAAGACCCAACATCCAACCTCAACGAAGCTGCAGAAGTCCTCATCGAAGCCGGCAGAAGTCTTCATCCAAGCGGGCAGAAGTCTTCATCCAGACGGCATCTTGTATCTTCATCCATCCGGCGTGGAGCGGCTCCATCTTCAAGACATCCGGAACGTAGCATCCTCTTCAATCGACGGCTCTTCCAGAATGAAGGTTCCTTTAAGGGACGTCATCCAAGATGGCGTTCCTTGAATTCCGATTGGCTGATAGAATTCAATCAGCCAATCAGAATTAAAGGGTAAAAAATCCTATTGGCTGATGCAATCAGCCAATAGGATTGAACTTTAATGCTATTGGCTGATCCAATCAGCCAATAGGATTGAGCTGCTCCACGCCGGATGGATGAAGATAGAAGATGCCGTCTGGATGAAGACTTCTGCCGGCTTGGATAAAGACTTCGGCCCGCTTGGATGAAGACTTCTGCCGGCTTCGATGAGGACTTCTGCCGGCTTCATTGAGGATGGATATCTGGTCTTCAAAAACTGTAAGTGGATCTTCGGGGGTTAGTGTTAGTTTTTTTAAGGGTTTATTGGGTGGGTTTTATTTTTAGCTTAGGGTTTGGGCGGAAAAAGAGCTAAATGCCCTTTTAAGGACAATGCCCATCCAAAAAAAAAAAAAAAAAAAGAGCTGATTTATTTGGGGCAATGCCCCGCAAAAGGCCCTTTTAAGGGCTATTGGCAGTTTAGTTTAGGCTAGGGTTTTTTTTTTATTTTGGGGGAAAATTTTATTTTGATAGGGCTATTAGATTAGGTGTAATTAGTTTAAATATTTGATAATTTTTTGGTAATTTAGTTAATTGTATTTACTTAATGTAATTTATTTAATTGTAGTGTAAGGTTAGGTGTTAGTGTAACTCAGGTTAGGTTTTATTTTACAGGTAAATTTGTATTTATTTTAACTAGGTAGTTAGTAAATAGTTAATAACTATTTAGTAACTATTCTACCTAGTTAAAATAAATGCAAACTTGCCTGTGAAATAAAAATAAAACCTAAGATAGATACAATGTAACTATTAGTTATATTGTAGCAAGCTTAGGGTTTATTTTATAGGTAAGTATTTTGTTTTAAATAGGTATTATTTAGTTAATGATAGTAATTTTTATTTAGATTCATTTTAATTATATTAAAGTTAGTGGGTGTTAGGGTTAGGGTTAGACTAGTTTTAAGGGTTTATAAATTTAGTATAGTGGCGGAGACGTTGGGGGTGGCAGATTAGGGGTTAATAAGTGTAGATAGGTGGTGGCGACATTGGGGGCGGCATATTAGGGGTCAATAAGTGTAATGTAGGTGGCGGCGGTGTCTGGGGCAGCAGATTAGGGATTAATAAGTATAATGTAGGTGGCGGCGATGTCAGGGGCGGCAGATTAGGGGTGTTTAGACTCAAGGTTTATGTTAGGGTGTTAGGTGTAAACATAACTTTTGTTTCCCCATATGAATCAATGGGGCTGCATTACGGAGCTTTACGCTCCTTTATTGCAGGTGTTAGGCTTTTTTTAGCCGGCTCTCCCCAATGATGTCTATGGGGAAATAGTGCACAAGCACGTAAAACCAGCTCAAAGCAGTGCTTGTATTGGAGTGCGGTATGAAGCTCAATTTTGCTCTACGCTCACATATTGCCTGCTAACGCTGGGTTTATGAAAACCTGTAATAGCAGCGTTATAGTGAGGTGAGCGGTGGAAATAACTTGCGAGTTAACGTTTCTCACTTAGAAGAAAATGTTCTTAGTATTTTTAATGATATACAATATTTCTATATATATATCTGTATATAATATATTCTTATAGATATATAGGTATAGATATATATTTTATCAAAAATAATGAGAGAGAGAGAGTGAGAGCGTGAGAGAGTGAAAGAGAGAGTGAAAGACTGAGAGAGTGAGAATGAGAGTGAGAGAGAGAGAGAGTGAGAGTGAGTGAGAGAGAGATATTGTAATGTAAAATACTTATTACCACCTTCGGGTTTAGCGAATGAGCAATAAGTGTTAGATTTAATAATATGCGCGCTAACCCGCCAGCATTAAAAGATTACTTCTAGTAAAGTCAGAGCACGAGCCCTTTCTTGCTGAAAACCCTCCAATCCTTTGGCACTTGTGACAGAGCCCTTTTGTGGTTCTCCTACCTGTCTAACCGTACCTTTAGTGTAGCCTTCTTTGATGCATCCTCTGCCCCTTTACCACTTTCTGTTGTCCTTTATCCCCTTCTCTTCTCAATCTAAACGTCATACTTAGGTTCCTTAATAAAGTCCAATAGGTTTCAATATCATTTTTATGCTTATGACACCCATATTTACCTCTCTACAGTGCCTTGCAAAAGTATTTATTTTCCCTTTTTGTTGCATTACAACCTGGAATTAGAATGGGATTTTTGGGGGGTTTGTAACAGTTGATTTACACAACATGCCTACCACTTAGGATGCAAAATATTTATTGTGAAACAAACAAGAAATAAAACAAAAAAGCTTAAAACTTGAGCGTGCATAACTATTCATCCCCCAAAGTCAATACTTTGTAGAGCTACCTTTTACAGCAATTACAGCTGCAAGTCTCTTGGGGTAAATCTCTAAATGCTTGAGACATCTAGCCACTGGGATTTTGCCCATTCCTCAAGGCAAAACTGCTCCAGTTCCTTCAAGTTGGTTGGGTTCCGGTGTTTAAAGCAATCTTTAAGTAATACCACAGATTCACAATTGGATTGAGGTCTGGGCTTTGAAAAAGCCATTCCAAGACATTTAAATGTTTCCCCTTAAACCACTCGAGTGTTGTTTTAGCAGTATGTTTAGAGTCATTGTCCTGCTGGAAGGTGAACCTCTGTCCCAGTCTCAAATCTCTGGAAGACTGAAACAGTTTTCCCTCCAGAATTTCCCTATATTAAGCACCAGCTATCATTCCTTTAATTCTGACCAGTTTCCCAGTCCCTGCCAATGAAAAACATTGAGGTGATGAGAGGTGTTGGGTTTGCACCAGATATAGCATTTTGCTTGATGGCCAAAAAGCTAAATTTTAGTCTCATCTTACCAGAGTACCTTCTTACATATTTTTTGGGAGTATTCCACATGCCTTTTGGTGAACAGCAAATGCGTTTGCTTATTTGTTTCAATGGCTTTTTTCTGGCCACTCTTTTCCTTAAAGCCCATTTATGTGGAGTGTACAGCTTAAAGTGGTCCTATGGACATTTACTCCAATCTCCACTGTAGAGCTTTGCAGCTTCTTCAGGGTTATCTTTGGTTTCTGTTGCCTCTCTGATTAATGCCCTCTCTTCCTGGTCTGTAAAACAAGATATTTTCTTCATTTCACTTCACCAATTTGGTACTATTTTGTGTATGTCCATTACATGAAATCCAAATGAAAATCCATTTTAATTCCAGGTTGTAATGCAATAAAATAGGGAAAATGCCAAGGGGGTGAATATTTTTGGAAGGCACTGTACACCAACTGTCTTTCTAATATTTCATCCTGGATGTCCTCTCACTACCTTAAGCTAAATCTCTCCAAAACTAAGCTCCTTGTTTTCCCCCCTTCTTCCCAAATCGATAACCCTCAACTTCACTGTAGATAATACAATAATTACCCCTACAGTGCATGCTTGATGTCTTGGAGTCACACATGACTTGGATCTTTCTTTTACTCCTCACATTCAGTCCTTGGCTAATTCCTGCTGTTTCCATTTTAAAAATATCTCCAAAATTGGCTGTTTCCCCACATAAAACTCAACTAAGATTTTAATCCACTCTCTAATCATTTATCACCTTGACTATTGCAACTCCTCCCTCTCTGGCCTCCCCAGAAGTGCTAATTGCTACCGCAAGCACTTGTAATGGATGGTTATTTAACTTGCGCCTGCAAACGGCCAAATTTTCCCATTTGCAGATGCACAATAAATTAGCGCTCCACTTTTAATCTAGCCGTTGGTGTCCTACACTTATTTATTTTAAACTGACAGCAAAATCAAAATGAAGTTTAGTTTAGAACAATTTTAAACAACTTTCCAGTTTACTTCTATTACCAAAGTTGTTCTCCTGGTATCCTTTCTTGAATCATAAATCTAGGTAGGCTCAGTAATGCACTACTGGGAGATAGCTGAACATATCTGGTGAGCCAATAACAATAGACATATACTGTATATTTAGCCACCAATCCCCAGCTAGCTCCCAGTAGTGCATTGCTTCTCATAATCCTACCTGGGTATGCATTTTAACAATTAAAAAATTATTTCATAATAAGCACTTCAACACAAATTATTGCAAATGCTTTAATGTATTAGAAATTAATTTTTATCTTTTAAAAAAAATATTTTATGTGGATAAATTAATTCTAATACAGTGCACATTTTGCGAATACTCTATATAAACTGGTTGTTATATGTTCTATTCCCACAATACCTGTTTTTTTGCATGATCACATTTGTTTTTTTTAATAAACATTTAAGATGATAAATGTGTCCATCGCTTAAGTAACAGATAAAAAAATATTCCTATTAATTTAATAAACAAAATAAAAACAACATACACACAAAAATATGTTGACCTACAATATTTTTGTTATGCTGGTGTAAATAATGCATAATATGCATGTAATGTTTAACATAACGGTAATGCCCCTTTAACGTTCAATAAAATATTAAGATAACAGTAAAAAACAAATTCAACCGGTATTTTGTAGTGTTGAGCTAAATCTCATAGCTTATGTGCAAATAGACCGAGCACTATAAAAAGTGTACAATTTTTACTATAAAAAGTGCACAGTTTTGTGCACAATAACCCTGGTTATTTTTTTTATAAAATTATGATAGAGTGCAACTGAATTCTGAAGACTAGGTACCAGGTAATTAAAAATAACATTAGATGCAACCAAAAAAACTAGATCCCCTTCTAAAAGGTGTAATAAATGAAAATCCAAATATTAGCTTTAGGAAGAACACTACATTGAGAAACATTGCAGCACCCACAATGTTAAGAAAGAACGACACATGTAAAGCTAACAGGACCCTCATACAGGTTTTTTTTTGGTTGCGGGAGAAAGGATTGTACCTGCTGCAAATATAGAAATAAGGATAACAAACAAGTAACATCTGAAACTGGTGAAACATAAGTTTCCTATTAGAGGACATTTAAATTTTCACTCCAAATTTGTAGCATACTAGCTTAAATGTAAACATTCCAAAAGGTTTCAAAACAATAATTGAGGAACATTTGAGGAACATGTGAGGAGTATTGAAAAGGGCTCTATGAAGCATCGCATATCGGCACACTTTGCCATTGCACACAGTAAAGATCCAATAGGATTGAAGGTTAAATCTTCAGATCAAATAGAGGCACATTAGAGGGGGGGGACACCGTTTGTTATCCTTACGCAGAAGAGAGACCTACTGGATCCAAAAACTTGGCACATTGGATCCAGTGGTTCTCAATATTGATATCAATTTGGCTGCATTTTAGTAGGATAAACACCCCTTGTGTCACTCTCTACTGTTCATTTAACATCTATACCCTTTTATAATCTTTATACCCTTAAATTAAACCTGGGGGCTTTAAAATGTCCCTTTAAGAAGTAGGAGAGTTTTTTTTTATTGAGATAATATATATATTAACACAAAACATAATATTGCAGCACTGATTGGACCAATGGATAGAGGGCTCGAGAGGGGAATATAAATGAATGACGAATAAAGCACAATTATAGAAATATCAATTACAATAAGATTCAGTTCCAACAGAATAATAAAACTCAATGTCCCGCTTTTATTTTCATGTCAGTTAGCGCACATGAGAATACGTGATCGTTTTATTTTTCTCCATTGACTTCTATGGGAGAATACGTGAACACGCTTGCAATATTCTAAGTTCAGTTTTTTGCGCTTGTCGGGTTAGTGAGCGTTTGAAAACAGTTTACTTACAACTCATAATAAAAGCACAACCCAACCAGTGCTAAAAGCTTACACCTAGCACAATTCACGTGCGAGCGTGAACGTTAATTAGTGCGCCACTTGTAATCTGGCCCTATATATATATATTAGCTGACATACTGCACTCAGATCCTTTGTGTGTGGCGCTTCTGTGTGTTTACCATTCTAGATTCAGATACTGTTTCAGATACTGTTTCTACCAACTCCATTAAAGAGAAAAATTTAAACTTTGCTACCGAATGGGAGGATTTGAGAGGAGAAAAAGAAATAAGTAAACCCTTATCAGTGACGTGAAAATATGGTAGTGTGAGACACTTAACATTTTATAACTGTTTTTGGTTGAGCTGATTCAATTCAATAAATAATATTTAGGGGTCTATTTATCAAAGCGTCAACTGAAAATATGCTTGAATTCTGCGTCGTATTTGTTGCGAGATTGATCCGCCGTAGTTATCAAAGCTTCAAGATCGGCAAATGTTGAAATTTGTGACGTAATATACGATCCCGCAAACTCAATCCGATTAAGATCGATGCTTGCGCCATTACAGATGTTTCAAATTCAGATTTGACTTTATTTGAACCTTTTCCAAATATATCAAACATTTAACAAGTACGTTCGTGTCTATTCCGATGCAGTGTACCTAGTTTTCAATCCGCCACCCTTCAGGTAGCAGATGCCATAGAAGTCAATGGGAGTTTGAAAACACAGAAAGTATATTACATAAAAAAAGTAAATTAGAAACTCTATTAAAATTGTATACCCTTTCTAAATCAAACAATATTATTGCTCCACATTTGGTGCACTAGTAGATATAGGGATAAAAATGAAAAATACATTACTACTTATGGGTTATGCTACAAATTTGTCTATCATTACAAAGCACAGGGACAATATTATTTCTACAAATTTGTTGAAAGGTTTTGCCCCAAACTTGTCGCACTAATAGATATAGAGATAAAAATGAAATACACAACATAATATAACTAACTTCCTTTTTATTTTTTGTGAAAAATCTATGTGCACCATGTTTAAGCCATGTAATACAAGTCACACTCTCCACTTCGCACCAAATTTCACGCAACACTTTTCTCACAAATTATGACGCAAACTCCAAAACCACCCAAACACTAGTGATTTTTTCAACCACTTTTGATTGGAATATGCATAATCATAGGATTTAGGACATCAGCCAATCTGATTTAAATATACATTATAAACTATCACTAATGTGTAACAAATTGCTCGATACTTGTGTCATTGATCACTGATCAGAACTTGTAAGTGACATTTGTTACATTGTGTATTATACTTTGAAAGTATGTATATGTGAATTTAGAATTAAAGATAAACATTGATGCTGACATTAGGACACAGTGTAATATTTTAGACAAGGATTTTAAAATTTGAATTGATGTTTGATTCAATATAACATTAAAATGATAGCTCAAAGCGATAGCCCACCTAACATTAAACTGCCATGATTCAGATACAGCAGAAATTAAAATCACCTCTTTACTGTCATGCTATTTTCAGTGTATTTCTTCCTTCTCTTGAATTTATTTTTCAGTAAGAAATGTAGTCTTATATGCCAGCCCATTTTATAGCACCTGTTAAGGGATGGTTTTTAAAACTAGATTGCAATCAGGAGGGGTTACACAGGTACAGAGAGAAAACTGGCCCAGCTCTTAAAATATCCATTGATTGCAAATAAATACATATGATACCCTGGTTACATGATATATTTGCAATTATTCCTGCACAGAATAATAATAAATTTACATATACATACAGTGGTATAAATAAACACAGAGATATGAAATACAACATTGTTTAGAACAAAAAAAAGGAATTTAGGGAAAAGTAAATATCCTTGAAAAAGATTTCTGACATAACACACACACACACTAAATGTAGCTATTTCTTGGACATTATTAGTTGAAAAATAAAAGATTAGCTTTAGAGAAATGTACTTGTTCATGGACAGTAATGTAATGGTATAAATAAAGTTTGGAAAAACCTGAATAACCGTGACATCGATGATTGTTAGGTAACAACAGTCCGATGCTCTTCGCACCATACTTGACGCGCATGTTTTTGACAGCTTTTTTGATAAATAGGGGGGTCGTATTCAGATCCGCTTCAGCGATGTCTGGCGAGTGTATTGACGCCGGTGAATGCACTGAGATTGGTGCTTTGATAAATAGACCCCTTAGACTGTAAGATGTGAATAACAATTTATACCATAATCATCTAAGCCAGAATACACTGTTATTTATATAATTTGCTTACCATCAGAATGTCAATAATCAAACTTTCTTCACTGATATACCAAGGCATAATATACACCAGGGAAGAAAACAATTTTATGGATTAAAAAACAAACAAACAATGATAAACAAAGAAGATCTTTTCAGGTTATATTTATGATTATCCAAACCAGACCATACAGTAGTCAAAACACTATAATTAGCAAAAGAATCCTTTAAATGTTAATGACCTAATAAAATGTTGTAAATGTACAAGTAGCTGTGGCAAATTTAATCTGTGTAATTAAAGATCAAAAAGCATGGAGCATTACAAGAAATAATTATAAAATGTTTTTATCAATTGGAACATTAGTGTAATTTGCATTGCAAGGGCTAATAAACCTTTAGAATAAAAAGCATTAGCACATTCCTAATGTAAAATTAGCAGAAAAAATAATAATGCAGAAATAAAATAAAAGCACATTTTCAACATTTTCAATTGCACACCTCAATCAGTGCTGCTAGAACATACTTAAACTGAACAACTTAAAACTACTATTATTATTATTATTATATTACACAAACTTCAATTAAAAAGAGATTATTAAGGAAGGAAAAATATTGGTTATTTTAATTAGGTTGTAGTAATCAACTGGAATCAGCTTTACAATCTATCGAAATGTGAAAATTGTCCTCCAACATATAGTAACTGATTGATGTAAAAATATTCAAAAAAAGCAATTAAGAAAAATATCCTTGTTTCTAAATACTGTTATTTAACAACTTAATGACCACCTTCGTCCTCTGTACGTTGACTGTTTTTTTACATACCCGCTTATCAGTGACGTGTGGTGAGGTCAGAGGCTGGTGAGACACTGTCTATGATACGCCCGAGAAACACATATATAAAACCGACAGAGGCAGCTGACATTTATGATTAAATTGGCAGGTTGCAGGTCCAATTTACTGCTATTATTAATTTTGCTTCATTTTCTTGGTATCCTTTGTTGAATGATATGCAGCATTGCACTACTGAGAGCTAACTGAACACATTAAATGAGCCAATGATAAGAGGTATATATGTGTAGCCACCAATCAGCAGCTGCTCCCAGTAGTATATTGCTTCTCCTGAGCCTACCTAGGTATGCTTTTCAACCAAAAGAAAAAAGCAAATTTGATAAGATTGTTTAATATTGTATGTTCTATCTGAAGCATGAAAGAAAAAATTGTGTTTAATGCTCCTTTAAAATTTTAAAAAATAAACATCCTTTTTACTGCAGCTATTCTCCAGTAGTCAAACTCTATGTGTGTGTGTTTGACTGTATGTGCGTGTGTGTGTGACTGTATGTGTGTGTGTGACTGTATGTGTGTGTGTATGACTGTATGTGTGTGTGTGACTGTATGTGTGTGTGTTTGTGTAGCTATGTGTGTGACTGTGTTATTTGTTTGTGTATCTATGTGTGTGTGTGTGTGACTGTGTCTGTTTGTATGTCTGTATCTAGGCAGCACTAACCTTTTAAAGACAAGTGAAGTCTGTGTGTCTTCAAAATTTTGGATCCCTCAGCAGCGCTGCAAGTGTTGTGTGCCTTCCTGGCCAGTTCTTACCGCCACTCTGATTGTCTTCCTGGAGTGCAGGACTGGGAATAAAAAGCAACCCTGCATAAATTTGAAGACCAGTCCCATATCCAGTCAAGTCTGTAGAATGATTATTTATACATTATATATATATATATATATATATACACACACACACATACTCACACACACACAGGCAGGGAGACAAACACATAGGCAAGGGTAGACACACACAGAGGCAGGGTGACACACAGGCACGGAGACACACACAGTGGTAGGGAGACAAACACATTGGCAGGGGACACACACACAGAGGCAGGGTGACACACTCATGCAGGGAAACACACACATAGACAAGGGGACACACACAGGAAGTCTCGTCTAGTCTTACATTATCTAAACTCAGTTTAAAAAAGTTCAATGTTTAATACAATACTGTATATGACCTTAAAAAAAAGAAATAGAGAACAAGTATACTTTTGGCCATCCAAAAACTAGTCTTCATTATGAAATGAATATAAATTTATCAAGTAGTAGATTCCATCCAAAAACTAGTCTTCCTTTGATTGAAACACATTGCTAATGCTATGCTAGTTCTAAGCAAAACTGAAGTGTCACTGTGACTGTTGCCTTTCTACAAAAAGTTTTTTTTGTTTTTTTAAGGGTTTCTGGAACATTGTCCCACCCCATATTAAATTCAGTTCACTGATTATAATTCTGTCTGTTCTATGCATTTTTTCAGTAGTAACCAAATTACACAATACACATTACCTTTTTATGTTCCTTACCCCAACATGGAATATGGATGACTGACAGTCAGTCATCCATATTCCATGTTGGGGTAAGGAACATAAAAGCTAAGCCAAGCCTTGCTGCCTTAGCCTAGCCTAAAAGCCTTAAAATGTAAAGCCTTTTAAAATTTAAGGCTATTAGGCTAGGCTAAGGCAGCAAGGCTTGTGCTTGTCCCCCACCGGCGTCTGCATATTCCACTGCCAGTGTCTGCCACCTGTACTGAGTGTGACTATTGCTTACCAAGAAGCTCAGCTGCTGCACTACGCCGGCCCTACGGTATATTCAGTAATCCGGTTGGCAAACTTGGCAATCCGGTTGGCAAGTAGTCCAAGGTTCCAAGCCAACAGCCAAGGTGGTGGTCCAACGGCGGACTTACGCGGGCAGCAGCTGCCAGAGACAAAGACTATCGAATCACCGCACGACACCACATGTGTGTCATCTCACTTACTATGCGCCTCTCTCTAGTCTCTTCCCGCTCGACGTCCAGACCTCGATGACATCAGTCACATCACTCACAAATGCTGAATGGCTGTGCAATTGGCTGAGCTCCTGAGGCTATTTAGAGAGCAGCCTCTTGGGCTGCAAACTAACGCCGAGATTACGAGTTTGGCGTTAAAAGGGGTGCGTTGCTAACAAGGCTTTTTTTTCTACCGCTTAAGCCAACGCTGGTATTACAGGTTTTTTTAAACCTGGCGTTAGCCGCAAAAAGGTGAGCGTAGAGCAAAATTTAGCTCCACATCTCACCTCAATACCAGCGTTGCTTAAGTCAGCGGTGAGCTGGCTAAACATGCTCGTGCACGATTTCCCCATAGGAAACAATGGGGCTGAGCTGGCTGGAAAAAAAAACTAACATCTGCAAAAAAGCAGCGTCCAGCTTCTAACGCAGCCCCATTGTTTCCTATGGGGAAATAAAAACTATGTCTGCATCTAACACCCTAACATGAACCCCGAGTCTAAACACCCCTAATCTTACACTTATTAACCCCTAATCTGCCGCCCCTGACATCGTCGCCACCTGCATTATACTATTAACCCCTAATCTGCCGCTTCGGACACCGCTGCCACCTACATTATACTTATAAACCCCTAATTTGCTGCCCCCAACATCGCTGACACCTACATTATAGTTATTAACCCCTAATCTGCCCCCCCCAACGTCGCCGCAACTATATTAAATTAATTAACCCCTAATCTGCCGTCGCAAACGTCACCGCCACTATAATAAATTTATTAACCCCTAAACCTAAGTCTAACCCTAACCCTAACACCCCCCTAACTTAAATATAATTTAAATACATCTAAATAAATTTACTATAATTAATTAAATTATTCCTATTTAAAACTAAATACTTACCTGTAAAATAAACCCTAAACTAGCTACAATATAGCTAATAATTACATTGTAGCTAGCTTAGGATTTATATTTATTTTACAGGCAACTTTTGTATTTATTTTAACTAGGTACAATAGTTATTAAATAGTTATTAACTATTTAATAACTACCTAGCTAAAATAAGTACCAAATTACCTGTAAAATAAATCGTTACCTAAATTACAATTACACCTAACACTACACTATCATTAAATAAATTACCTAAACTACCTACAATTAAATTCAATAAACTAAATTGCGGAAAAAAACAAACACTAAATTACAGAAAATAAAAAAAGAATTACAAGAATTTTAAACTAATTACACCTAATCTAATCCCTCTAATAAAATAAAAAAGCCCCCCAAAATAATAAAATTTCCCTACCTTATACTAAATTACAAATAGCCCTTAAAAGGGCCTTTTGCGGGGCATTGCCCCAAAGTAATCAGCTCTTTTACCTGTAAAAGAAAAATACAATACCCCCCCAACATTAAAACCCACCACCCACACACCCCTACTCTAAAACCCACCCAATCCCCCCTTAAAAAAACATAACTCTAACCCCCTGAAGATCTCCCTACCTTGAGCCGTCTTCACCCAGCCGGGCACAAGTGGTCCTCCATACGGCAGAAGTCTTCATCCAAACGGGGCAGAAGAGGTCCTCCAGACGGCAGAAGGCTTCATCCAAGCTGCATCTTCTATCTTCATCCTTCCGGAGCGGAGCCATCTTCTATCCAGCCGACGCAGAGCAATCCTCTTCAAACGACGTCATAACGAAGAATGAACGTTCCTTTAAATGACGTCATCCAAGATGGCGTCCCTTGAATTCCGATTGGATGCAATCAGCCAATAGGATTGAGCTCGCATTCTATTGGCTGATTGGAACAGCCAATAGAATGCCAGCTCAATCCTATTGGCTGATCCAATCAGCCAATAGGATTTTTCCTACCTTAATTCCGATTGGCTGATAGAATCCTATCAGCCAATCGAAATTCAAGGGACGACATCTTGGATGACGTCATTTAAAGGAACCTTCATTCTTCGTTAGGACGTCGTTTGAAGAGGAATCAGCCAATAGGATTGAGCTTACATTCTATTGGCTGATTGGAACAGCCAATAGAATGTGAGCTCAATCCTATTGGCTAATCCAATCAGCCAATAGGATTTTTCCTACCTTAATTCATATTGGCTGATAGAATCCTATCAGCCAATCGGAATTCAAGGGACGCCATCTTGGATGACGTCATTTAAAGGAACCTTCATTCTTCGTTAGGACGTCGTTTGAAGAGGATGGCTCCGCATCGGCTGGATAGAAGATGGCTCCGCTCCGGAAGGATGAAGATAGAAGATGCAGCTTGGATGAAGCCTTCTGCCGTCTGGAGGACCTCTTCTGCCCTGATCGGATGAAGACTTCTGCCGTATGGAGGACCACTTGTGCCCGGCTGGGTGAAGACGGCTCAAGGTAGGGAGATCTTCAGGGGGTTAGAGTTAGGTTTTTTTAAGGGGGGATTGGGTGGGTTTTAGAGTAGGGGTGTGTGGGTGGTGGGTTTTAATGTTGGGGGGTATTGTATTTTTCTTTTACAGGTAAAAGAGCTGATTACTTTGGGGCAATGCCCTGCAAAGGGCCCTTTTAAGGGCTATTTGTAATTTAGTATAGGGTAGGGAAATTTTATTATTTTGGGGGGCTTTTTTTATTTTATTAGGGGGATTAGATTAGGTGTAATTAGTTTAAAATTCTTGCAATTCTTTTTTTATTTTCTGCAATTTAGTGTGGGTTTTTTTTTTCGTAATTTAGTTTATTGAATTTAATTGTATTTAATTGTAGGTAGTTTAGGTAATTTATTTAATGATAGTGTAGTGTTAGGTATAATTGTAATTTAGGTTAGGATTTATTTTACAGGTAATTTTGTACTTATTTTAGCTAGGTAGTTATTAAATAGTTAATAACTATTTAATAACTATTGTACCTAGTTAAAATAAATACAAAGTTGACTGTAAAATAAATATAAATCCTAAGATGGCTACAATGTAACTATTAGTTATATTGTAGCTAGCTTATGGTTTATTTTATAGGTAAGTATTTAGTTTTAAATAGGATTAATTTATTTAATTATGTTATGGGGGCAGTATATTAGGGGTTCATATGTATAATGTAGGTGGCGGCGATGTCCAGTCGGCAGATTAGGGGTTAAAAATTTTTATTATAGTGTTTGCGATGTGGGGGGGCCTCGGTTTAGGGGTTAATAGGTAGTTTATGGGTGTTAGTGTACATTATAGCACTTTAGTTAAGAGTTTTATGTTCCGGCGTTAGCCCATAAAACTCTTAACTACTGACTTTTAAATGCGGTAGAAGTCTTGCCAGGAGAGGGTCTACCGCTCCCTTCTTCCAAGACTTGTAATACCAGCGTTAGGCAAATCCCATTAAAAAGATAGGATATGCAATTGACGTAAGGGGATTTGCGATAGCCTCAAGTCGAGGAAGAAAAGTGAGCGGTGAGCCTCTACCTGTCAGACTCGTAATACCAGCATTAGGTAAAAAGCAGTATTGGGACCTCTCAACGTTGCTTTTTACGGCTAACGCCAAACTCGTAATCTAGCAGTAAGAGACTTAACCACTGGGTGGCAGTCTCTGCACGGCCCATATGAAAAAAATCCTCAAAGACATCCATATTGCGCAAAGGGAGGGCAGTTGAACGGCTCACAGCCTCTCCTTCCTTGCGCAATATGGATATGTAATAGAAATAAAATGTAATACTTTGCACTTTGCATTTGGATTAGGTGTGCAGCTATGTTGACGAACTTTGCGGTGTTGGCGGTGGCGGGGGTAGGGTATTCAGTTGGGAAAACAAAAACAAAAATTAAAAAAAACTAAAAAATATATTTTTTTTTTATTAAAAATGATTACAAAAAAAGTGTAATTACACACATAGGACAGGTGAGGTGCTGCCTCAACCGCCTCCTATGACTGCACGTCACTTTCGCTTATGTGGCCTTGGAAATAGCGCAGGTCTTGCCAATGTCAGCAAGACCACACTATATCTGCATGCCTCTGGAAGTAAGGCATGCAGTACTAGTGCAGCCTCGCTGCTGTCGACAAAGCTGAGCTAGTAAGCCCCTTAATGGCACATGGTACATCGGTTGTTAAGGGGTTATGAATCTCAACATGACTTAAAGGGATATCAAACAGAAATCCTTTAGTAAAAAGAAATATGTTATATCAAAGTAAACATAAAGAAACAGATTGTGTGTTAAAAAACAGCAAACAACTTACTAGTTTTTGTACGAAGGGCTAGATTACAAGTGGAGCGCTACTTAACGCTCCAGCTCAAGCGTTAACTGCACTAGAAGTAAGATTTTTGCGCACGTTGGGTTGCGCTAGAATTATGAGTTAAAAGTAAACTGTTTTCAATGCGCGCTAACCTGAGGACCGCAAAAAGTCGAACTTAGAATATTGCGTGTGCCATAAACTATAGAAGTCAATGGAGCAAAAAACTAACAACCTACTTTCGCGCAAACCCAATCGCATATTCTCAAGTGCGCTAACCCAACATGAAAATATGAATATTTCACATTCTTCACTTAATTCAATATTTCATTTTCTTCACACAGCAGAATATGTTCTATTTATTAATAAATACATATATATATATATGATTTTTTTGCACAAATATATATTTATACCTATATATATATATATATATATATATATATACACACACACAATATATATATATATATATATATATATATATATATATATATATAGGTATATAAGTATAGACATATAGGAATATATAAGTATAGATAGATATCAAAATAACAAGAATATTGCATTGAGCAACGATACTTTTTTATTGGACTAACTATACATTTATAAGATGACAAGCTTTCGGAAGAGTGTCTTCCATTCTCAAGTCTGAAGCAATACTGACCTTGCTTCAGACTTGAAAAAGGAAGGAACTCTTCCGAAAGCTTGTCATCTTATAAATGTATAGTTAGTCCAATAAAAAAGTATCATTGCTCAATGCAATACTCTTGTTATTTTGATATCTAAATCTCTGGACTAACACGGCTACTCCAATCAACGTGTCTATAGATATATAGGAATATATACTCATAAATACATAGAACATATTCTGCTATGTGCAGAACATTGAAATGTGAAATATTTACAGTAAATACACACTATAACACTTTATTAAATATGAATATTGCATAAATATGATTTTATGTGTACATATGTATTTAGATATATACGTATATATATATATATATATATATACACACACACACACAGGGCTTTTTTCTGTCAGTACGCAACGGTACACCGTACCAGCACCTCTGCACGCCATACCGGAACCTCTTCAAAGCACAATTGATCTCCAGTGCACACACAGCGAAAGAAGGAACCGTTTTTATTTTTGTATTAATAACGGGATTTTTTAAAAAAGTGAAGTGTGGGAAGAACCCTGAAAAGGTGGTAAAGTTTCAAGATCTCTGGGCTGAGGTGGCAGTTTTATTAAAGCCAAGAATGGCAGTAGTCATCCACTTCCAAGGGCTTCCTAATGTTGCTGGCTCTGTTGATATTCAAAATTTCTTCAGTGGTCTGGATATTCCAGGTGGAGGTGTTCATATCATTGGTGGAAAACTTGGTAGGAAAACTACATATTTTAATTGTGAGGGGTTACACATGTACTCTGATTTATTATTAATTAACCTCTAAAGCTGCTGTTTTTTTACCATTGGGCCCAAGCACGTTACATGAACATTAACCTTAATTAGGCTACATCCGAAAATATTATTTTTGTTTACAACATATTTGATTGACAATTTATTTTCTCAGAAAAACAACTGTATTTTTAAAATGGACTAATTAAAACAGGTAAAAATGTCTTATATTATGCTGATTATTTTCTTACTGTACAACTACATTATACTCATGATGGGCAAATACTAATTTGAATTCCTTTGCTATAAGATTTCATCTATGGTGTGATTTGTATCCCTTTTGCATGAATGGTTCAAACAGACATAGTATACTCCATATAGTTTGTTCCAAATGTGATTTAGAACCTTTACAAATATAAATAACTACTGCATCATTATTAAAGGGACAGTAAACACTTTGAGAGTGTAATATACAATATTTAATTAGATGTATTAAAAAATCTTTGCATTATACTTGCTTTATTTATGTTGCCCCTTTTCGTGTATTTTCAGGCTTAAAATTGTGGGTTTTTAATTTCTAAGCATTAGAACTACACACTGCATACTTCACAAACCTAGCCACATATATGTCCCTATTGGCTTAATCAAAATAATAAATTAACAAACTGCAAAACAATGAAAAATTTGCTACCAAAATGACAGTGGCTAGCCTAGTCTACTCTAATGTTAAAGCCCTTTGCCTGCCTTTTTTCTTATAACACCTGAGACCCCATATCTTTGAGCCTTTAGAACTTTTTTTGAGCAATATTTTTTTTATTAGATGGTGTTATTATGAGTATAACTGAACTTTGTATGGTATTTTTTATGTTTTTTGTGAGACTTTCTTGTTTTGAAAAACAGTTAACCAGGACTCTGAGGTCGCGCTTACCCGAGGAGCGTTAACTTTTATTGTGCCCCATCAATCGCGTTTACTTTCAACCTATCTGAGTGGAAAACCTGATGTGAGCAAACAACCACGATAAACCCCTTATCACTTGCGCCTAACTTAACGTGCTACTCAAAATCTGACCCTGAATAAGCACTTAGAAATTCTCAATGTTGCCACTGTACACAGCTAGATAAGAGACCTACCATTATAGATCTTGGGTTGTATGGTCACATGATTTTTGCAGCAAAAGATGGGCAATAAAATAATTGCAGCTAGTAGATAAGTTTCACCTAGCAACACGTCAAAGGAAAAACTTGTCTTCATGTAGAGACCACAGACCCCTTGTAGGGTTGTGACAGGAAGTATAACCTGCTGCTTAGTGCTTTTTTTTATTACAAACAATGAAACAAACTGCTTTATATCTATAATAATCCATTAATATAGATGTAAACCCAAGACTGCAGCCAAACATTTCTAGGGAGTGCTGAGGAGTTGGGGGTGGTGTGCAGCTCTAAAGAGCACACAAATAGGAAAAGGAGTTCTTTAAAAATAAAAAGGACGTATAGGTAGTACATGCTATTTACCTCTTCTTATACCTTTGTTAGCAAACCCAAACTGAATCATATAAAATTGCCCATCATTTATATGGACAACTATGATGCTCTCAAATATTGGTGTGTGAGAGTCTGTGTAATTGTGTGTGTATGAGAGTGTGTTTAAGTGTATGTGTGTATGAGTTTGTGTGTGTGTGTGTATGTGTGTGTGTGTATGAGTGTGTGTGTGTTTTGTGTGTGTGTGTATGAGTGTGTGTGTGTGTGTGTATGAGAGTGTGTGTGTGTGTGTGTGTATGAGTGTGTGTGTGTGTGTATGAGTGTGTGTGTGTGTGTGTGTGTATGAGTGTGTGTGTGTGTGTGTGTATGAGTGTGTGTGTGTGTGTGTGTATGAGAGTGTGTTTAAGTGTATGTGTGTATGAGTTTGTGTGTGTGTGTGTATGAGTGTGTGTGTGTGTGTGTGTATGAGTGTGTGTGTGTGTGTGTATGAGTGTGTGTGTGTGTATGAGAGTGTGTGTGTGTGTATGAGTGTGTGTGTGTGTGTGTATGAGTGTGTGTGTGTGTGTGTATGAGTGTGTGTGTGTGTGTGTATGAGAGTGTGTTTAAGTGTATGTGTGTATGAGTTTGTGTGTGTGTGTGTATGTGTGTGTGTGTGTGTATGAGTGTGTGTGTGTGTTTGTGTGTGTGTGTATGAGTGTGTGTGTGTGTGTGTATGAGAGTGTGTGTGTGTGTATGAGTGTGTGTGTGTGTGTGTGTGTATGAGTGTGTGTGTGTGTGTGTGTGTGTATGAGTGTGTGTGTGTGTGTGTATGAGTGTGTGTGTGTGTGTGTATGAGAGTGTGTGTGTGTATGAGTGTGTGTGTGTATGAGTGTGTGTGTGTGTGTGTGTGTATGAGTGTGTGTGTGTGTGTGTATGAGAGTGTGTTTAAGTGTATGTGTGTATGAGTTTGTGTGTGTGTGTGTATGAGTGTGTGTGAAAGAGCTTACATGATATTTTGATTCCTTTACTACTTATATGCCCTTACTTTTCTGTAATCATATAGGCCTTGATAATAATCTATCTGTGATTTGCTCCCAAAAAGGCTTTTTGCTTTACGATCAAATTGGTAGCTGAGTTTCTCAAGTGATTACAATGTTATATAATTTCAGTTGTTAAAACCCTATCACCACAAATGAGTTTTCAACCAAAAAGCTCCCAAAAAGGACTTTTCGTGTGTTGTGCAACTTTCCAAAGTAGAAACTGGCAGCTTTCCTGAAACGGACTGGAACAATAGACTATTCACAACTGTAAAGGTTACAGGAAAGCTTTATTCATGTAACCCCTTTGTTTATTCTGCAAGGAAAATACTCATTTGCATTTGTGACATTATCCTAATGTCATTAGAATACATCCTCAACATTCAATAACCATATGAATGCAATACGTATCTTTTATTTTTAATATTTGATAGTAAGTCACATTCGCACTAACAGTACTGGTGTCTTTTAAATTGGGTTTTTAAAGGAGATCACAACTGTTGTAATCTGTTTTGATCCACACTACAGCTGACCCATCTGAATGCATCTTTTAGGTTCTAAGGATGGGCAGACTGTGCGCTTTTTTTTCTATTGCTATATGGTCGCTTTCAATATTTACAACTATTGCTAGTTAATTATGCTGTGAACTGAAAAGAAAAATGGCAACCACGAGTTATAATAACTTATTTTACTGGATTTTAACATTCTTTACATTTTAAATCATGAGCCTGGTGCCTTGCAACCTTGTGTCTTTCTAAGAGACCCTTAAACTAGATCGCACCTCAATGCATGCTAAGTGCAAATTGTTCACGATAGTACCTTTCAAGGTGCTTGTGTCTACATTTTGGAACTCATGGTCATGAATGCTAATTCCAGTTTACAAGTTCATTTATGTAGGAACAGACACTTTGAAAGACACGCACATCACTGTGTTTGGACATAGCATGCATGGAGCCGCCTCCCCATAGAAACTGGAAGTTGACATTTTGTTGTCAGTTTACACCAAAAAGGCTTTAACAAAAAATGGTTGTAAAAATTGTTTTAAAAAAATACTTGTCAATGTTGAAAAGCGACCATATAGCAATAGAAAAACAGCACAGTCTGCCCATCCAGACACCTTAAAAGATGCATTCAGATGTGCTAGCAGCTGTGTGAATGGAAACAGATTACAATAATTAACTATGAAAGTCTCAATAAAAGGGACAGTCTACTCCAAAACAAACTTTCATTATTCAGATAGGGCATGTCATTTTAAACAATTTTCAAATTTACATCTATCACCAATTTAGCTTTGTTCTATTTGTATTCTTATTTGAAAGCTAAACCTAGGAGGTTCATATGCTAATTTCTAAGCCCTTGAAGGCCGCGTCTCATCTCAGGGCATTTTGACAGTTTTTCACCACTAGAGGGTGTTAGTTCATGTGTTTCATATAAATAACACTGTGCTCATGCACGTGGAGTTCAGGTGAGCCAGCACTGATTGGCTAAAATGCAAGTCTGTCAGAAGAACTGAAATAAGGGGCAGTTTGCAGAGACTTAGATACAAGATAATCACAGAGGTAAACTAGGGAATTGGTAATAAAGGGATTATCTTTCTTTTAAAACAATAAATATTCTGGTATAGGCTGTCCCTTTAAGTGATCTCCTTTATAAATGTGATTTCAAAGACACTAGTACTGCTAGTGACAATTACTACAGTGAGTGCGACTTACAATCAAATGGTAAAATGAAAAATAAACACATCATTTATAGATATTGATGTCCTGAAGTAACTGTTCCTGCAGATCCCCTTAGCTGTTCAGGATATCAAGTAGTAAACATATATACATATGTATATGAAGCTAAACATATGTATATGTATGTCCTGTTCCCTGTAGACGGTTTCCAAATAGCTGTGAAATAGTATTAAAGATGTCCAAAAAGCCCTTTCTAGGGCTCATCAAGAGTCTAGAGGTGTCAGATTCGAATAACCCAAACTGGGTTTGAAAAGATGTTGAAAAGTGACTGGAAAAAATATTGTGATCACTGAGAAAATTTTGGCGCCATAGAAAAAATAGGGCTTTTATTGAGGATATAAAAATCTGTTTGCAAGTGTGGAAATAAGCCAAACACGTGATATTGTGATCACGCCAAACGTAAATGTATTTTTTTACCTAAAAAAGAGCAGAAAAAGACATTGCCAATAGATTGTGATTAAGGCCATATTGCTTAATGAATTGTGACCTCTATCAGGAATACTTGAATGTGATAGTGTATTTTAAAAAATGTTCTCTTCGTTGTTCCAAAACAAAATTTTCACCCCCCCCCCCCCGGTTCCCAATTATCAATTTGAACTGCTGGAGTGTATTACATTTTTTTTACAAAATACCTCATTTACATTTATTTTGGCATTTTAAATAGCTGCTTTTGCCTGTGGTATCCCAGTCTATACTGAAAATTCAACACTTAAGTATTAGTTATAGAAAATCTATGTACATAACTATCAGAAGAAATTACACACCAGTGGAAGGTAGGAGAGGGAATTTATAAAAAAAAATGTAAGTTTCAAGTCACTTTTATTGAATGTCAATCGATACAAACAGAAAAAAAGAAAGCTAAATAATATGACACACATCTTGTTTGGAGACGCAGCTCCGCCAGATCTTAGACATCAATATCGTGATCCTTTTATACACCTCAATATAGTCTAACATATAAGCTTGTAATTACAATCCTATATCGGTTCAAATTTTACCGTCTCAGTTGTACCTTTATCCTGAATAATTATTTGAGGTTACCATTTTTAAATAACAAAAACAAAACCATACAACCAAAACCAAAAAACAGACAAACAAACCCTCCCCCACAAAAAAACTGCCTCTCCCACTCCCCACAAGGAACCCCATCTTACTTATTATTGGCCCCCAGTCCCCCATTGTTGTGGGAGAACATTTTTTAATATAAGTAATATAAATTCTGGGGCATTCCCCCAGAATTTATATTACTTATTTGAGGTTACCATTTTTAAATAACAAAAACAAAACCATACACCAAAACACGACCAAAAAACAGACAAGCAAACCCCCCCCCCCCAAAAAAAAAAACCCTGCCTCTCCCACTCCCCCCAAGGAACCCCATCTTACTTATTATTGGCTTCCAGTCCCCCATTGTTGTGGGAGAACATTTTTAATATAAGTAATATAAATTCTGGGGCATTCCGCAGAGGATAGATGAATTGAATCTGTGCTGTGAGGGGCCATTCCCTAATTATATTTACCCATTTACAAAAAATGTTTTTTAATAATTTTTCTGTCAAAGATTTAATATCAAGTAATTCAATAGTCTTCTGCATTTTCGTAGTGTTTACTTTCCAATTTCTCAATATTATATTACGTGCTGCCATGATAGTCATATTTATCAACTGTTTATCGCCTTTATACTCACAATCCTCATAAAGCAGAAAAACATTTATTGGAGAAAGAGAAATCTTGGCACGTATGAATTTATTGAGCCAATAGTTCACTTTCCCCCAATACTGTTTAATTTTCGGGCAATACCACAAACAGTGCATAATATCAGCCCTTTCTGCCTTACATTTATAGCATTTACATTGTTGTGTTATAGTTGCCCATTTATTTATTCTGTCATGAGTTAAATAGTAATTGTTCAGCAATTTAAACTGAGATTATTTCCAGCTTGTTTCCGTGGTTGTTTCCATATTAATAAGACATTTTTGTATGTCCTGTAGCTGTATTTGGGGGGAAAACTTATTCAGATATCCTTTGAGTTTGTCTAGATGGTTGGCCCCCAGTTTGGCCATTAAAGGTTATACCAGACTGCAATTGATCTTATCCCTCCTCTGTATAGTTTAAGAGCTGACTCTATTTCCTGCAGGTCCCATTCCATACTGTATAAGTTGCATTGCTGGTTAAGATAACTCCTAATCTGATTATAGGCATAAAAATTTCTCACTGGTAAATGAAATTTAGCTGCAATCTCTGCAAAAGATTGCATACTATGTGAACCTTCTTGTTTGAGCTGTGCAAAGTATCTCAGCTCCTTCCCTTTCCGATCTCTTTGAACACCTGATCATAGATACCTGGTACGAAGTCCGCCATACTAACTATTGGGCAGTATTGAGATACTTGAAATTGCCTTTTCATTGTGGTACAATATTTTTGCCAAGCTGAGATAATATTGGCAAAGGTCAATAACTCACTAATATTATTTGGCAGTTTCTTTCGTTCAAGATGTAAGACTGGTGCTATTAGGAGAGGGAATTTCTAATGTTTAATTTGTTCTCTCTTGGGGCATGATTATATAAAGTTCTCTGCTCAAATTACATTATATAAAATGATCCTCCAGCACTGCAAGATCACTCAAGAGATTCTAAAAAGGAAAATTTTGCTATACTTTTCCAAGGGGCATTCTCTATGAGAAGGAGAAACGCGTATAGTGCATTATAGCACTGCATGACATGAGACTTATGCTGCATTTTTACTTTATGCACTTAATATAAGTTTAGACTTCAGATTACGTTTTATTATTTAAACTGTGCACTATCTATTTTGTATTTTAATGCATATAGATTATGTATACAGCAGTGTATTTCGGATTGGAATTTTACAAACTATGATTAAGCTTTGACAGTTTGTGTTTAACGTTAACAAATTAAGGTGATACTTTGCATAATTATATGAATCTTTTACAAATTACATTGCACTTTTTTAATAAAACTGACAGCTTCAGTTTCCCAGAGAGCTTCGATACTTTCTATGGGCCTGATGATCAAAGATTCTCTACTTTGGAGAGATTTTTAGTTCAGACTTCACAGTGGCCAAACTCATTGAATTCTATATGAAAAAGGGTGGAACCTGGAAGTCCCAGAGAGAAGAGAGATGTCTTCCAAAGAAGGTAATAAGGCTCTCTGCGATATAATGGTTCAGTTTTCAGCAAATATAAATTGAATATACAGCAAATATAAATTGAAATGTACAATTTAACTTGCTTTTGCTTCTAGCTTATTATTTTCTGTCAGTTAAATAAGTGTATTGTTTAATTTTGAGTATACTTTACCTGTATACAGCTGGCGAAATAATTCAGTGAGACAAATCCTTACAGAATTTCGTGAGAATTGTGAAAGAGCTTCACCCTATGCCAACAGGTTATTGGGATTCAACTCAAGCATATCTGATCAGGCTGGGACAATAGTTAAAACCTTTTTCAATTTTACTAGTCTAGAAAAAGAGATTGGTGAAATTACCATGAGGCCTCTAGATGGGCCATTTGAAGTAGCAAAACGAGTTTAATTCTGGTGTGTTCTGCACCAAACACAGACCCAAATGGTCTGGGGGTCACCAGCTCACATACAGAGGGTACTTGAAGCTCTCCCTAGAAAATGTCAGGAGTTTGTAAAGCTGTATGATCCAAACTCCACAAACTTAGAAATGGTGCTCACTAGAGCTGAAAAGTGGTGGAATTATCACCCATTCACCACTAAGGAAATTTCAGCAGTGAAACAGTAAATGGAGAGCAATCTGAAAATTCACAGGCAGGAATCAGAGACGGGGCAACAGGAGAAATGTTTGGAGATATCAGAATAGTAGAGGATCAAATACAGGAAACTGGAGAGACAAGAATTTAAATGGTGATAAAAACAGAGGATAAAATAAGTATAACAATTGGAGACTGAGGATAAATGAGATAAGCAATAAGGCCAACATAAGTTATTGGAAACTCAAACAACAAAACAGGAGAACAAGAGAAGAAATTTAGTTTCTAAAGAAACAGCTGCCAGAGCTACAGTGCACAAATTAAATCACTATTTTTTTATAAGCATATTTGTTTGCAGTGCATTTGTATCATGTAATGTGTACTTTTAGTTTTAAGTTCAATTAATATTTTTAAGTGTTTTCATATTTAAGTTTTAAATATGCCAATATTTAGAATGCATAGTTAATTGATGCATTCTCTTTCTAAAAATCAATAACAGATACCTCCATTGTGATTACTTTTAGGAGGCCACATGCAATAAAATTTCCATGTAAACTGTCTGAAGTCTTATCTTGCAGGAAGAAAACCAATGAAGACAAAAGGCTTCTCACCTTTCCTTCCAGCCTTCCTCAATAACACATATTATAGATTGTTGTTTTTCAGTTGCCATCAGGACTGATCTAACCAATAATGTATGATGGTGGAGTTGGACAAATTAAATAAGTATAAAATTTACCACAATGGAGATGTAAAATGGGGCTTTAGGCCAAAACAATATATGGCATAAAGGGGTAAATAAATCATATAGGACAAGCAACATAAGTTCAAGTAAGGGGGCGATGCAATGATAGAGGCACATCCCAACTTGAAGTTGATAACTGTGAATGTGGTTTCTACTGCAGATGGAGTGTTGTAGTGTGAAGTAAATATATGCCTGAGTGGTTCAAAGAGAGGTGATTGGTAAAGGAAGAGCAAGGGCCAGATGCCAAAAGCAAGCACCAGCTGCCAAAAGATGACAACAATGAACTTCAGTGAAACATTATAACTTTTGTTTTACAGGCACAATTCACACTTTATTAATAAAGATTTTACTACACGAATACCCATCTAGTGTACCCGCACTCATAAATGAACTTTTATTTTTTTTACCAATTTTTAGACCATTGTTTAAATGTTGCTAATGGGGTTTAGCATAGGATTTTGTGTCTATGTATAATTTTGAGCTAATTTTTTTTAATGAATTGTATAACGTTAGACTAGGAATTGACAGTCCTAGGAAAGTACAGAAGAGCTTGTATCGCCGAGGGAATGATATTCCGAAGGGATGGTGGGAAAATTTTCCCTGTAAGGTTTTCGTTCTCACTGTGTTCTTCTGTACTAGTGGTTATAACTAGAAAACGGGGCAACATAGGAGAAGAAAAAGTGAGGAAATGCTGTGACATTTTATCACTGGAATATTTACCTAGCTGTTATTAAAACCCTTCCCCTAGATACAGCTTTGTCTCTTGGCAAGGTGCTAAAGATACTCCCATATAGCCTTTGACTGGCATATGATAAGCCACTCCCTATTGAATTGGGGAATAAAAACTGAACACCAAACTAGTTTATCTCTCTGCTGAAGATGGCTCATGTTGGACACATTGGAGAATTTGGCTAAGTATATTCCTTTGATAAAATTCTGTGATTACTTTAGCAGTGTTGCACAAATTGGGCCTGTAAATATTAATCTTACAACATATAGTGGTTCCAAATAAATTCTACTACACTACTACAGACAGCAGACACAATTGCACCAAACCGCAGAGCACCTACTCGCAAAAAACAATTCTGGCTGGTTCAATGACTCCCTTTCATCACTGAAACAAGAACGCAGAAGAGCGGAAGCAGCCTGGAGAATAAACCCAACCACAGACAACCACACAAACTACAAATTACTCGCTACTAAATACCCCAAAGCCATCTTCACACCAAAAAAAGAACACTTCTCAAACACCATCTCAAATGCCATAAACAGCCCCCGCGAGCTCTTCAAACTAGTCGCACAGACTAAGAACCCCATCTGTCTTGAGCCACCAGCAAACGAAACACAAGAATTTTGCAATGAGCTATCTGACTTTTTCATTGACAAAATCACAAACATTCGAGAAGAAATTAAACAGAACATAGTAAGCAACTCCGCCTGGTCACTGCAACAAGACAAAAACCACACAAATTCTCCACAACCAAGAGATTCTCCCTGGTACTAATAACCATCGACACCACCAAAACCATAATCAGAAGCCTCCGGGACAGCACATCACCAAACGACATTATTCCCACAAACTTCTGAAAGAATGATCTGACATCCTGGTACCCACCATTACACACCTCATAAACCTGTCATTCAAAGAAGGAATCGTACCGATCTTCCTCAAGCAAGGCATAATCAAACCCCTCCTAAAGAAGCCCAACCTTGACCCCAATAACTCAAACAACCACAGACCTGTCACAACCCTCAACACCCTCTCCAAGATTATCGAGAAAGCAGTAGTATAACAACTACAGCCCCATCTGGACACCCATGAACTCCTGGATCCTTTACAATCTGGTTTCTGCCCTGGCCAAGGGACTGAAACGGCGCTCCTCAAGATCCGGGATGATGCCCTTGAAGCAGCAGATGAAGGAAAATCGTGCCTCCTGGTGCTACTGGACCTCAGCACAGCCTTCGACACAGTAGACCACAAGATCCTGCTCATTCGTCTCACAGAAGTAGCCGGAGTCGCAGATTTGGACCTACCCTGGTTTGCATCCTTCCTAGAGAACCGATCCCAGAAAGTGAAATTAGGCGCCTTTACCTCAGAAGCACGTAAAATCACATGCGGAGTCCCTCAAGGATCACCCCTGTCCCCGTGCTCTTCAATATCGACCTTCGCCCATTCCTCAAAATCATCAGTAACCAGAACCTGCTCTATCACTCTTACGCTGATGACACTCAACTCTACCTGCGCATCACCAACAAGAAAGACCAATACCACGCCCTGGATAACTGCCTCTCATTGATCGATGAGTGGATGACTGAGAGCTTCCTCAAACTCAACGGATCCAAAACAGAACTCCTCTTCCTCCAAGCAATGATCAAGCAAGCAATTGATCACCCCGTCCCTGAAGACACTCTATTGGCTACCCGTGAAGGATCGTGTTACATTCAAGACCCTCTGCCTCATCCACAAATGTACACAAGGAAAAGCCCCAAAATACCTCTGTGACAAAATAAAGCACTACACCCCAAGTCGCCCCCTCCGGTCAGCCAACCAGAACCTCCTCCACATACCCAAGATCCCCTATAAATCAAAAGGAGAATAAAGATTCGCAGCCCAAGAACCCCGACTATGGAATGTGAGACCCATGGACATCCACTCAGAAGAAAACTATCTAGCCTTCAGGAAGAAGCTCAAGACCCACCTTTTCTGAAGGCTCAGGCCACTTCTGGCTGAAAAGCAGCTTGAGGCGATTTAGTGCGGTGTTGCGCTATACAAGTTTCTTATTTGTTCATTCATTCATTCAATGGAGACCCTTTTATAGTGTTTATTTAATAACTTAGTTGTAATGGATTAGTGGTTTCCGGATCATTTACCATAGAATTATAATTAGTTTAAATGTTAAAAAAAATCAGTATATTAATAACCACAACTGGTTTAGTTTCTTAGACCGTAATTATAGACCTAGTATTAACACATGTATCTCACTCTTTTAAAACATAGATAAAAGCATTCTTATTGGATAGAACTAATTGGCCAAACGTTAACCATTAAATTACTTAAAGAGAGACTTAAAGTGATGCACTTTTGGACATAGACATAGTGAATAAGATGGATAAATAAGTAACAAAATACTATAACAACAGTTAGGAGCAATCATAGACAAACCTATAATAAAATGTACAAGGTATGAAAATAAGTGTATAATAGTTGCTGTTTCAAATGTCATGCTAGTGCCAAGTTAATATAGTATATTTTAGAGATAATTACAACAGAATCATTAGTAAATTCCCTTGGCTAGTCAAAAAATAGAAACACATCAAAATTGCAACTTAATTGATAACATGGATACAAAAATACTTAAAATATATTCAATGTAGCACATGAATATTCAAGTATACAAATTCAATTAAATGCAAATTTTCTTTTTAAATAACACCTATATTCCCTGAAAATGCCCCTCCTGAGGACAAACTTTAATAATATTGCTACATCATTATTCATAGACCTAAAGTAATGTCAATAATATTTTTAATTACCATTAGGCTGATACAGTAAAAAATAAAAGATTAGAAATTTAAGCAAAAGACTGAGGCCTAGATTTAGAGTTCGACGTTAGCCGTGAAAACCAGTGTTAGAGGCCCCTAACGCAGGTTTCTTACGGACTCCGGTATTTAGAGTTTATTTACCGACACTCCAAAATCACCTAACGCTGAAATTTCTACCGACACCTCAGATCCAGTAGTAAACATATACCGACAAAAAAAAACATCCACGAATCAAATAAAAAATATTACACAAACTACACTTACACTCATACAAACACTACACTATGTTTATTTTTCATATTTAATAATTTTTCATCAAAATACAAAGGATTAAAGTTGCGAGATCTCGGGTGTTTGAAAAAAAACAACACAAATCCATTTTCCCATTGACTTACATTGACACACGGGAAAAGACCCTCATATACCTACATCTAATAACATTATCACAAAATACACTCATCGATGCATACAAACAATATACACCACATGACATACAAAAAATATTTATTTATTACAAAAAGAACACAATTTAGTTACTTTTTCACACAAGCTCATGACGTCACTCACTTTACGAGGAAAACCAGTCTTAGAAAAAAAAAAAAATTTTTTTAGAGCCTCCATTGACTTCTATTGGGAAGACGTGCTCGTGCACGCGAAACCCTAATTTCCCTAACGCACGCAAATAGCGTAGACAGAAAAACTCCAAATACCAGCGCTAGAAAAAACATGATTTTATGCGTTAGACCCAGCTATGATAAATAGATCAAGAAATGACTATTTCCCTATGGTGGATTTATGGATTTTAATTATTGAATATTCACAACACCATTAAATTGTTTCACACTTTTAGATTACATCAACTACAAATCAACATCACTAGTAACACATTATTATTTAAATAAAATTACATTTAAACTTTAAAAAAAATTCATTAAACATTTCTGGATTCACAAACAGTACACAATGGGAAACACCTCTCATTTACCTTTATTATTGCATTTCAGTTATTCAACTCATATGCTTTCAGCAACTGCATATCTACATAGGCTTAACACATGATCACTCATGGATGCACATATATTACTTTTAACATTCACTCATACATGTGCATTCAAATGATGGGGGAAAAACACATTACATTCTCTAGAGGAATCACAAAACACAACATATGGATTTTACTGTACTTTTAACATCATGATTCCATCACCAGAAACCATTAGGAATTACGTACAACAAGAACATCATTACACCAGATTACAGATGTCACTTTATGGGAAGGAACAACAATGCCAGACCGCTATATAGAAGTCAGCATATGTGGGACACAATCACAATATATACGTATATGTACATAACACGCATCACCCATCACGCAACCACAAAGCACACATTTAGATTTTATTCAGCACACAATAACAATGTAGTCAAATACAACAACACAATGAGGATTTATGAACTACATAGGCAGGTTAATAATATCATGACGTCATTAGAAGATTCAACCATACACATCACAGATTCACCACTGTACCGCCCCTTTAGGAACTTTAACACTCAATACTACAATACAACATATACGTAAACAACAGTTTGGAACAGCATTATTATGGAAATTTCAATGGGACAATTAAGAAATATTGTCAGATCGCAAATCACTTATATATATAATACTACAGATGACAGCCGGAAGTTATTCAGTATTAGTGCCATTTGAATGGGACGCATACAATATTGACATCTCGGCAATCACTTATATATACAATACTACAGATGACAGCCGGAAGTTATTCAGTATTAGTGCCATTTTTATGGGACGCATACAATATTGACAGCTCGGCAATCACTTATATATACAATACTACAGATGGCAGACGGGAAGTTCGGAATTCTTATTGCGATTTGAAAGGGACGCATACAATATTGTCAGCTCGGCAATCACTTATATATACAATACTACAGATGACAGCCGGGAAGTTCGGAATTATTATTGAGATTTTAAAGGGACGCATACAATATTGACTGCTCGGCAATCACTTATATATACAATACTACAGATGGCAGACGGGAAGTTCTGAATTATTATTGCGATTTTAAAGGGACGCGTACAATATTGACAGCTCGGCAATCACTTATATATACAATACTACAGATGGCAGACGGGAAGTTCGGAATTATTATTGCGATTTTAAAGGGACGCGTACAATATTGACATCTCGACAATCACTTATATATACAATACTACAGATGGCAGATGTTACTTTATCGTTTACAAACAATGTTGCAGCAACATTGATCGATCACATTCGATGCACATTATACACAACTATGCACTTTCATTCATGTTAGCCTGGACGTGTGCTTGTTACTATAAGATCGCGTTTAAGAAATATTGATTACGCATATAATCAAACATTACAAACATGCACTGTATGTGTGATATTTGACACTTTCACATTGAGATTCATTGGGTGAAAACAACATTTCATCCAAAAAAAAAAAAAAAAGCCCACTGTGAAAGCATTCGCGCCGCTCACATACAAACAGGTGAATACAATTAGCAATCATTACAAACTCACTACCATTGGACTAATAGTTCTATAAATCCCACAAACAACATGGCCAATGCATCACTTGTGATCCACATCAGATAAAGTGCTTACCTTGTTACGCTGTTTTGAAAGATGGATGACGATGACATGGTAGACGCTGCTGGTGCTGCTATTGGGCGAACTAGCTGTTGGTCGAATCAGGCAGCCTCGGCGGCTCAGACCGAGGTCCTCGTGTCTACAGGGTGAGACCCACCTTGGAAAACATGAGTTGACTTTGAGGTTTTTGATAAGTATCCGGCTCGATCGCGAACAGCTCATTGGCCTTTACGAGCTTCTTAAACCTCATTTGGAGCCACGTATACAAATAAGGACTGCTGTTCCCCCATGAGTAAGATGCTAAGCTGTCTATACGTCTGGCCTCCGGGAGTTTTCCAATCCGGAGAACTGTACATGCATGGCCTGGCTCAAGGTACATTCTCTGTGGTGTTTGATAACTTTCTGGACGCCATGGTACGTATCAGTAAGCAATACATAGGATTCCCACAGATGATGGTGATTGGAGGCGCCTGAAGCGGGAATTCTTTGATATTGCTCAATTGCCCAATGTCTTGGGAGCCATAGATTGTACCCCACATTGCGCTGCGTGCTCCAATTGATGACTTGCCCTTCAGAAATCGCAAACTTTTTTCATAGCCTCAACGTGCAGTATGTTTGTGACGCACGGATGAGGATTATGCATGTGTGTGCGAATTTTGCAGGTTGCTTGTCATGATGCCCGCATCCTCTCTCTGTCGTCCCTGTGGAGACAGTTTGAGGAAAGACAAATGCCCCCAGGTTATCTCGTTGGTGAGTATTTGTGCACAACATGGTTAATTAGTTTGACAATTGCCACTGTAGTTTTAAAATGTTAGCGTCATGTTCAGCTATAGGATGCAATTTAACCATTTCTTATTTCCGACGCTAATGTCTACTTTAGTTAAATGCAGATATGTAGCAATGTCATACCTTAAATGCTCAGAGAATGCAATGTAACCATGTATTTAGCATTTTACACAAGGTTTGTTTTAGGAGAAAGACGCATATGTAGATGTCTTAGCTGAAATGGGAAGATATTAGCTCATTGCAATTTAACCATGTCATTGTCTCTTTCCGCTAATGTCTACTTTTAGTTCAATGCAGATATGTAGCATGTCTTACCTTAAATGCTCAGATAGAGAATGCAATGTAACCATGTATTTAGCATTTACACAAGGTTGGTTTAGGAGAAAATACGCATATGTAGCATGTCTTAGCTGAAATGGGAAGATATTAGCTCATGCAATTTAACCATGTCATTGTCTCTTTCCGCTAATGTCTACTTTTAGTTCAATGCAGATATGTAGCATGTCTTACCTTAAATGCTCAGATAGAGAATGCAATGTAACCATGTATTTAGCATTTTACACAAGGTTTGTTTTAGGGAGAAATACGCATATGTAGCATGTCTTAGCTGAAATGGGAAGATATTAGCTCATGCAATTTAACCATGTCATTGTCTCTTTCCGCTAATGTGTACTTTTAGTTCAATGCAGATATGTAGCATGTCTTACCTTAAATGCTCAGATAGAGAATGCAATGTAACCATGTATTTAGCATTTTACACAAGGTTTGGTTTAGGATAAATACGCATATGTAGCATGTCTTAGCTGAAATGGGAAGATATTAGCTCATGCAATTTAACCATGTCATTGTCTCTTTCCGCTAATGTCTACTTTTAGTTCAATGCAGATATGTAGCATGTCTTACCTTAAATGCTCAGATAGAGAATGCAATGTAACCATGTATTTAGCATTTTACACAAGGTTTGGTTTAGGAGAAATACGCATATGTAGCATGTCTTAGCTGAAATGGGAAGATACAGAATAATATAGATTATCGTGTACCCAAATTTATTTTTAAAACAATATACTATTTTAAGGATTCTGTTTGAATTATGTTCTGTTCATAATTTATAGGTGATTCTGGGTACATGAGCCGGCCTTGGCTCATTACCCCCTTGCGTAGCCCGACTGATGTGTCTGAGGAGCGCTACAATAGGGCTCATAAGAGAACCCAGGGCGCGTGGTTGAAAGGATGTTCGGCGTCCTGAAGATGAGATTCAGGTGCCTGGACCGTTCTGGAGGAGCACTCCAGTACAACCCAAAGAAGGTGGCTAAGATTGTTGTAGCCTGTAGCGTCCTGCATAATATTGCACAGCGGGCTGGGATGCTTGCAGGCCGTCCCGGTGGACAGAGACCTCCCTCAGAGATGAGGAGGATGATCCTGTTCTAGAGGGGGAATTCCAGGACGAGGGACTCGATGTCAGAGCAGACGTCATCAACCGCCACTTTAGACGGTAAAGAATATAAGTTAGACTGTAGTATTTTCAATAGATGTGAACTCTAGGGAAATGACAAGTAGAGAATTGTGCAAACATGTTAGGATTAGTTCATCAAATGTTAAAAAAAATTTTTCATTTATTAAATATAGGTGATGCTCTGGGCATTGGGTCCTGTAGCGAGTCTTTGCCACCTGGTTTTTAAAGAGGACATCAGATGGTAAGTAGAAATGTATGGACTGTTGCTGGCATGAATTGTACACAAATACATCATATGGCATACATTTTCAAAAATAGTATTTAGTTTACACATTACTTAAAATGTACATACTCAGAAAGGGATCCTCTAGAATGACTATGGTTCAATGTCACACATTAGAGGTTTGTTCTGCTCAATATGACTCATCTATCACACTTGATAGAAAATAACACAAGTTGCTACACACGCTTAGTAAGCTAGTGACAGAAATTTATTATGAAATGGGGGGTGGGAGAGGGGGTACAGAACTGATTCACACACTTGTATGAATTTTATTTAAAATATTTCTTCCATTAGGGAGATGACTTAATCTAAAGACTGAAAGGGAACAATTAGAAGCCTGACAGTGAAGATTGCCCAGACTGACAGTGGGGAAAAAGCCAAGATTGAAATTGAAGTATACCAATGGGATCATGTCTGGCATTATCTTTCAATTCTGCTGACCTTGAAAACCATACAAAGACATGTTCACATGGTAAGTGCAAACTATTTGATAGAATAAGGCTGTGGAGAACATCCTATTGGAGACACTTAGATGATTTTCTAATTTTTAGATGGTATTTCCACAGTCCTCTATTTAATGAACTGATGAATAAGACACCTATTGAAGATCAACTGTTTACCCCTAAATTGACTTTTAAAAGAACCATATATTGTCCAGGTTGGTGTACCAATGCATGCTAGTGAAGAGCTGTTGAATATTAGTAGCTTACATACATTAGTCATATTTAGTTCTTTAGTAGAGATTTTAGGGATCACAATCAGACACTAGATGATTTTACTTTTTTTAGATGGGTATTTCCCAGTCCTCTATTTAATGAACTGATGAATAAGACACCTATTGAAGATCAACTGTTTACCCCCTGAATTGACTTTCAAAGACCATGCATTATCCAGGTTGGTGCATGCTATTTAAGAATCACAGGAAGAATGTTGATTATTGTTAGCTTACATACATTGTCATAACTTATTTCATCATTAGATATTTAGGGATCACAATTAGAAAAAGGAATACATATTATAGTTGATATAGAGGTATTTGAGATGGACATGAAATATTACATTTATGTTCAGCATTACATATATTGTTGAAATGTGATATACATTATTATGTATAATTAGAAATTTGGATATTTAAATAGAATTTTGATTCAACAATATAATGGTGTATGTTTTGTATTTTTTTTAAATCAATTTAATAAATATCTTTCAAAAATGTTGAACAAAGTTAGAGCATAGACACAAGATGATTGTAAATGTATTTTATGAATATTTGACAACGTGTGTATTAACTTTGTTCCATTTTTTTATTTGTCATTTCAGATTGGCATCTGATGACTTCCAGGAATATTTTTATTTTTTCAATAAACTATTTTTTTTTTTTACATGTTACATAATAAACATTTTATTATTAATACATTCTTTTGAACAGATTATAATAAATATCAATATAATCTGTCAATAAAAAAAAGTTTGACTCCCATGACTGGTAGTTGGGCTATTTGACAAGCACATGCATAAGATCAAATAATGCATTAATATTAGAAAATCAACTGATTCCGAGAATAATACATTAAACTATCTTTTATAAACATTAATTGGGGAGTGAAATCGTAGATATTAAATTATTTTTGGATATGTAGTCAAAAAATTTTTTTTTAACTTTTAAGAAGGGGAAGTGGTTCAATTACATTAAAGTGGACAGTGTTGTGTGAAATGTAAAATTAATTTTATAAGATCTTGTATCTTCCTTAGGTATCTCTAAACATTTTTATGATAAATTATTTAAAACCTTTACTTGTATAAATGGTAGGTCATTTAACTTGATATTTTTCACAAGCTAGTTATTGGATGCCAGGTTAATCTATGTAATTTTCTAGTGGAGTCATTTAACTATAGTTAGTAATATTATGTATTTTTAAAAATCTTACCTCTTGGGTTAGACATCAAATATCTATATATAATTTTAAGTCCCCTTTAGTTTATTTTGTCAATGTTAAATCAACATTCCAAATGTTTGGGTCCTTAAAGGACATTCACAAAGTATATTGTGTATAGATTTTTAAAAATATCATAAAAGAATTTAAACATATTTATAAAGTAATATAGAATTACATTCAGTCTTTAAATATACTTTTCAAAAAATACATCAATGCACATATCTTAGTGAATTACATAAGGCATCTATATGCAACCATACAATCAGCATCAAATAGCCTATGTAGATATGTATTTAATCAAGAATATATATAATTACAATATAAATGATTGAATAACAAAAACATATTAAGTTGGTCAAATATTCGAATATTTTACAAAATGCATACATAACATATAGCTTAATGTCCCTCTAAGCTGAAGGCTCAAAAATACCCTCCTTTAATAAATATATTTCAGTCAGTGAGTTAAAACAATCTAGAAGTTAATCTAAATTTGCTTTACTCATATTTTAGACTAATTAGCAAAAGGAAGGTGCCTAGGTTTCTGATATTTTAAGCATTATTGTGAAATGTTTCTTTAAAGGGACATGAACTAAAAATATACTTAAAGGTAGACAGTTAAAAAATTAATGATTTATACATTCTGATGAGTATTCTATTTTAAGGCAACTTTAAAAATTGTCTTGTATTATGAATGCCTCCTTGTGGATGTTGCTATCATTACTTTAAAATAAAGGCATTAAAAAGATAATTTATTTGCTTCAGTACTCTGGACAGAACTTGCTTGTTTTGTTTGGAATAATTGAGTCCAACAATCCGTCAAGGACAACCCAGGTTTTTTGGAAACAATTGTCCGTAATATAAAATATCATTATTGATTTGCAAAGAAACATAACAAGATAACTGTTAACATTTGATAATCGGATTAAATTATAAAGTTTGATTAACATTTCATGCTCAATCTGAATCACCAATTCTAAATTTGTTTGGACAGTGTCCCTTTAAGAGCTTTATATAGTGTATTTACTTATCTTCCTATCTTGACATACTTTGCTTGAAAAGCATTATCGAGAATCGGCTCAGTAGATGAAGATTGGTGGATGCACAGAGATGCCTTATGTGATTGGCTCAACATGTGCATTGAAATTTCTTCTGTTGAGGATATATAAATACTAAGAGAAATTGATTACATTTAATGTCCTAACAATCTTCTATCTCTACAGATCATTTGATACAATTGTTTGTTTGTAATGTCTATTTAAAACTAAAGACGCCATTGCACAATAACATATATGAGCACTTCAGAGAAATTACAAGCTCGAGGTTTATTTGCTAATAACAAACAAACATGTAGTTTAACAATTATAAACAGATTATCAAAATTAATGACATTCTAACCTGAATTTGAACATTAAGAAATATTGCGTGGGAAAACGGCATCTTGAAACACCAGATTAGCATCTTTAAACATTAGTCTAATGTCACGCAATAGCACACAATCAATGTGCATTATAAAGACATTTAATAGAGCAATGTCAATAATTCTCAATAAGTCAAGCCAAATTTATTTTAAGAACAATAAAGACATACAATATTAAATGTGAATTTGTATTAAAGAAACAGGACCGTTATTAAACCGAGAAATGTCTACAACATTTAATAATGTGACAGTATTAGATTTTAAAGGGATTTAAATCATTAATATTTAACGGATCACGGATATTAAATCTGCGTCACACATTTCCGCATGACAGGCCCATGAGTTTTACAAATAAGTCTACATGAAAAATGAAGTAACAGCACCACCAAGCGGTATGTGTAAGGAAGTTACTAAGATATGAAACATTAAGGAACGGCCAATCCGAGTTCATCACACAAACACAACTTGAGTCAGGATGGTCTCACAGACATTATAACAATATTTCAAACTTTTATCCAATCAGATGTACAGATAACTTGTCCCATGGTGCATCTCATGTTTACTTCACCATATAAAAGTCCATTACACGTTGCCATCTTTGTCAGTTCTCTAATGCCTGCAGGCAGTATATATTATAATAATATATATTTTGGAAAACCCAGCAGGCATGTCAGTTCCCAGGTTCACCAAGGAGGAGAGCGCTGCACTGGTCCACGCCGTCAAGGACTTTTATCCCCAGCTGTTTTTTGAACAAGAGGTGGTTGACAGATGCGCCCGTTAAGAAGGCCCTCTGGGAGTCTATCACCAATGCGGTTAGATTGGTGTGTGACGTCCAGAGGACCCAGGATCAGATCATGAGGAGATTCGGAGATATGAGGTTGCGGTTATCCAAAAAAGTCAACCTCATAAGGGACTGGGTACAAGCCCGTAAAAGAGGTGGCAAAAGAGAGGCCCCGCGGAAACTGTACCTACTCCCTTATGAGGTGACTTTATGCGAGCTCATCAATCTCCGGGTCCCCAAAAGATTTCGATCCTCGCCATCCTCGGCCTCCTCTTCTTCCCTCCCAGCTGCGGGATCTGAAAGTCCTGACGCGGGGGCCAGGGCAGATGCTTCTCCGTCCGGTGGCCTGGGAGGAGATAGAGAATCTGAACAAGGTAATTATCCAACTTCATATAATATCTTAATATTTGTTATTTTTATCCAAATATGTGTATATAGTCAGATACTAAACCTATACAGATCTCACAACATACACTACATATGATGTTTAGATATCTGATTTTAGATTAGTGACACATGAAATAGGAATGATGTTTCTTGCGCTCTACAGAATATGCGTCACAGAGCGGAAATGTAATTTCTCATCCACGTTAACATGGCTTTGCTGTAAGTGGCATTGCTTTATACATGTTGGTCAAATGACGGGTGCGTAATTCCGCTTGGAATCATTGCGCAATGATCGCGAAAATGGAATTTCTCATCCACGTTAACATGGCTTTGCTGTAAGTGGCATTGCTTTATACATGTTGGTCAAATGACGGATGCGTAATTCCGCTTGGAATCATTACGCAATGATCGCGAAAATTGATTTTCTCATCCACGTTAACATGGCTTTGCTGTAAGTGGCATTGCTTTATACATTTTGGTCAAATGACGGATGCGTAATTCCGCTTGGAATCATTGCGCAATGATCGCGAAAATGGAATTTCTCATCCACGTTAACATGGCTTTGCTGTAAGTGGCATTGCTTTACACATGTTGGTCAAAATTAAATGTGAATTATTATATTAGTGAAGAATACAGTATTCTTATTTTCAATATTATAGCTAATAAAAAACAAAGAATACAAATAAATTATAACATATGGCCATCAATTGATGATTATGAAATAACACCAAAAAATTATTAAAGATACAGTAAACAACACAAATGATTGAAAATAAGAGTCCAGGATATATTTATCATGAATTTAATTGAGGAAACAATTAACTCATGGGACTACCAAAGGATTAATAGTTTTAAATTGATTTGTTAATAATGTAAAGATTTTAAACATGGCATGATTTGTATTAATGATATGCAATCCTCATTTAATATATTACAGATATGGATGTTGCTGCTGGATCCTCAAGCCAGGGCTTGTCACAGTATGGTATGTCTCATTTTAATTGACATTTGTCTTAGAAACATGGACAGAACATTACATACTAAATCCACATTGTTCAATATTTATATGTAATGTCCCTTTAATAGATGAAAATTTAAATAATTCTTCGGATATACTTAAATAACATATTAGATTTGAATTGCATGCTCAATACCATTCATTACATCAACATATGGAGTAGAGAATTCATTAACACCAACATTGTCAAATCAATTTAATTTTATATTAAAGGGATACTGAGCTACAATTATTAATGTTGTCATTCAGATAGAGTATGCAATATTAATAAACATTTAAATATAATACTATCATCATATGTGACATATTCTATTGCTAAATGTATTTTAAAATCAAGAATGTACGTTTATCTGCATCTCAATTTTGGTTGACCAACCTGGGTTTTTATTGATGATTGGTGGATACCTTCAACAAACAATATTTATTGAATCCAATATTGCTTATCTGCCTTTAAGATTAAAATTTAGCAACATTCAAATTATAATAGGAGTCAATGTTAAATCATTTTGAACAGTTTGAACAGAGAAATCAATTATTTAAATTAATCATGTCAGTGTCCCTTTAAGACAAAATAGATTCATTCATCTTTACATTCTTTGGATTAAACAATATTGATATATAATTCACATATTCACTGTTGGAGTTACTTTATAGATATCAGCATACTCTAACAGCACCATGATTACATATTTGTAATAATCAATTTTGTTTTGTATTGTGATAAATATGTGTTGTGTCCTAAACAAGATTACTGTACATTGCACAAATGGCTCGATGTGCCACATGTGTTTGTTTAGATTTGTCAACAGCTGCTCTTCAAAATGTGGTTTGTGTGTATTCTTTTAAGAACATTGATCAATGGGTATATTTAGATATGCAATAGCATCGTATGAGATGATTTTGATGTCTAATATAGTCTGAAATTAAACATATGTTCAATACAGAATTTTTAACAGAATCCCCTTGATTCAATCAAGCATTTTCTGGTGTAATGACTGCTCTATTCTTCACATTTTCAAGTTGATTAATCGTAAAATTCGAGACAGATGTGATTTAGTGATATCCCAAATGTGTTTCATAATATATATCTATATCATTCATAGAGAGCAGTGACATATCATTCATGTCCAGCAGTGACATAGAGCCGCCTTTGCGGTCTCCTGGTAAGTCCATTGACTCATTTATATGTAATTGAAGGTGTATTGGTAATCAATATTATGAGCATGATTCTGATGAAGCATAACATTTGAAACAAACATATAATTTTCTCTTCTGATTATATATTAATTTTCTTTTAATATTGAACGATTAATAATTTAAACTTTATTAGTCTACACATTTGTTATTCAGAAGATGTATAACATATGTTTATTTCCATGTTCTTTTTTGACAACAGTCATCAAGTGATACACACATGAGAAATCTTAAATGTTCTATGTACTATGCTTTTATGATTTTTACATTAATCCAAACAATACATCGAAAATATGAATCATTGAGAATAACAAATCTAATGTAATTTGTATGCTCCATCAAAATGATGTAAATCATAACTTTGGGTGTGTATATCTTTAATGCAACATTGATGTGTGTCTTTGAACAACAGTAACATATGTTATAATATCTGTTGTTAACGTGTACACAACATGTTATGTTTTACAGAGATTGATTTAACATATGTGACGGAGGAGGAAGAGGCTGCCTTGGAGTCTAATGGTATGTGAAATATATCTATCATGTTTCCAACATGTTGGTTTATTTGAAATAATTTCATTGAAGACATTCAAAGTCTACAGCTTTTGTACTTTAAAAAGGAATATTATTTGTCTGTTCAAATACACTACTGCCCCCTTTCTATATCAGGCAGCATGAAAAATTTTGAATAGAAAATATTTAAAATTCATGCCATCATTATGTCACATGCATATTCCAGGCCAAAACACAATAATAATGTTATTGTACAGACAGTAATTGATATTCATCTGAGTGCCTATATGCATACCATATCCTCATTTCAGAATTGTTTACAAATTCAAACACACTTCGAAGTATATTGAAAACATAATCAATTTGAAATGCGTTGATTTGATTTCATGATGTATGAGATGTTAATATATTTTTTTTAAATTTTCAGATGGATCCACCACTTCTGGTCATCTGGTTTCCGCCCCTGCCCAGTCCCCTGCACAGTCACAGACCCCTCCCCATGCACAGACCCCTGACCATGCCCAGACCCCTGCACAGACCCAGACCCCTGCCCATGACCAGACTCCTGCCCATGCCCAGACCACTGCCGGCCCTTCCCATTTATCATTTCCTGTGCCTCCCAAAAAAACGCCCCTACACCCCCCTTCGCCGCTCTCCCCGTATTATGGCCCGTACAGCTGCCCAGACCCAAACTCCCCACTCCCCAGCTGTACGGCCTACCCTGGAGCGGCAGCTCACCCCTCCCCAAGCCAATACCATCCCTCCCCAAGCCACTCCCATCCCTCCCCAAGCCAATCCCATCCCTCCCCCCTGTCTCAACCTTCATTGTCCTGGGTGTCGGATTGTCCTTCCCAGGCACAGCTGTAAGTATCATTCAAAATACACGTTATAAGATACTTAAAGGTACAGTGAAGGTAAATATTTTCGATTGTGATTCAAATACAGCATGCAATGTTAATCAAATTTATAATTTACTACTCTTATGAATTATTCTTCATTCTCTTGATATCTTTATTGAAACAAAGAAATGCCTATAATTAGTTTTAAACAATAAAAAAATTCTGGCCATCATTTCTTTATTGTTGGATGAATGTATCCATCAACCAGCAGGGACAAACAAAGTTGATAAACAAATATTGGCTTCCCTAAAAAGCAACATTCTTGCATTCAAAATCTAGCTATAGAATTCAAACATTTAATGAATATGTGTAAGTTTTAAAGATTTGTAATGTCATGCTCTATCTGAATCAGTCCATTAAATATTTAGGTTCAGTGTCCCTTTAATTGGATATCACTACATATACCAATCACCACTACTTGGATCCAACAATTAATGTACAAAATGTTGATACATTATCTCTTGTCTACCCAGTGGGAATGTAATTTCTTCAGGTTGCTATGTTTACACAGCTTGTCCTCAATGCCAAAATGTTTAAGGATAGGTGTGCCTACCACAGTATAATTGAAATATTTAAATTGCTAATGTCAGTACAATGTAAATCCTTTAACAAGATTTGATACACTCAAGCTGTATAAGTGGATCATCTAAAACCAATTAAAGGGGACAACATGTTTGAGTAAAATGTCCCTTTAATGATTTCTGTCTGTCTGAATAACCTAATTCATGTGTAAAGAATAAATGTAAACTAATTGATGTAAAGAATTATTTGTCTTTATGATGACAATGTATCTTTTCTAATTTTTTCGTCTGTTGTGTAATTATCCTTAATATTTAATGTATTCTTTATTTTAGGCTGTGACTCAGCATGGCTCATGCTAGAAGGTATAGCAAGAGTAGAGCAGGCCGTGTTGAGGAACGCAGCTGTCCTGAGAGGGATGAACGACACCATGCAGGCCCAGCTCCGGGTTCAGGACTTGACTCTGCGTGCAATTATGAGATTAAGTTCAAGGCCTGAATCTGGAGCTGGACATGCACAGGACGATGAAGAGGATGACCAGTAAGTGGAGGATCTGGAGATGCTCCATGGTGGCAGATAAGAATCCTCCGTCCACATGTTGATTTTTTCGTTTTATTGTTGCCATTTGGCCTTTTTAAAAGTTTATTGTTGTGCCTGTTGCACTCTTTTACCTTGTCATATGTCTCCAATGGGGCTATGGTGGCCCTTGGCAACTCTCTTCATGGACTGTGATGCACTGTGTTACCTTGTCATATGTCTCCAATGGGGCTATGGTGGCCCTTGGTAACTCTCTTCATGGACTGTGATGCACTGTGTTACCTTGTCATATGTCTCCAATGGGGCTATGCTGGCCCTTGGCAACTCTCTTCATGGACTGTGATGCACTGTGTTACCTTGTCATATGTCTCCAATGGGGCTATGGTGGCCCTTGGTAACTCTCTTCATGGACTGTGATGCACTGTGTTACCTTGTCATATGTCTCCAATGGGGCTATGCTGGCCCTTGGCAACTCTCTTCATGGACTGTGATGCACTGTGTTACCTTGTCATATGTCTCCAATGGGGCTATGGTGGCCCTTGGTAACTCTCTTCATGGATTGTGATGCACTGTGTTACCTTGTCATATGTCTCCAATGGGGCTATGGTGGCCCTTGGCAACTCTCTTCATGGACTGTGATGCACTGTGTTACCTTGTCATATGTCTCCAATGGGGCTATGCTGGCCCTTGGCAACTCTCTTCATGGACTGTGATGCACTGTGTTACCTTGTCATATGTCTCCAATGGGGCTATGGTGGCCCTTGGCAACTCTCTTCATGGACTGTGATGCACTGTGTTACCTTGTCATATGTCTCCAATGGGGCTATGCTGGCCCTTGGCAACTCTCTTCATGGACTGTGATGCACTGTGTTACCTTGTCATATGTCTCCAATGGGGCTATGGTGGCCCTTGGCAACTCTCTTCATGGACTGTGATGCACTCTTTTACCTTGTCATATGTCTCCAATGGGGCTATGGTGGCCCTTGGCAACTCTCTTCATGGACTGTGATGCACTGTGTTACCTTGTCATATGTCTCCAATGGGGCTATGGTGGCCCTTGGCAACTCTCTTCATGGACTGTGATGCACTCTTTTACCTTGTCATATGTCTCCAATGGGGCTATGGTGGCCCTTGGCAACTCTCTTCATGGACTGTGATGCACTGTGTTACCTTGTCATATGTCTCCAATGGGGCTATGGTGGCCCTTGGCAACTCTCTTCATGGACTGTGATGCACTGTGTTACCTTGTCATATGTCTCCAATGGGGCTATGCTGGCCCTTGGCAACTCTCTTCATGGACTGTGATGCACTGTGTTACCTTGTCATATGTCTCCAATGGGGCTATGGTGGCCCTTGGCAACTCTCTTCATGGACTGTGATGTACTGTGTTACCTTGTCATATGTCTCCAATGGGGCTATGCTGGCCCTTGGCAACTCTCTTCATGGACTGTGATGCACTGTGTTACCTTGTCATATGTCTCCAATGGGGCTATGGTGGCCCTTGGCAACTCTCTTCATGGACTGTGATGCACTCTTTTACCTTGTCATATGTCTCCAATGGGGCTATGGTGGCCCTTGGCAACTCTCTTCATGGACTGTGATGCACTGTGTTACCTTGTCATATGTATCCAATGGGGCTATGGTGGCCCTTGGCAACTCTCTTCATGGACTGTGATGCACTCTTTTACCTTGTCATATGTCTCCAATGGGGCTATGGTGGCCCTTGGCAACTCTCTTCATGGACTGTGATGCACTGTGTTACCTTGTCATATGTCTCCAATGGGGCTATGCTGGCCCTTGGCAACTCTCTTCATGGACTGTGATGCACTGTGTTACCTTGTCATATGTCTCCAATGGGGCTATGGTGGCCCTTGGCAACTCTCTTCATGGACTGTGATGCACTCTTTTACCTTGTCATATGTCTCCAATGGGGCTATGGTGGCCCTTGGCAACTCTCTTCATGGACTGTGATGCACTGTGTTACCTTGTCATATGTCTTCAATGGGGCTATGGTGGCCCTTGGCAACTCTCTTCATGGACTGTGATGCACTCTTTTACCTTGTCATATGTCTCCAATGGGGCTATGGTGGCCCTTGGCAACTCTCTTCATGGACTGTGATGCACTGTGTTACCTTGTCATATGTCTCCAATGGGGCTATGCTGGCCCTTGGCAACTCTCTTCATGGACTGTGATGCACTGTGTTACCTTGTCATATGTCTCCAATGGGGCTATGGTGGCCCTTGGCAACTCTCTTCATGGACTGTGATGCACTGTGTTACCTTGTCATATGTCTCCAATGGGGCTATGCTGGCCCTTGGCAACTCTCTTCATGGACTGTGATGCACTGTGTTACCTTGTCATATGTCTCCAATGGGGCTATGGTGGCCCTTGGCAACTCTCTTCATGGACTGTGATGCAGTCTTTTACCTTGTCATATGTCTCCAATGGGGCTATGGTGGCCCTTGGCAACTCTCTTCATGGACTGTGATGCACTGTGTTACCTTGTCATATGGCTCATATATTCCTTATTTTTACAAGATTATTTATAAACGTTGTGGATGTTTTCTTACATACTAATAAAAGACATTTTATTGCACGAATCTTTGTCCTGATTCTTCATGTTATTTTTTGAAAGCTCTAGTTTATGTTGTTGATCCTTAAAGGGACCTACCAAAAAAATTTTTTATAATAAAATCATATATGTAAGACAATTGTAAATGACTTTAAGATTAACATCTCCAATGTAATCTTATTATTTGTCTTTATATATTTTTCTCTTAGCTTTATCATTGCATGATTATGATTAGCATAGTAATTCTTTTATATATGTATATATAGATTGTTATTTGTGTATATATGTATATTTCAATGTTCAGATCCATGTGTGTATTTAGAAACTCTGCATGAATTGATGCACCTTTACCAAATGATCTGAGTATTGATACAATTATATAATCCCTGTAAAGTGTTCATTTTATTGAAATAGTATTGTCTATGTGTATGCTCTTTTTAAAAACAAAATCATGTCCCTTTAAGTGATGGTGAGCACAATTGTTAATGAATGTATTTTCATTTCTAAAGTGTTTTTGTCCTTTTTACATGAACAAGGACATATAATCTTATTAATAAACAATCTTATTGTAATGTTGACAGCACATGTATTTCATTTTCAATTCTATATTATTGTAAAAGTGTAAACAAATAAATCTCTGTGTGTAATGCAAATAATTTAGATGATGAATATTTGTTAACAAATATGTTAACAAAATACATCTCCTCCCATATATGGCTATAGGTAGGCTGACAATAATTAAACTTGAATAAATGACACGTTTAATCAATCCATGTATAACTATTGTTATTCCACAACAATCCAAACATATCTTAAAACATCAATGGCATATGTATTTCTCATGTGTATCTTTTAAATGTTAAAGATATACACCATAGCTATAGTTCAAGGGACAGTCAAGTCCGAAAAGATGATTCATGATTTGGTGACATTCCTAGATAGCAATCTAGACACATACTAGTTCCTAAAATATAAATACGTTTCTTAGTGGTATGCCAAGATGTCACTGAGTCCTTGTATTGGCTGCGGTTTTTCAGCGATCTCGGATGCGCCATGTTGCTTAAGACGTCACCTGCCAGGCTGTCCAATGATTCCTTGTATTGACTGACGTTCTTACGTGATCAAGAATGTGCCTTTTATTGGATTGCGTTTTGACGCGATCAAGGATGCGCCTTTTTTTTTTGGCGTTCTTACGTGATCAAGAATGTGCCTTTCATTGGATGGCGTTCTTACGTGATCAAGGAAGCGCCATGTTAAGACGTCACATGCAAAGGTAAAAAAACGTCTGATTGTATTACGTAGTCCCGCAATATTTGTGCACGTTAAAAACGTTTGTGACTGCAGCCAATTTTAAAAACCTTGCAAATATGTATTATTTGCATCATGTTACATTGTTGACCCGTAGCTGATAAAGACCACCACATTCTCTTTTGCTGGATGTCTGGTTGAATAAACGAACGAAAGCAAAATGTTTTCATGCATATGATATTTCGAGGCAAGTGCAAATCTCTATAGTCCATGTTTAATATGTTTGTCAACAATGTTCCTTTTTCTGAAAAATGACTGTTGTGTTTAATGTTAAACATATCTAATTAATAAATATGCGCTATTGTGTTAGAATAAAGTAATCAATATGCATTTATATTTATCATATGCTAAATATATGATGCCGACTTCTTCTAAATGTAATTTCGTTGTATATTTTATTAAAGGTTCATTAGACACTCACATTATAAATCAAAAGCTTTTATTTTGTCTCTAGTTAGATAGTCCATTGTTTAACCAATACGTTTAATTTTGCTTCTGTTCTAAGAAAATTTAAGTAATTTTCAGACTCCTCGCAAAGCCTCTGAGTTTCATGTGAGTACCATCTCCAGCTTTCTCCTGTTTGTGTAAAGGGTCTTTTCATATGTTAATGATGGGGTATTGTCTTGTTTTACGTTTGTAATGGGGGTTCATCTATATTTTCAATAGAGCTAACCCGATTTTCTTTGAAAGTGTTTGAAGCTTTGTAATATTGATATCAGTATATGTTAATCTTGTTGTTTGTAGTAGTGTCTATTACATACAGTTCTGTTAAAAATATAGTATACTGTCCCTTGAATGCAAATGTTGTTTTTTGTATCATGTATGAGTTACACATTGTTTAATCTTCAAATATATTATTGTTAGCATATTTTCACCCCCCCCCCACTCCTAAAAGGACTTTAAACCATATTAATTGTTCAAACAAATGTCTTTCCAATAAAATATTAACACAATAATGTCTCTTTAAGAAAATAGACTTTATTTAACACGTCAATATAAATGTGATTTCAATATTTATTTTTTCACCAAGTACATGTAGATATACCAACAAGCTTCAAATATGTGTTAGCATATGTAATTTTGTTAAAGGGACAGTTTAGAAAACAAATAATGTTTTTCATTATTCTAAAAGTCAATTATGTAATATCAATGATATCAAATGTTTCTCACCAATTGATCATTTGTCTGTGTTTATTTAAATTTGCTAGCTAAACCTATGAGGTTCGTGTGCTCATTTCTTCGAGCTTGAAGAGTGCATGTAATCATTATACAATTTGACCACTAGAGGGCATTTGGATAGCATTTGTATATGTAAAACCTTGTGCTCATACAGCATATTATTGACCATGTATTGATCATTGATATCTAAAATGTTGTTATGTCTGAACAACAAATAAGTGGTCATTTTTCATAGTCATAGATACAAGGTTAAGCACATAAGTCACACGTATTTCTCCATGTTTTGTTGTTTCCAACTTGATAATGCGTAATACAGTGTTTTCTTTGTAATCAATAATTTTCTGACTGTCCCTTTAAGCTGTGTTATTGGCATTCAAACAGTAATATGCCATCATGGATAATTGTAATGGTAATTTTGTTTGCGATTCGGGAAACAGTTTGGACATCACATCACAGAAACCAATCAATATCATGAACAAGGATAGGTATGTGATGATGTGGTTTTCCCACACTTATAACCCACACTCTGCAAACAATCTGCCTCCATGGACCCGGTCCCATAGAAGTCGATTATATACAGAGTGTGGTCCACAAGTGTATGAAAACCACATCATCACATACCTATCCATTACACATTAAATTAAAAAAACCATTAAAGATGAAAACAAATACTTACTTCCTCTTCCTTCCCCTCTTCCCACGGGGCTGAGGCTCTGGGAGAGGCAACTGCCGACTCCGAAGAGTTCTCCTTGGAGATGTTGTGGGAAGAGTGGAAGGAAGAGTACTGGGACGACCAAGGTGAGGAGGAGAAGATGGCTGAGGAGGAGAAGATGGCTGAGGAGGAGAAGATGGCTGAGGAGGAGGAGATGGCCCGGCAGGAGTAGATGGCCCGGCAGGAGTAGATGGGCCGGCAGGAGGAGATGGGCCGGCAGGAGGAGGCCCAGCAGCAAGAGGCCCAGCAGCAAGAGGCCCAGCAGCAAGAGGCGGACCAGGAGGTAGACCAGCATGCGCCTCCCGGAAAAAATTGAACATCTCTTGGTGCAGATGAAATATTCTGTTTTGGCCTTCTTCGATTCTATTGAGTATGGTGATTATTTGGTTTTGTCCTTCAATTATTTGATTTTGGCCATCAAGTATTCTAGTGCGTCCTTCGATATTTTGTATCCGGGAGGTACGCATCTGGTCTATGTAGTCCAGTAGAACCCGCACCTCCGCTATTTCCTCTTGTTGTGCTTGTTGGTGTACCCGTGCACGGCGGGGTGCCCGTGCACGGCGGTGTGCGGGTCCTTGAGGGTCCTCGGGTTCCGCGGGATCCTCCTCTGCTTCCGGGGCCTCTTCATCAGCTCCCGTGCGCTCTTCGTCACGGGGGGCCTCTTCCCTCCGAAGTGGAAATTCCTCCCCACCACTCTCATCCCGGGAAGATGCATGAGGCTGTGTTTCCTGTGCTGCCTCCTCCCCAGACTCTGTATATTTAAAAATAAAAAAATAAATGTATATATTAGCATATTTGCAAATCAAGCTTTAAATGACTTAGCTTACGATACAATTACAAATGCAGAATCATTAATCCACTTTGAAATCTAACAAACAATCAATACGATTTCAGCTTTTTCTAAACCGTGTTTGTGATATCTGTGGTCAATGTGAATGTTTTTGCGTTTGTTTTCAGTCTGTTTAAATGCACACCTAACCTATAGCCTAGATACTGATGTAACCGCAAAGTAATTGAATGCGTGTAAACAACGTTATAGCATTAATCGGATCCTTAACACATGAAACCCAATGTTTTATCTTTCATGATTTAGAAGCATACATTTTTTATCAACTTTCTAATGTACTTTTCTTATGTAATTAGCTTCATTCTCTGGATATTCTTTGCTGAAAAGCATATCTAAATATGCTTAGAAGATGCTGATTGTTAGCTGAATATAGCTGCCTCCTGTGATTGTTTCACCGTGTGCATGGCTATTTCTTCATTAAAATATATCTCAAGAAGGATTCAAATTAGGTAATATAAGTACATTTGAATGTTTTGTCAAATTGTATTCGCTACCTCAATCATGAAAGTAAATGTTTGCGTATAGTGTCCCTTGAAATACATTCGTATGTGAAATTATTGTTCAATGAGCTTACCGTCAGATGAGAGTGGCAGGTTCCCGGTATCAATTCCTCCGATACCGACTACTTCCACCTCGGAGATGCTGGGCCGCAACATTTCCTCCCATCGGCAGTACTTGATTTCAAGGGCAGGTCCCCCACCGGTTCCTGCGGCATGTCGTGCCTCCAGACCTAACTTTTTTTTGAGTTCCATTTTACAGTCCCGGTAGCGATGTTTGATCGAATCCAGATCTCGGTCCCGGCCACCCACTGCATTGGCTGCATTTCTGATCTCATTCCAGAGCCTCCTCTTGTCAGTCGGGGTTGTCTTTTGGTGCTGCAGCCTCCTATGCCTGGCCATATAGGCCTCTACGAGGGCCTCCTTCTCCTCCATCGAAAACCTCGCCTCCCTAGTCGCCTTGGCCTTCCCCTGTGACGATGCCCTCTGTTTCCCGGACTGTGAAGCCCTACTCTGACCGCCACTGGGCCCAGCCACTTGGTCATCTTGAACCAAGTGGCTGGGTCCACCCACCGCTTCCACCCCCGCTTCCTGCCCCCCTTCCTGCCCTGTTCCTCTCCCCCTCCCTCTCCTCCCCCCTCTACCTGTCCCCTGCCTGGCCTCCATCTGTTCCCTAAACTAAACCCCAAATAATCAAACAAAAAGTGAGTGTGATTAAATGAAAGGGGGTCAAAATAAAGAAGTAAAAAGACAAAAAAGGTGCTTAAAGTGTGAGAGGGATGTAAATAAACAAAGAGGGTAAGGAGTATTTAAATAAACCAAAAGAAGAATAAGACTAAAAGGAGGATATGTAAACTAAATGTAACTAGGGGATGGGTATGGGATGGGGTATGGGATAAGAGTAAATGGGATGAAAGGGAATGGGACTACAAGGAATGGGGTATGGAGTGTAGTATGAGGGGGTAGGGGGTATGGAGTGTATGTAGTGTTATTGATAAGTGTATGTATGTATTGAATGTGTTTGCGTGTAAATGTGTTAAGTGTACAGAAAAATCACTCGCTCGCTAACTCACACTACTACTAATTCTCACTAACTCACACTACTACTAATTCTCACTAACAAACACTCCCACTAACTCTCACTAACTACCAGTAACTTACGCTCCCACTAACAACTCTCACTAATAACTCCCACTAACTCACTCACGCTCCCACTAACAGACTCTCTCCCACTCCCACTAACTCACTCACGATAACACTAACAACTGACTCTCTCACGCTAACACTAACTCACTCTCAAAAATTCACCAACTCTCTAATATTAAACCTCCAATCTCCAAAGACCCAACAGCAACACAGTCAAAGAAGCCCTGCTTGTGTGGTGCTTATATACCCTGTGTAAATGTTTAATGATGTACCAATTTCCCTTGTAATTAGTGTTCAGGTGTGCTTTATTAGCAATTAATATTATTGCAATGTGTATTAGGTGTGTGAATTTGCGCATGCTCATTTTGAGTTGGTATTTGTGGAATGTGTAGAATGCGATGATGTCATAGTGGTCGTTTTCTCTAACATTGTCCAATAGTATTCTTTTTAAATGTGAATTTGCGATGGTGTGGTATTAGTGAAGTGTTGTATATGTATGTTTGTCCTAATATATAGTGATATTGAATGCGATTCTTTTTCTAGTGTATGTATATCTTTTTTATTCCTTGTTGTTATTTTGCGATTTTCCGCATCTTAAAGTATATGCGTATTCCCCGTATTAAATTTTATTAAAAATCCCCCCGCTTGTGAATGTGTAATGCTTGTGTGCTTTGTTGATTGATTGTTGTTGTGACATTTGTGGCGTGTTATTGTTGTGCATGATGTGGTATGCGTCATATGACCGAGCTGTGCGTATTCTCGCGAGATCGAGTGTTAGGTGAAAAAAAGCAATTTTTTGCCTTTCCCATTGATCTCTATGGGAGACTGTCTAACGCGAGCAGGATTACGCGTGTGACATACACGCGTTAAGAGCATCGTTAGATGGTCTTATTTGAACTCTAAATACCGGAGTCAAACAATGCCGTGCGTTAGACATAAAACACGCGTGGCGTTAGCAGGCCATCTACCGCCGAACTCTAAATCTAGGCCTTAAATTGTCCTAATTAGAAAAAAAGGGGGAATTTATGAATTACAGTATAGATGTAAATAGGAAATTGAACAGGTTAGTAGAGATAGAGCCCAGACTCAATGTACTGTGATAGGATGGAAATAGCAACTAAGGGATTAAAATATAATCACATTTGCCAATAGTTAATAATATTAAACTCAGAGTTGAAACTTTGAATATCCAATATATCTCCTGTCTACAAAGTGTCTGAAAACTGTCAATCCCCCACCCCCTTCCAGGTGGCCTAGGGACTTGTTCAATGACCTGCCACCTGAAAGAGCTGACATTTTTATGATGTGCCTCAATAAAATGTTTGGATAGAGCTGAACATGCTCTTTCTCTTGAAATATAGGATAAGTGTTCCCTAATATGTGTGCCCAAGTCTCTAGTTGTCCTTCCTACATACTGCCGTAAGCATAATGTACACTCTATCAAAAATATTACAAATGTACTTGTGCAATTGACAAACCCTTTTGTCTCAAAATCCTCATTAGAGGACCTCAAGCTAAAAGTGATAGACACAAGGATGTGATCACACGATCTACAGATTTTTCTGCCACATTTAAAGGTTCCATTAAAGCATAGCCATGAACTATTTGAAAGCTCATTCCTCAATAGACTTGGTGCCAAAATATTGCCCAGAGTTAGATTTCTTCTGTGGACAAACTTACAACCATTTGCTACTGTTTGTCTCAGTTTTTGGTCTCCCATTAATATGGGTAAATGCCTCTTTATAATATCACAAACCTTATCATACTGGTTAGAAGTGGTCACAAAGACCATTTTTTGTTGATCAGGAGAAATGCTACTTATGAGCTTTTTAGATTTGTTAACCATCAAGGAATTAATTTCCATTTGTCTTACCTCAGAGAATGCACTCTCAACCATCCCCTTGGGGTACCCTCTTTTTCTCAGATGACTAGTGAGGTCTCTACTCTCCACCAGAAATGAGCCTTCCAAGGTTTACACGTATAAGCTGACCTTTAGCAATGCCTTTAAAGACATGTCTCTGATGATTACTGCGGGCATGTAATAAACTTTTACCTGAAATGGGTTTTCTGTAGAGAGAACCCACACTTTTTTGTTGTTGAAATTGTCAAACATTTCTATCTAGATTCTCTAGGTGTTTGATGATACAATTCTCAAAATGCAGTTTTTCGCATAAAGAAACAATAATCAAAAACAAACTTCAAGCGAGTACATTCAGTGCAAGTGAATATTAGATTTTAAGTTTGATCCATTTTGCCATTAAATCTCTGATGTGTTTAAACTTTGGAACATAGTTAGCTTGATAGAGAGTGTGTATATTGGTAGGCAAGTTAATCCCTAAATCTTTGATGGACTTTTTAGCCCAGTTGAACGCAAAATTAAGTTCCAGCAATTTCTTTGTGTGCTGTGGAAGTTTAAAATGCCTCACATTTTTCTTCATTAACTTTATAGCCGGAGAGGTTTCCAAATTGTTGCAATATCTGATATAGGGGAGGAAGAGATAACAATGGTTTGGACAATGATAAGATGATGTCGTCTGCAAATAGGGACAGCTTAGGTTCCAGCTTGCCATCAACAATGCCTGCTATATTTTGATTAGCTCTAATTTTAACTGCCAGCGGCTCAATACAGAGAGCAAATAGCAGGGGCGAGAGCGGGCAACCTTGGCGAGTGCCGTTATTAATGTGTATTGTTTTGGATTGGTAGCCTGACAATTTGATAAATGCAGTTGGGGTTGAGTAAAGGGCGTTAAGGGCATCATAGAAAGCTCCCGTAATACCTACTTTTTTAAGGACAGCGAACATGCATTTCCAACCAACTCTATCAAACGCCTTCTCTGCATCCAAAGCTAGGAACAGAGAAGGCGTTCCCTGTACAGTGGCAATATTGATCAAGTCTATCACTTTATGTGTGTTGTCTGATGCTTCTCTATTGGTCACGAATCCTACCTGATCTAGGTGTATCAAGTTATTAAGAAGGGTGTTAAGGCGTTTTGCTAATATTTTTGTAAATAATTTGATGTCCTGATTTATGTTTAAATATTTTTATTGGAATTTTCATAACATATATGCCAAAATAAATAAGGCATTACAGAAAAAAAGACAATAAAAGAAAAAGTACAAAAAATATAAGGCATTGGGCCCTCGGATGGGGGAAGGTTGACATTAAAACATCATTCTAATACAACAGTTGCTGCCCGTGTATATAAAGATAAAATAATAAAAAAAAAAAAAATCAAAGAAAAATAGAAAAAACCCATCATCAACACATATTCTTTATATAAAAGTCTCTTGCCTTTAATTTTAAGAAAACTCTTAATAATTGCTTCGCATTGACCAATTGATTACTCCCACTTTGTCCCATTGTAATTAATATCTCGGAGTACCATTTGGTTCCCAACGCTATAAACTTGTGCTTTTATTCTATATGTGCTAGGTGGTAAGTGTGTTATTCATGATCCAATAGAACCAGATTTTCTCAAATGACTCCCTAGTATTCATGATCCATGAAGCGGATTCATAGATTCTAAATGTGTTGTTTATCTTATTCCTTATTTCCATCCATGATGGAACCCCCGTTTTCCAATGGTAAGCTATAGCTGTCCTAGTGATTGTACACATTATTCTAATGAAAGTGTTAATATGTTTGTTATATTTTTCGTAGCCTATGTGTAACAAAGCCTGTGATATGTTGAGCTCTATCTCCTCATCTAGTATCGTGCTAAGTAGTATTGAGAGGGAATGCCAGATCTGTTTGACCCCCTCACACTCCCACCAAATATGCTTAAAGGTACCTACATTCCCACATCCCCTGTAACATAGGCTTGATTTGGCTAATGACATGTGGGAGGTTATGACTGGTGTAAGATACCAGCAAAATGCTATTTTAAGGGAATTTTCACGTAAATCTGCGCTAATCAGACCTTTGCTAATCGAGCTAAATATGTTCTCCCATGTGCGTTTGTCATAAGTGATGTTGATGTCCTCTTCCCGCTTAAGCATCAGAGATGACTTTGGGGTATCATTGTTGTCCTGAATAGCTATGTATAAGATTGATATTGTGCGTTTAGGTCTAGATGCAAAGGAGTACATTTTTTCCAGTACTGTGGGGGGGGGGGGGGTGGATCCTAGTGTCACCTATATATTTCCGTATGGATGAGGATAGCTGTAGGTATTGAAACCACCTTATCTCTATTGGTGTCAGCTTGTCCTGAATCTGAATATAAGTCATAAGTTTGTTGTCAAGTAGAACATCCGCTACTCTGTACAGCCCTTTATTGGCCCATTTGTCTATAGTAACATGAAGTTCTTTAGGCAAAAATTTTCTAAGTGGGATCATCACTGTTTGTAGAGGTAGTATTTTGCCATGTGTCGTTATCCATTTCTTAACTTCTCTGGTGGATGCATATGTCGGAGATCTGTATGTAAATGTACAATCTGTTTGATCACTCCACAAGATGTCATCCATCTGTGGCAGACCCTCTATCTCCGCCTCCACTTTAGGCCAGAGTATATCCCCCTGTCTTCTCCCTATCAGCATTGTTTGGGATATTCTTGCTGCTTTATAATAATCTAACACGTTTGGGATGCCCACTCCCCCCAGAGTTTTATGATGTGTCAGTGTATTTGATGGAATTCTCACTTTTTTGCTACCTCTGCCATAAGCTATTAGTTCTTTCTGCAGTGTGGACAATTCCAGGGTTGGGATTGGTATGGGCAAAGTTCGAAATAAGTAAAGTAGTCGTGGGAAAATTTTCATTTTGACTGCGGAAAGGCGGTCATACCAAGAAAAGGTGTATCTCTTCCATTTCTGGAGGTCTTGTCTTATAGATTTATAGAGTGGTATGTAGTTATATTTATACAATAGATTGAACTGTGCCATCAGTTGTATCCCCAGGTATTTGAGAGAGTGTTTTACCCACTTAAATTCAAAATTAAGTTCTATGGTTTTCTTAGTATGGGGGTGTCAAGGTATTTGAAATATTATTAGATGATATAACACAGGTATACTTATTATTATTTAATAGATCTGTGGCTGTGTACATCAAATAATTCAATTAATTTCTAAAAGCTGCAAATGGCACTGTGTAAAAATTTAGCCCCACTGTTTTTGGTTACACAGGATGAGTCATATCAAAGAATGACAAATTGTCTCAAAGATAATCTTCTGTATATTCTATGTATTCCACATCTGAAAACAAAGGACTGTTTCCAAAAGATGTCCCTCTGGGGTGTGAAGCTAAAGTCCCTATCAGATGGTGATTGAACTTTTCTTATGGCCCTAAAACATTTGGTGATCAGAGAGAGGGTCAATCTATATAGCTATATATTCCTGGTCTTAGCTCAGACATAAGATAACATTTGAGCTATTTCAAAAGGAAAGGCAAATTGCTTCAAAAGAAATGGCCATGTTTATTTTTGTATATTATAAATCTTGGATTTGCAAACATCTTTAAAGAATAGACATCTAAGAACAAGATTCTCAGATAGATAGCCCCATACAGTTATACAGGCATATTCAGGGAGTGGTGGCTTTTGGACAGCTGCCTGTTAAATGACCCCCTGTGAGCTATATACACATGTTACAGTTAAGCTATTTTAAAATCAACTTTTGATACAGCCTACATGATTATAAAATAAAAAAATATATATAACAAAGTTTTATCTGCTGTATTTTGTATGAATATATATGTAAATATATATATATATATATATATATATACAGGGAGTGCAGAATTATTAGGCAAATGAGTATTTTGACCACATCATCCTCTTTATGCATGTTGTCTTACTCCAAGCTGTATAGGCTCGAAAGCCTACTACCAATTAAGCATATTAGGTGATGTGCATCTCTGTAATGAGAAGGGGTGTGGTCTAATGACATCAACACCCTATATCAGGTGTGCATAATTATTAGGGAACTTCCTTTCCTTTGGCAAAATGGGTCAAAAGAAGGACTTGACAGGCTCAGAAAAGTCAAAAATAGTGAGATATCTTGCAGAGGGATGCAGCACTCTTAAAATTGCAAAGCTTCTGAAGCGTGATCATCGAACAATCAAGCGTTTCATTCAAAATAGTCAACAGGGTCGCAAGAAGCGTGTGGAAAAACCAAGGCGCAAAATAAGAAGGCAGATTAACCAGCCTTCTGTCATATTACATACTAGACCCAAATGACACCTACATTATCATGATGTGTCCGTTTTTAGAAAATACAGTAACCTTTCGAGTTCTGATCCCCTCTAGCCTATCATAAAACTCATATCTGTTAGCAGGCGAGTGTCTACCACCTATAGAATGGGCAATATATTCAACAGCACAACCAAATATATACGGTTTTATACCAGTGATGCACTGTACTTAATAGACTGAATAGCAAACACATATGTTCTATTCACAATAAGGCATAGGCACAAAAATACGTCTTTGTACGCCTATTTGATCGGGGGTCCTAACTGGTAACCAATTTAAACAATGTTCAGATTATGGGCCACCAACATCCAAATTTGCCTCCACTTTTACATGATATATCATGTCCAACAAATCAGAATAGATTCCTAAATAATAATCCGATCTATTTGTTAACAAAAAAAAAAAAAATAATCAAAATTCACTGACGAATTTATTTCAATGTTAAATATTTTCTATTGGTTACATTCATTTGTACTACACCCATCTAGATAGTTTGCATACATAAGAAAATATTGAATACATATACTTTTAATCACATGTTAAATGTAACACCAAACAAATCGTATCTATTTGACTTTCGAGTCTATTTGCAAGAATAATTAAATACATCACACACAAGAAGACCCTCGGTTTTAGGAACATGCATATCAACATTACTACTTCACATTTACTCCACAAATCAGACAATGAACTTCGTTTTAAATATCTAGAAATCTCAAGTAATCTGATGGTCTTATCATAGCCACAGTATCAAAAATATCAAAATCTTTAGCTTATCTATTTTCAGAGCTGTGAGGTTTAGAATCCTATTATAAGCCAGTTCTCGTACAAATTGTATTCCAATTTGTACTTTAATTACGTGTTCTTGAAATTTACATTACATTTCAAAAAAAAAATTCCACTCACAAATAGGTCCAATAAACATCACGTTTCTTTTTTTACAAACGCTGTATATACAAATTTATACTTCAAACTTCCAACAATTTTCATATTTTCCTGAATTTTAGAGGTAATTGTAGTCAATATCATTTATTAGCTTTTTTCAGTCTCCACAGTTTTCACATCAGAATATATTCAGCATTACACATTCAGCACTGCATATTTCAAAAATTATCCCTGACTTTAAACAGTCCAGAAATACCTTAGTGATATCACGACATACATTTACTACAACAGTGAGTTCACAATTAATGCTGATCAAATTCACAAGGTACACTGTGTCAGGATTGGTTGCTTTTCAAAACTATGACAACTTCTGTTTTTAAATTGACTTGTATTTAAGGTTGCAATATGTTTGTAATTATATCCATTTGTTTTTATGCCTGAGGAAAAGACCATTGGTCTAGAAACGCGTAGCAAATTGTGTATGGATTAAAGATTTTTAACTTTACTACACGGAAGTTGTCCCACATTCTCTTTTATCTTACCTGGAGGTGTGTTTTTTATTCCAATACCCACTGGAATCTGCAGTATACGTGCTGCATAGCCACGGAGTCACTCTAATCAAGTAACGCTGAGATCCACCTGCCTGCATTACACCTGAGGCCACCCAGTGTGCTAACCACTGAGAGTGTTAGTCTGCCCGATAGCACCGGTCACAGAACGGTGCACAGCTTATTGGTAAGCCTTTTGAATACCTTGTCTCTCTGAGCCTGTAAAAACAGTATCACGCTATGTGGCGCCCTCTTTTTTCCTAAATTTCAGAAATCTTCACTTCAAGAACCAGAGGAGCTTAGCCGCTTACACCGCTTGGTTTCACAATTTTGCAAGAAACCGATCTATTGCATAGGAGCCAATTAACCTGACTTCATAGGAGCCATATGGTTTGTGGTCATTTTTGTTAATTTCGTTAATTCGAACCACTTATCGCACCCCGCTCTCAGGTTCCCCTCGGGGTCCCTGGTTTGACTTTCAGCAAAATAACTGCCCATGAACTGAGAAAAGTAAAGCGTGCAGCTGCCAAGATGCCACTTGCCACCAGTTTAGCCATATCTCAGAGCTGCAACATCACTGGAGTGCCCAAAAGCACAAGGTGTGCAATACTCAGAGACATGGCCAAGGTAAGAAAGGCTGAAAGACGACCACCACTGAACAAGACACACTAGCTGAAACGTCAAGACTGGGCCAAGAAATATCTCAAGACTGATTTTTCTAAGGTTTTATGGACTGATGAAATGAGAGTGAGTCTTGATGGGCCAGATGGATGGGCCTGTGGCTGGATTGGTAAAGGGCAGAGAGCTCCAGTCCGACTCAGACGCCAGCAAGGTGGAGGTGGAGTACTGGTTTGGGCTGGTATCATCAAAGATGAGCTTGTGGGGCCTTTTCGGGTTGAGGATGGAGTCAAGCTCAACTCCCAGTCCTACTGCCAGTTTCTGGAAGACACCTTCTTCAAGCAGTGGTACAGGAAGAAGTCTGCATCCTTCAAGAAAAACATGATTTTCATGCAGGACAATGCTCCATCACACGCGTCCAAGTACTCCACAGCGTGGCTGGCAAGAAAGGGTATAAAAGAAGAAAATCTAATGACATGGCCTCCTTGTTCACCTGATCTGAACCCCATTGAGAACCTGTGGTCCATCATCAAATGTGAGATTTACAAGGAGGGAAAACAGTACACCTCTCTGAACAGTGTCTGTAAGGCTGTGGTTGCTGCTGCACGCAATGTTGATGGTGAACAGATCAAAACACTGACAGAATCCATGGATGGCAGGCTTTTGAGTGTCCTTGCAAAGAAAGGTGGCTATATTGGTCACTGATTTGTTTTTGTTTTGTTTTTGAATGTCAGAAATGTATATTTGTGAATGTTGAGATGTTATATTGGTTTCACTGGTAAAAATAAATAATTGAAATGGGTATATATTTGTTTTTTGTTAAGTTGCCTAATAATTATGCACAGTAATAGTCACCTGCACACACAGATATCCCCCTAAAATAGCTATAACTAAAAACAAACTAAAAACTACTTCCAAAACTATTCAGCTTTGATATTAATGAGTTTTTTGGGTTCATTGAGAACATGGTTGTTGTTCAATAATAAAATTAATCCTCAAAAATACAACTTGCCTAATAATTCTGCACTCCCTGTATATATATATATATATATATATATATATATATATATATATATATATATATATATATATATATATATATATATATATGTGTGTGTGTGGTACACATATGTACAGTATATTCAGACACATATTAAACATGGAGACCTAAGAGCAAAAATTTCAAGATGTTTTCACCTATATATATATTTTTGGAAGCATAGAATGTTTTGGGATTTAACATGAGCATTCTAACAATTATTTCTTTGGTTGCAGACAACAATTGGACATGGGCATCAATTTATATATTCAGGAAGAAGTACACTGAATGTGAAACATGCTGTATTTGTATGAATACATATATATGGATTTTAAATACTATAATTTTGGAAATTAGCAGTATAATTGCTTTGATATAATATAATGTTAAAAACATACTATATTTCATATTAAAATAATCAGAATAAATAATGTGACATAATACAGTACATAGGAACATATAACTTATTAATGTAAGGAAATTATGGCATTTATTATACATTTTAAAGAAATATGTTTAAATGTTAGAAATGATTAAATGTATTGCTGTGTTGTTTGTCATACTGACCCCCGATGGACAAAATCCGGTGTTGCGATGCAAGAATTACAACCAAAAGACGATTGGTTGTTACAAAGATGCATCTCCCTGACAACATACATTCCCAGAATGAACCAATGAGAAGGGACAAGCACCGTGGGCGTGAACGAAAAAGATTATCAATGATTAGATATAAGGAATGGCTAAATGGAAACAAGGGACAGTTTTTTTGGGACTTTCTTAGACTGGTGATTGATATCTGGCGGCCATACTTGGGAACACATTCATTTAAGCAAGAAACTGAAAACTTACCTTGATCTATGCAATAACTTTCCTTCAAATGAGATAATCTAAAGACAACTACAAATTGGTTCAAATTTGTGAAGCATAATTGTTCTAGTTTTTAATATTTGAAACAAAGGTTATTGGTAAGAACATAGTCAATTTGTATTTAATAGATTTAAAGAGAGCAGTTGTATTTTTGCTTATATTCATAGTCCTGTATAGGGTTAAGATTATCCTTAATGCTAAGTTGTTTTATCTGTGCAAATATAGGCCTAGATTTAGAGTTGGGTGGTAGCCGTGAAAACCAGCGTTAGAGGCTCCTAACGCTGGTTTTAGGCTACCGCCGGTATTTGGAGTCATTCAGGAAAGGGTCTAACACTCACTTTGCAGCCGCGACTTTTCCATACCGCAGATCCCCTTACGTCAATTGCGTATCCTATCTTTTCAATGGGATCTTTCTAACGCCGGTATTTAGAGTCGTGGCTGAAGTGAGCGTTAGAAATCTAACGACAAAACTCCAGCCGCAGAAAAAAGTCAGTAGTTAAGAGCTTTCTGGGCTAACACCGGTTTATAAAGCTCTTAACTGCTGTGCTCTAAAGTACACTAACACCCATAAACTACCTATGTACCCCTAAACCGAGGTCCCCCCACATCGCCGCCACTCTATAAAAATTTTTTAACCCCAAATCTTCCACTCCGTACACTGCCGCCAACTACGTTATCCCTATGTACCCCTAATCTGCTGCCCCTAACACCGCCGACCCCTATATTATATTTATTAACCCCTAATCTGCCCCCCACAACGTCGCCTCCACCTGCCTACACTTATTAACCCCTAATCTGCCGAGCGGACCGCACCGCTATTATAATAAAGTTATTAACCCCTAATCTGCCTCACTCCCGCCTCAATAACCCTATAATAAATAGTATTAACCCCTAATCTGCCCTCCCTAACATCGCCGACACCTAACTTCAAGTATTAACCCCTAGTCTGCCGATCGGAGCTCACCGCTACTCTAATAAATTTTTTAACCCCTAAAGCTAATTTTAACCCTAACCCTAACACCCCCCTAAGTTAAATAAATTATTCCTATTTAAATCTAAATACTTACCTGTAAAATAAATCCTAATATAGCTACAATATAAATTATAATTATATTATAGCTATTTTAGGATTAATATTTATTTTACAGGCAACTTTGTATTTATTTTAACCAGGTACAATAGCTATTAAATAGTTAAGAACTATTTAATAGCTAAAATAGTTAAAATAATTACAAAATTACCTGTAAAATAAATCCTAACCTAAGTTACAATTAAACCTAACACTACACTATCAATAAATTAATTAAATACAATACCTACAATTAAACCTAACACTACACTATCAATAAATTATTTAAATAAAATATCTACAAATAAATACAATGAAATAAACTAACTAAAGTACGAAAAATAAAAAAGAACGAAGTTACAAAAAATAAAAAAATATTTACAAACATAAGAAAAATATTACAACAATTTTAAACTAATTATACCTACTCTAAGCCCCCTAATAAAATAACAAAGCCCCCCAAAATAAAAAATGCCCTACCCTATTCTAAATTAAAAAAGTTCAAAGCTCTTTTACCTTACCAGCCCTGAACAGGGCCCTTTGCGGGGCATGCCCCAAAGAATTCAGCTCTTTTGCCTGTAAAAAAAAAAACATACAATACCCCCCCCCAACATTACAACTCACCACCCACATACCCCTAATCTAACCCAAACCCCTCTTAAATAAACCTAACACTAAGCCCCTGAAGATCTTCCTACCTTATCTTCACCTCACCGGGTGCCGATCTGTCCAGAAGAGCCTCCGATGTCTTGATCCAAGCCCAAGCGGGGGGCTGAAGAGTGACGTCCATCCTCGGGCTGAAGTCTGGATCCAAGCGGCGGCTGAAGAAATCCATCATCGGCTGAAGTCGGAAGTCCATCATCGGGATGAAGTCTTCTATCAAGCCGCATCTTCAATCTTCTTTCTTCTGGAGCGGAGCGGAGCCATCTTCTTTCCAACCGACGCGGATCCAACCTCTTCAACCGACGCCTACTCGCCGAATGACGGTTCCTTTAAATGACGTCATCCAAGATGGCGTCCCTCGAATTCCGATTGGCTGATAGGATTCTATCAGCCAATCGGAATTAAGGTAGGAATATTCTGATTGGCTGATGGAATCAGCCAATCAGAATCAAGTTCAATCCGATTGGCTGATCCAATCAGCCAATCAGATTGAGCTCGCATTCTATTGGCTGTTCCGATCTTCGGCAGATTAGGGGTTAATAAGTGTAGGCAGGTGGAGGCGACGTTGTGGGGGGCAGATTAGGGGTTAATAAATATAATATAGGGGTCAGCAGTGTTAGGGGCAGCAGATTAGGTGTACATAGCTATAATGTAGCTGGCGGCGGCGTGCGGTTGACAGATTAGGGGTTAATAAGTGTAGGCAGGTGGAGGCGACGTTGTGGGGGGCAGATTAGGGGTTAATTAATATAATATAGGGGTCGGCGGTGTTAGGGGCAGCAGATTAGGGGTACATAGGGATAATGTAAGTAGCGGCGGTTTACAGAGTGGCAGATTAGGGGTTAAAAAAAATATGCAGGGGTCAGCAATAGTGGGGGTGGCAGATAAGGGGTTAATAAGTGTAAGGTTAGGGGTGTTTAGAATCACTGTACATGTTAGAGTGTTAGGTGCAGAAATAGGAAGTGTTTCCCCATAGAAAACAATGGGGCTGCGTTAGGAGCTGAACGCGGCTTTTTTGCAGGTGTTAGGTTTTTTTTCAGCTCAAATGGCCCCATTGTTTTCTATGGGGGAATCGTGCACGAGCACGTTTTTGAAGCTGGCCGCTTCCGTAAGCACCGCTGGTATCTAGAGTTGCAGTGGCGTTAAATTATGCTCTACGCTCCCTTTTTGGAGCCTAACGCACTGAAAACCCAGCCATTCTGTGAACTCTAAATACCAGCGGTATTTAAAAGGTGCGTGGGAAAAAAAGCATGCGTAGCTAACGCACCCCTTTGGCCGCAGAACTCTAAATCTAGGCGATAGAGTTATAACTCAGAGTTTGGTTATTGGCACAAATAATATTTACAATTTCTGATGTTTTAATAAAAGTGTATATTGTCCTATTGTTTAACTTAGCACTGTTAATTGCATTGTTGAATGTTAGTAGCTGCTATCTTAAGTCTCATTGTGATATTTTAAATGCAACTCTGATTTGGAAGGCTATTGTGAATAAGGCTAGTTTTAAAGATAAACTTTTATAAACTTTGTATAGCATATTTTAATAGTTTTTAAACGTGTATTGTATTGATTCATATTCTGATTCTTACAAATATATTTCAATGTGTTTATAGATGTCAACTAATAAAAAGAATTCAGGAATTTATATGAAATTTTATGGTTTCTAGTATATGCATATTTTATTGGGGTTCAGATTAAAGGATAATTATTAAATATATTGTGTTATAACCCTGCCATATACTGACATATTATTTGGAGAGCACTGCTGAGATCTTATTAATATACTTACAGGGGGGGTAGAGCTATTGGTAGTGCCTCACACTTCTCAAGATTAATTTTATATCCTGAGATCTTTGAAAATCTATCGAGAATATTATATAAGTTCGGGAGAAATATCAAGGGCTTTGTGATTGTAACTAAGATATCGTCTGCAAACAGGGTCAGTTTGTAGTTGTGATTAGCTATTTTTGCACCGGTTATGTCTGGGGACAAATGTATTCTAGCTGCTAGGGGTTCTATGCAGAGTGCGAATATTAGGGGAGAAAGAGGGTACCCCTGTCTGGTTCCATTCCATATGGGAAATGGTTTAGACCTATATCCTGCCAAAACCACATGTGCTGTGGGATTAGAGTAGATTGCTTGGATTGCCTTTATAAAGGGACCATCAAAGCCCATATGTTGGAGAACCTTCATGATATATCTCCAGTCTACCCTATTGAACGTCTTCTCCGCATCCAACGATAGGAGCAGAGAAGGCGTTTTCTCTCTACCAAGGTGACCTATGATGTTTATCATTCTCCTTATATTATCAGGGGCCTCCCTATTCGCCACAAATCCCACCTGTCTGGGTGGACAAGTGAGGGTAGTATTGTTTTCAAATGATTGGCCAGTATTTTGGTAAAGATCTTTAGATCCTGATTGATAAGCAATATAAGGCGATAGCTGGAACACAGTTTAAGATTTTCCCCTGCTTTAGGAATAACCACTATTTTAGCTCCTAGTAGCTCCCTCAGTATCTCATGGCCTTCTAAGAGGTGATTAAAGAATTTTGTGAGGTAAGTCAGCAATGTTGTACGAAATAGTTTATAATAGTCTCCCGGGAATCCATCCGGACCCGCCGCTTTTCCAACCTTTAATTCTTTTATGACCCGTATGACCTCTACAGGAGATATGGGGGCATTCACAATTTCCTTATCTTTCTCAGAGATGACTGGAAGGTGGGCATCCAGTAGGAAGTCATGGGTGTCCTGTGCAGTAGTTTGTGAATGTACAGTCTTGTGCCCGTCATAAAGTTGTCCGTAGTACCTTGCAAACTCGTCAACTCTCTTGAGGAGAGGTTATTGTATTACCATCTGCCTGTTGGATGAGAGGGATAGCGATGGCTTTATTTCTCTCTTGTATTTTGTGTGCTAAATATCTATCTGGCTTGTTAGCAAATATGAAGTATTGTACTTTCAATTTATGCAGTGTTCTAGTGGCATTCGTAGTCAATAAACTAGCTAATGCTGTTCTCTTCGATTGTAAAGTCCGCAAGGTGCCAGTATTGTGTGTGAGTCTATGTACCTTCTCTAAGTTGGCTATCTCCTGATGGAGTTCTGTTATCATTTTTGTCTAGTATGTGACGCCTTTCCTTGAATTAGTAAACCCCTCAAATATGCTTTATGAGCTGCCCACGTGTAGAGGGGGTTGGAAGTGGTGTTTACATTTATGTCCAAATATTCTCTAAGATGTTTTAGGATGTGTTCCTGGGCTAAGGGTTGTTTGAGATATTGTGGGTCATAAGTCCACGATTTTTCTCGTTTGGTATCTTGTACCCCATCTAATAGTAAAGATACTATGGAGTGGTCGGACCACACACAGGTATGGATCTCAGAGGATAGCAAAAACTTGGCTGGCATAAATATAATCAATCCTTTTGTAGCTTTTATGGGCGGCAGAGTAATAGCTGGTGTCAGTTGTGGTACCGTATAAGGCCTGCCAAGTGTCTATAAGAGTGTGGGATGTAAGGTGTTCTCGTATATATTTAACATCACGGTTATGTTGTTGTTTCTTGTGAGATAAAGCCTCCCGATTGGGTGCTGTGATTGGAGACAGGTCAATGTTAAAATCCCCAGCCATAATGATCCTATTCTGAGACCATTGAGTCAGGAGATAAGATATCTGGGAAAAGAATTCTGATTGTTTTTCGTTGGGTGTGTATATTACAAAGCACTATATCGGTGTTGTCAATTTGACCTTTAACTATTAGATATCTCCCTTCCTCATCTATGATTGTGGATTCATGTATAAAGTTAAGGGCCGAATGGATTAAAATGGATACTCCCCTTTTTTTAGTAGAGGCAGTTGCATGAAAATGTTGTTGAAAGTGTCTGGACCAGTATTTAGGAACTTGATGTCTAAGAAAATGGGTCTCCTGTAAGAAAAGGATGTTAGCCTTAATATTTATATATTGGTTCATAGCCACTTGTCTGTTAACATCCGTGTTCAGACCGCTTACATTGTTAGAAATCAGTTTAATTTTTGGGGCCATCAGGGTAAGTATTGTTTGGAGCTATAGAGCAGCTAAGAAGTATCTTTATAATGCTATTACACCAGGTATCTTTCTGGCGGGAAGCATCTGCTAACCAATCCCATATAGGGTCTGTGGGGAACAAATGGCATGTATCAGTGACTTGTGGGTCCAAGCAGAGAATATATTTGGTTGTGTGGGTATAGTAACAAAGTAACAAACTAACCATAAAAAAACATAGTAATTCCCCCGTGAGAGGGTTAAGTAATAGAACATTGAAATATTAAAATAAATGTGCAAGTGCTATATATCAGAAACGAACAATAACAGGTGAAACCCCCTCCATAGACATATATTGTCTGCAGTAGACACCCATCCTACCTCTGGGTTGCCCATGAACCTGCATATATCATCATCAATAATCTGGTAGCCCATAAAGGGAGTCCCACAATGCAAACGTTCATTAAACATTACAACTGTAGAAAGTCTTATAGCTAACAACTCCCCAGTACAGTTAAGTGGAGAATCTCAAAAAAGGATACTCTGTTTGAGATGGTTAGGCACTCCAAACATCTTTGGGCCTTCTTCTGTCATCTCCTCACCTCTAGAAGATTTCTGGGACATAAATCTGTATTTCATTTAATTTTGGGACGTCTTTTGCCTGTTATTTTTAATTTGGGTAGAGTGCTTGATTTCAGCTGTGCTTGAGATTCCAGTTGCAATACTGAAACCGGCGAATCAGGCATTTTTGGTGTCTCTAGTCCCAATCTTTGACACAGATCCGGAATGTGAGTCGCCTCCTTAATGGTTATGGTCAGGTTGTCCTTTAGGATATAAAGAGCAAAGGGGAACCCCCACTTGTATTGAATCTGTTTCTCAATAATTGCGTGAGAGGGCGCAGAGAGTTCCGTCTTTGTAAAGTCCTAATGGACAGGTCTTGGTAAAATTGAACAACCGACCCTTGGAATTTGAAGGTGGGGGTATTTCTGGATGCCAAGAGTATCATTTCCTTATCCTGGAAAAGTAGCATTTTCACTATTACATCACTTGGTGGAGCCTCCCCCCCTGGGCTTAGCTTTCAGGGCCCTGTGGGCCCTTTCCATGGTGAATTCCATATCTCCTTTGTTTCCTGTTATGCTTCTGAAGAGCTGTTGCATGTAGGTGGGCAGGTCTTTACCGGCTACTGTCTTCGGTATACCTTTTAATCTTAGATTACTTCTTCTGCTCCTGTTCTCCAGGTCCTCTAGTTTATCTTGCATCTCTGTGAACAGGTGTTGATGTGAGGATACAGTTTGCGAAACTCCAGCTATATCCTCAGTGATTGCTTCCGTGTGCTCTTCGAGTGTATCTATTCTGCCTCCTAGTTCAGCTATATCTGATCTGATTTCTGTCAGGCTGGTAGTGACTGTCGTATGCATGGAGTCGATTTTGTCCCATAACTTGTCGAAGCTGGCAGAGATATATTGTTTTGAAACTAGGGATTTTAGATCTGCTTTAGCCACAGGAGTCTTGTCTGCGACTGATATTGTGGTTTCTGAGTCTGAATCCATTTCTTCTTCCACTTCCATATCTGGTTGATCAGTCTGTTTCAATGGTTTAGACAATTTAAAATAGGTGTTCAAGGATGAAGTCTTGCTTTGTTTATCCTTAGCAGATTTTCTGACAGACATGTTGGGAGATACGTAGGTATTCACAGACAGTCTCCCGTGGGTATCCTAATGGATTGAATGGTAGATATTGTCGGGAAGAAGAACAACCTTGTACAGGATGGGGAACCACTGGAGATCTTATATGCTGGGAGAGAGGCCCACACCACAGATTCTAAGTTTACATATATATATGGTACCGGAGTGACTGGAGTATTACAGGGGGTCACTCTGTTGCATTATGAGTGGTATGTTCTAGCAGATGATTCCCCTGAGATCCATACATGATATCTTTTCTGTGGGACACAGGTTGTCTAGCCTCCAGGGGAAACTCTGGAGTCTGAAAGTCACTAATGTAGCACTTGCACAGTATGTGTCTGAAGTTTAGAAGGCACGCATATTTCTGGGTGTTGTTTGCATCTATTTATTCAAGTGTGCAATATTTCAGGTCTAGCTCTGCTCCCCAGGGTCAGTGTCCTCACAGGACGATAAAAGGAGAAGGGGACTCAGGATATGACCCACCACCACTGGGGGGGGGGGGGGAGAGTAGTGCCTTAATATAATTAAGTTATTGCTGCTGAATTTGGGCTCCCAAAACTGTGGGCCGTAACAGAACCGGTGGGTGAGGCCCTGTAGGGGGCTAGTGGTTGTTATATCCCGTGGTGCTACAGATCCACAACTTGAGTATGAGGAGATTTTAAATTTTATTTCACAACATGCCAGTCCAAGTTCCCAGTGGGCTATAAAACATCTGTGACCCGGTACACTAGTTGCAACCAGCACCGTCTTAATGAGAGCACTGTCCTACAGCAAAGGTAGTGAAGAAAGATGGCGTTTTTTCCCGCCACTGGTCTTCCTGCAAATGTGTGATGCTGGTCCTGTAACTTACAGATTAGTACCAACCCAGTGGTGTTTCAGTTGTCAGGTGTCCCAGAGTCTATGTCTGTTGGTCTAGGGTGTATGAATGATCGTTTGTTGCTTCGTCGTGAGGTAGGGCCTCTGGGGTATTTATAGTTCTTTTTAGTCAGAAAGTACCCAAAATCTCACCTTTGCTGTCTTTATGATGCTTGGCTCTGCTTTTCATCCACCCCTGGTGGGGTTGCTGACACTTTTGTTGGCTTTCTTAGGGCCTGGAGTCCCAAAGTAGGCTGCAGCCCCGGACTTTCCTAGAAATTTGCTGGTTCTCTGTTTCTGGTGTATTGTGAACCCTCTCAAAAATGGCCCAAATCAGCACGGGACTGTCTGTGTTGATGTATTTTGCACCCAGGTTTTTTTAAGGCAGATTACCTCTGTTATATGCACAAAAACACTTTTAAAAATCAAGATCTGCACAGAGCTTCACAGTGGTGCTGCTTCTCAGGTTGCAGGCAAACTCCACCCCCCCCCCCCATGTCCTGATTTATTAAGGAGATAGGCCTATAGTTTTGGCAGTGTTGCTCGTTTTTGCCTGGTTTTGGGATCACCGCGATTCTTGCCATTAACATCTCTTTAGGAATTTCATTACCCTGTAACATGGAATTAAATACTTGTACTAATAGTGGGATTAAGATTAGCTGCATTAGTTAATAAAACGTTCCCGAGTACCCATCTGGCCCTGGTGCTTTTGAGCTTTTCAGGCTTTTGATGCCTAGTCTGAATTCTTTGTGGGTAATGAGATTGTTTAGGAATTCTCTATCCTTTTCTGTTATTGAGGGCAGGGTACTATCTTCTGAAAAATTGTCTAATTCAATTGTTTTATCCATGTCAGCTTTATCTTCCGGGAGGTTCTAAAGCTTATGATAGTAGTCTGCAAATATGTTTGCGATGGATAATGGATCGTTAGTCGCTTTATTATCGGAAAGTTGTAGATGGGGAACTGTGGTAATTTTAGTGATCTCTTTCAACTTGTTAGCCAGCATCTTATCCAGTTTTATACTATATATAATATTGTGTATCTATCATTTTAATTGACCTGATTGCATCTTTATTCAAGAGTCGATCTAACTTTTCATTTTTAGCCTTTAATTGTTTTAGCAGAGCTTTAGTGGGGTTATCTAGTGTTTGGGTTCGTAAAAGGTTAATTTCTGATCTTAGCTCCAACAACTTGGCCTCTCTAAGTTTATGGTGTTTACTGGATTCTGTTATCAATAGACCTCTGACATAGGCTTTCAAAGCGGGGCGCTTCGTATATAGGGTTTGAGGTGGTGTTTTTGTTAAGCGTTATAAATTCCTGTATTTGCTGTTTAACGCTGCTCATAACCAAGCTATACTGGAGTAAGTTTGTGTTTAGAGTCCATGATTTTGTTCTATTTGGGTTGATCATACCTGATACAGTGATTTCCACTATAGAATGGTCGGACCAAGCACAGTTTGAGATTGTGGCTTTGGTGAGTAAGGGTATCAGTATCTGACTCATAAATATATAATCAATTCTAGAATGAGTTTTGTGCATAGTAAGTGTTATCACATGTACTTTTGTTAAGTGTTCGCCAGCAGTCTATCAAGTTATGATCTATAGAAAAGTCTTTTAAAACGTTACTTGGAGATTTAGTTGTTTTAGGTTGTGGGATGTTTGGGGTTGTCCTGTCTACTCTATTTTCCATAGTAGTATTGAAATCTCCTCCAATAATGGTCTTGTACTTTTTCCATAGTGTGATTTGTTTACTGAGCTTTGAAATAAACAAAGATTGTTGCTCATTGGGAGCGTATACATTAACCAGTAAAACTGGGGTATCCTGTAATAAGTCTATAATTATAAAAAAATCTACCTTCTTCATCTCTTATTACTGTTTCTTCCTTAAAGTTTAGCGAGGAATGAAGAAGTATTGTAACTCCACATTTCTATTTTGAATTTATGGCATGGTATTGTAAAGGGTATGTTCTATCCCAATATTTAGGTGTATATGATCTAGTAAAATGTGTTTCCTGTAGCATTACTACATGTGCTTTTAAAGATTTATATTCATTAATGGCCTTTTTTGCATTTTATGTCAGAGTTGAGTCCTCTGACGTTGTGTGAAATTATCTTAATTGGCATAGTAATGGATAAAAGAGTGGATGTGGGATAACATTACCTTCTGTTTGAAGATTAACTACCTGGTGACCATGGAGACCCCTGACATGTTGAACCATTTTACCGCATATAGAGCCGAGACCCACGTAGAGCTGCCGGAGGGCACAATTCCCAACTCCCACGTTATATCTTGGAAGAGACTAAAAGCTTTTAATGAAAACAAATAGAGTAAAATATTGAATGTATACGATACAATTGCATAGTGAGTAAAGTAACGTAGTAGAGTATGTCTCAGAAAAAGAGACAATTTTAACAAACACAAGGAACAATAACACAGGCATAGAAATGTAAGTAATTCTGACTTACTTATTTATGTGGGGGAACTGATTGATGACATGCTTTTTAATATTTCAATTGAGCATGGACAGAACTATTCCTTGATTAGGATATGGGAAAGGAAGATAATTGATGGGGTGGGTGGGTAGGAGGGAAGGGGTAGGGAGGAGGGAGATGATGGGGTTAGTGTGGGGAGATCCTGAGGGACTTAACGTAGTCTTATATTACAATGAGAAACTAAAGGGCTAGAGTAACCTAATGGGATTAAGCAACCTGGAGTCCAAAACAAAATCAAAGAGTATCTCAGACTCTAACTATTGTACTAACAAACTAATTAACCTCGGACTCTCAGGCTGTCCTCAGCTCACTTATCCAGTGCTTAAGGGGCAAACACTTTCCATAAGATAAGTGCACCTTGTAATTAAGTTACTTACTACCACCTCATTTCATTCCGGATCATCTTCCAATGAGGATTCAGTATCTTTAGGGCCACAGGGAGTAGATTTTCTTCGTTTGGCCTTTGTAGATTCTCGTGAAAAAGGGTGTGTGTACAAGCGCTAAGGTAATCCCCAAGCTGTATCCAAACAGAGATCCTAACCAACCTCCAAAAAATATGCACAAGTAGTAAGAAGTGAATACAGCGCCAACAAGAGGCCAAGGGATAAATATACTCACAGAGAGATAAAAGAAGATTATTTAATGAACCATGTTAAAAAGCATCAGTAATAAAAGACTATATATAAAAAATGTAAAAAGCACATATAAATAAAATTACAAATACAGGAATATCTTACAGAAGCGGCTCAAAGGGCCAAAGCTGATAATTACAATAAAAACAGAGGTAATAACAGGTGATCAGTGTGAGTGGTACACCAGAATAAGAGTGTATACTGATAAAACAGAATTAGCCTAAGTACAACTGTAGCAAGTGCATCAAGCAAAAAACTAATAAACAATAATACAAACAATAGTGTTCAAAATTAGTGTTACAAAAATAGTGTTCCAAAAAACAGAAAAATGCACTGCAGTGCAAAAAAAGGGGGTAGCAAAATAATTGTATAGATACAATCAAATAGTGAGTGAGTGCAAATGGATATAAAAATGCTAGCTACTTAATCCAGTGAGGTTAAGATATAATTAAATAAAATACACAATATGCAATAACATAAAAAATAAAAAATAATAAAATATAAAATATAATCCAAAAAAGTGTTCAAAAAGTTGATCAACAAATGTTAGTGAAGAACAAAAATAAGTCAATCAAAACTAAAAAATGGAAAAAATGGGTGATGAAAAGCAAGGTGAAAGTGAGGAAATTGATTCCTTCCAATGTTAGTTACTTTGACAGATCCAAATTCCTGAGTGTGGTTGCTGAAGTAGCTGAATGGATCCTAGCACCTGTCAGCTGCTCCTATGGTATCCTAAAAAGTGTCCCTGTAAAAAAAAAGAAATTCACAACATAGTGTATCCAATATGAGAATGAAGTAAAGATTAAAGTAATGCTTACCAATATGTCAACGCGTTTCTGCCCTCAAAAAAGGGCCTTTCTCAAGACTAGAATATTGGTAATGGCAGCTGGCCTTATATACAGTTTAGAAGTAGCCTATATGGTAGTTTAATTGATTAATTGTATTGTTTGGGCGCCAAATCCCTCCACTTCCTGTGTAACATCTAAAAGATTCCCCCATAAAGTGTAGCATCACTTCCTGTGTAACATCTAAAAGATTCCCCTCCACTTCCTGTGTAACATCTAAAAGATTCCCCCATAAAGTGTAGCATCACTTCCTGTGTAACATCTAAAAGATTCCCCTCCACTTCCTGTGTAACATCTAAAAGATTCCCCCATAAAGTGTAGTATCACTTCCTGTGTAACATCTAAAAGATTCCCCTCCACTTCCTGTGTAACATCTAAAAGATTCCCCCATAAAGTGTAGCATCACTTCCTGTGTAACATCTAAAAGATTCCCCCATATGGCAAACCGGAAGTATATAAATTTTCCCGGATTAATTTTATACATATCTAAATATATAGGTAATTCAAAAGGCATGTATATGGCCTTAGATTTATCCAGTTGTTTCTTTCTCAATTGCCGGTATCTTTGTTTTGGCTTACCAGTTTCAAGCCCAATATCGGAGCTACCCGGTAGTGACGTAACCGTTGACGTCATTTCCGGTCCGGCGATATTACATAGACAGGCCGCTAGCAACATTAGCATGCTGTACAATGCTAATATATGCGGCTGTCAGTTACGCCTCCCATCTAGTATATTAAATCCTTAGAGAGCCCTGGGGATAAAGATGTCAGAACAATGCCCACCAATGTGTCGCTAAAGGGGATAAGTGTCAAGGCACTATTGGCCCCCAAACGTTATAACGATAGATAAAGGCTATGTAATCACAAACATTGAGATTTACAAAAAACTAACACATATTTTATGTCAGTGGGACAAAGGAAACAATAAAAACAATAACGGCAAGTATTTTTGGAAATTAAATAACGGTTTTGTTATCTATTTCTCTTAAGTCCAAAGGGGTCAGATAATATTTTCTTTCTATAGCCATATTTTATATATCCATCATTATACTAGTAGATGGATTGAATTATCTCAAATATTATAATATGTGTTAACATATTGTCAAAGTGTGTTTAAGATACACTGGTAGTGGATTAAGTGATCTTAAATATTATAATATGTGTTAACATATTGTTAAAATATTTTGAGATATGTTTGACATTTCATAAAGAGAAGAGAAGTTGTATATACTTTTATGGATCCTTCAATGTCATTGAGCCATGCTCAGATGGTAAGATCTCAGATATTTATAAGAAATAAAGTTATTTTAATTTATTTTATAAAAGATCAGAATCATAGTGAGAGGAGGAAGAAATTAACATGTGATGAATTATTTACAGAGGGCAAACTGCTTAGTTATTAAAAAAGTCCTAGAATGTATTTATATATATATATATATATATATATATATATATATATATATATATATATATATATCTCGTTTGCTCCAAAATTTGAGCATAGAGAATACAAAGTCCCAATAGAAACAATTTGGACTTAGTTGTCCATCTATCTGATATGTAAAATTAGTTATATGTATATAAAGATATAGATAAAACCAGGACATGGTATCTCATATTTAGCGAGAAATAAAAGGGATATGTACCTGATTCTGGTTGCATAAATATATTAGATTACAACGCCATCATAGTAATTGAATAAGGAAACTAGTGATAGCTGGACAAGTCCAGTGTATAAATTTCTATGTCAGAGAAAGAAACATTCAAGTGTATGCTCATGAATGTAATTAAGGGTATATATATAAAAGGGTATATAAATAGGAAACAGTCTACATTTTAATATTCTAATATTCTAGTCTTGAGAAAGGCCCTTTTTTGAGGGCAGAAACGCGTTGACATATTGGTAAGCATTACTTTAATCTTTACTTCATTCTCATATTGGATACACTATGTTGTGAATTTCTTTTTTTTACAGGGACACTTTTTAGGATACCATAGGAGCAGCTGACAGGTGCTAGGATCCATTCAGCTACTTCAGCAACCACACTCAGGAATTTGGATCTGTCAAAGTAACTAACATTGGAAGGAATCAATTTCCTCACTTTCACCTTGCTTTTCATCACCCATTTTTTCCATTTTTTAGTTTTGATTGACTTATTTTTGTTCTTCACTAACATTTGTTGATCAACTTTTTGAACACTTTTTTGGATTATATTTTATATTTTATTATTTTTTATTTTTTATGTTATTGCATATTGTGTATTTTATTTTTTATGTTATTGCATATTGTGTATTTTATTTAATTATATCTTAACCTCACTGGATTAAGTAGCTAGCATTTTTATATCCATTTGCACTCACTCACTATTTGATTGTATCTATACAATTATTTTGCTACCCCCTTTTTTTGCACTGCAGTGCATTTTTCTATTTTTTGGAACACTATTTTTGTAACACTAATTTTGAACACTATTGTTTGTATTATTGTTTATTAGTTTTTTGCTTGATGCACTTGCTACAGTTGTACTTAGGCTAATTCTGTTTTATCAGTATACACTCTTATTCTGGTGTACCACTCACACTGATCACCTGTTATTACCTCTGTTTTTATTGTAATTATCAGCTTTGGCCCTTTGAGCCGCTTCTGTAAGATATTCCTGTATTTGTAATTTTATTTATATGTGCTTTTTACATTTTTTATATATAGTCTTTTATTACTGATGCTTTTTAACATGGTTCATTAAATAATCTTCTTTTATCTCTCTGTGAGTATATTTATCCCTTGGCCTCTTGTTGGCGCTGTATTCACTTCTTACTACTTTGTAGATTCTCGTACAGGGGTCCATTCCCTCTGGAAAGTTTTCCTTGTTGCTTTATTAGATGTTGGGGGTGTGGGTTCTCCTGTAGGAATCTTGAGTTTAGTGAGTAGAGTGAGACCTTCTTCAGTCGTTGTGCAGGTATGTGTAGTGTTTTGATAGGAAAATACAAACTTGAAGGGAAAGTTCCATCTATATCTTATATTTGCTTTGGTGAATGCTGTTGTTATTGGTTTCAATTCTTTTCTTTTCTGTAGAGTGATTGGGGCTAAGTCAGCATAAATTTGGATAGTGTGTCCATCATATTTTATGGTCTGGTTATTTCTGGCAGCTTTCATGATAAGTTCCTTTACATGAAAGTAATGGAACTTGCTGATAACATCTCTTGAGGTGAATTGCTGGGGCTTTGTTAAAGCCCTGTGGACATGATCCATAAGTAGCATGTTCGCTTCTACATCTGGAACCAATTGTTGAAAGAGATCTGTTATGGTTTCATTGAGATTCTTGTAGGATTCAGAGAGATTCCGTATGCGAATATTCGATCTTCGTGATCTGTTTTCCAGATCTTCAATATGATCTTCTAACTTGGTAATGTATGCCGAATTATCTGTTATGGAATGACGGAGTTGGGGAATTTCTTCTGCTATGTTGTCTAACTTTTCTTCTAATTTGGCTGTGCGTCCGCCAATTTCTCTAATATCTAGCCTTTCTGAGATCGCTGTTTTTAGTTCCTCCTGGAGTAGGGATTTTATTTGAGTCAGGAGTTCTTTGTTAGGAGTTGTTATGATGTTATGATCAGCTTCACTCTGCACCCTCATTGAGGGACTAGTGCTGTTAGATGCAAGGCTTTTATCCAATGCTTTTTGTTTTGCTTGAGACTTTGATAAGCACTCCTTAACTGTCTGCGTTTTATTTTTCATCATAAGGCAGGCCTCCACACACTTTATATCCCTTGCTCTATTACTGTTTTACAAAATCCGTAAGATTGAGGGGCTTAATGTATTCTTAAGAAACTCTCAGGATCGGGGTATGGCTTAAGGATAGAGTATTAGGGAAAGCTGTCCATGTCTGTTAGCAGCACTTTAAGAGAGCCATAGCGTTGTTCTGCATTGCTTTATCTTGCCATCTCCTTCCCTCCTGAGCATGTCAATTTACATGAAGCTCTTTATTGAAGATGAATATAGTGGGCTGTGTTATTGGGGAGCTTTATGTTCTCTGGAGTATTCGTTCCTTTGTCAAGTGACTAATTTGGCCTTTGGTTGAGGTTTCCTAAACTTTCTTGTTCCAAGGTATATAGCCCCTCAGTTTCAAAGTAGGGAAATGTCCTGTCACTAAAAAGAAGGGCAGTGAAAGGAACCTGTGAGCTTAGTTTCTGGCTAATATGCCATCATGAATGTAGGTGCTATAAACCTATACTGTGACCCACTATACCAAGAGCAGGCTGAGGGAGCTGTGTACGTTTTAGAGTGCCTCGCTTATAGCTCTGCTGCGGTGGGGGTAGAAATGAGAGAAAAATTAAAGATGGTGTTTTTTCCCCACCTTATCAGTTTTATGAGCTATGTATACCCTGCATCCGTATATATATCAGATTGTCTCTGGGAGCTTAATATTATTATTTATTATGGGCTCAGTCTTCTCTTCTGTGTATTTGTGTCTTCTCACCTGCTTTCCCTATGTATGGGAGCTGTCCTCTCTTTATTCGTGAGCCGCGTGGTCTAGATGCAGTGCCGGTGTATCACAGCTTACCCCGCAACTCCAGCTGTTTCCCCAGCTCTAAGATAGAGCAAGCTGTAACAATGGCAAACACGAAGGTCGCCTAACTCCTGGATGAATGCGTGCTCTCTTGAGCAGCTGTCAGAGCGGAGCCCCGACCCTCCGACGCTGCTATGAAGTCTAAATGATCTTGAGCAATAAAAAGTTATTTCTCAGGAGTCCGTGTACTGTAAAGCAATCCTCCGTGCACTCCTTAGGTATTCTCTTTACCTTATTTGTTGTTGCAGGGTAAAAGTTTTTGCTTTTCGAGCAGTTAAATACCCAAATTAGGTAAATCTTTGACGGAGCACCTACAGAACACGTCTGGCTGTGATAGCAGTTAACTCCCTTAATTTTTGCCAGAAACCATACTTTTATTTGATCTATCAGCTGTAAATGTAACATCTAGGAAATTGATCTCATTCTGCCTCCACTTAAAAGTGAACTGTACCCGAAATCATTATGGTTCAAGCAATCTATAAATTGTTTAGCGGTATTTGGATTGGAGGACCATATAATCAAAAGATCATCTATGTAACGTACATATTTAACCACATGGGTAGCAAGAATGCTATTATCCCCATAGACGTGGGCCCTCTGCCACTAACTCATAAAGAGGTTGGCGTACGAGGGAGCAAACTTGGCTCCCATTGCTGTCCCTCGTCTCTGGAGGTAATAGCTTCCCTGGAACATAAAAAAGTTATGTTCCAACAAAAACTTAATAGCCCTAATAATGAAACGTTTCATATCTCATCAGTATCCGGGCCCACCCACCCCGGTCCATTTAGTTAACTAGCCATATAACCTGCAGGCATCACATCAGTAACAGTAAGTGAGTCAGTAACCAGTTGTCACCACCTCTGTCGGCTCCTAATGGCAACCAACAGCGATCTGTCAGTCAAGGGAGCCCCTATTTGTAGTCACCCCCCTGAGGGTGGCTGTGCGCACAATCCCCAGATCCAATAGGTTTATTATTAATGTACTAGTTTAACTATTGTATAGTGACAAATGAGATTCTAAAAAGGCAGATTTTACTTTACTTCTTAAAGGGCGTGCCCTGAATTTTTGTATGTGAAGGAGAGACAGCAATATAAAACTGCATGACATGATAGTTCTGCTGCATTTACACTTTATGCTTTGTAATTTATATTACTTTACACTTTATATTGTTTTATAACATTTAAACTTTGTACTTTTTTATTTTCTATTTTATAGCATAAAGATTATTTATACAATTAGTATTATGATTCTACAAATTCTGATTATGCTTTGACAGTTTCTGTGTAACTTTAATAAATTAGACTCATACTTAGTATATGCATGTGTATATTTTACAAATTACATTTCACTTTGTATTTGTTCTATTTAAAATAAAACTGAAAAAGCATCAGCTTCAGTTTCCCAGGGCACTGTATTACTTTCTATGGGCCCGATAATAAAAGAATCTCTAGTTTGGAGACAAATTATAGTGGGTCTGAACTCACTGAATTCTATAACAAAAAGAACAGAACTGGATGCCCCAGAGAGATAAGATGTGCCTTCCATAGAAAGTAATGAGGATTCTTGGATACAGAATTTAATAGAGAAGAGAGAAGCTAAGAAGAGATCACCAGATATAAAGTCTCAGTTAGCAGCATATACATATTAAACCGAAACGTTCACTACAATTTTACTTGTTTTTGCCACTAGTTTAGTATATATTCGGTTTCTGTCTGTTAAATAAGTTTGTGTAAAATGTACAGGTTTTCATCAGAATTTTGAGAGAGCTTCAGACATAGGGCCAGATGAAATAATGGTCTCTTGGCTACATACATACAAGCATATGCAAAATGTGTACAATCATAATGCAGGACAGCCTTTTATTAGTGCATGTAGCAGGTCCATCTTATCTATTAATCTATCCTCAAAATAATGTTTGCACCAGGGCCCTTTTTTGAGTAGGTTTGCTACTGGTTTCCTCCATTTTTCTTTTAGCATTCAGTGAGTTTGGTCTCTGTGAAGTCTGCACTATAATTTATCTCCAAGCAGGAGGATATTTTATCATCGAGTCCCTAGTGAGATGGAGTCTGCTTGAAGTTTATCAGTGCATGTGCTAAGCACAGGAAAATCTGAGCTTGCGCATAAAAGTGTTTTTTGTAGAAACCCAGGGACTGATACTGTGGGGTGCGATTACATATACGGCGCAGCAGGCTTCAGCACAAGCGCTGCAACCCACGCCACCCGTAAAATAAATCTCCCGTAAAAGTCTAACACGCCTCCCAAAAATAAGCCTGACACGTAAAAACCCCTATATCCGCAATCCCCCCTCTCACTACTAATAATAAATGTATTAACCCCTAGACCGACAACCCTCACAATGCAATAAGCCTAATTAAACTATTAACCCCTATATCCGCCATCAAACCCACACCGCAAGTAATAACTAAATTATTAACCCCTATATCCACCAACCCCAACATCGTAAACTACCTATTAAAACTATTATACAAAAAATGTGTGGGGTAAAAGCTTCCACTCTAGAAGGTCTGCTATGCAAAACTAACAATCCTGCTTATTAGACGAAGGTAAAATATAGAACAACCATATAGGAGCCTTCATCGCAGTTAAGTTGGTGACAATAACGATATATGCAGTTGTATTAAACACACAGTTCATTTATGTATACAACACTCCCCCATAGGGATAGATACATCAATTTCAAAATCGATATTGGCACTATTTCAGTTTGACAGTTCCTTATTTGCAAAATCACTCTCCCCAAAGCGATCAGTGCAATGATCCGTGTATGCATGTAAAAACCTTTCAGATAAACACTGGTATACAGAGGAGACAGGCAGCCATCCGGCTGTACTCACAACATTAGGTCCTTTCCACAGGGAACATCTCAGCTCAGGCTATTACCACCAGTCACCGGTACTCTAACACTTCCAGGCCTCTGTTCAACAGTGGTTCCGCCTCTCCGGCTGCGTTGTTGTCCGGTGTGCTGTTAACACAGACCTGCTCCTCCTCTGATCCTGTAAGGGACTGCCAACAGCAGACCAACCCCCTGTCCGAACTTGTGAGTACTCATGCTCACTGTGGCCACTGGAAATAGTTTAAAATGGAATATAGGAGCACCGAGTCTGAAACAAGTTTCTTAAAAAAATTACTTTATTGAAAAATATATATTCACACAGGGTCCAGTGACCCCCGGGGTAAAACTGAGGTAAACAAGTTTCTTAAAAAAATTACTTTATTGAAATATATTCACACAGGGTCCAGTGACCCCCGGGGTAAAGCTGAGGTAAACTTAGGAAAAAGATATGTTGACTGACATCTTTCGGCTGAAACGCCATACTCCTAGCCACATGTAAAACATTTTACATAGGATCAAGTTAAAACCTGATTTGAATAGCCAATAGAATTTCAGTAGCTCTCATCCTATTGGCTGATTTTAACACCCAATAGGATTTGAGTAGCTTTCATCCTAATGGCTGATTTGAATTTGAAGAATCAAATCAGCCAATAGGAATTCAAGGGACGCCATTTTTAATCGCGTCCCTTGAATTCTCTATCCAATGTGTGGCGAAGATCGTACAAAGAGGATCCTCCACACTCCATGGCTCTGCGGTCGCCGGTCTTCAGTTCCAGGGTCGCCGGTCTTCAGCTCCGCGGTCTTCTGTCTTCAGTTCCGCGAAGGAAGTTCCAGGAAGAAGAAAGAAGAGGTCGCTGCTTGGAAGAAGACTTCACCGCCTGAAACAGGACCTTCTTCGCCGGACTTCAGGAACGGTGAGTAGCAACCTGGGGCTTAGATTTAGGGTTTTTTAAAGGGTTTTTGTTTTTTTTATTTTATATAGATAGGGCGGGCAGTAAAAGAGCTGAATGCCCTTTTAAGGGCAATGTCCAACAAATGCCCTTTTCAGGGCAATTGGTAGTTTAGGGTTTTTAGTGTTAGGTTATTTATTTGGGGGGTTTGGTGGGTGGGGGTTTTTACAGTCTGTTAGGGGGTTGTGTATTTTCTTGTAAAAGAGCTGATTATCTTGGGGCAATGCCCTGCAAAAAGCCCTTTTAAGGGCTACTGGTAGTTTATTAGAGTAGGGGGTGTTTTTATTTTGGGGGGGGGGGCTTTTTTATTTTCATAGGGATTAGGTATAATTTTTGTAAAATTTGGTAATTTTATTTTTTATTTTCTGTAATCTTAGATTAAAGGGACAGTCTACTCCAGAATTTTGATTAGACTGTCCCTTTAATTTAAACTTTGTTTATTTGTATTTTTAAAGTAGTGTTAGTTTTTTTTTAATGTAATAGTAACTTTAGTATTTTGTAAATTAAGTAATTTGGGTAATTTAGGGGGGGTTAGGTGTTTAGGTTTATTGCGTTGTGGGCTTTGGCGGTTTAGGGGTTAATACTGTAATAGGTTTATTGCGTTGTGGGCTTTGGCGGTTTAAGGGTTAATAATTTAGTTACTTGCGGTATGGGTTTGATGGCGGATATAGGGGTTAATACACTTTATTAGTTATTGCGGTGGAAGATTGCGGTTGACAGGTAGATAGACATTGTGCATGCGTTAGGTGTTAGTTTATTTTTGCAGGCATTTTCGGGAGTTACGGTGCTCCCATACTCAGCGCATGGCCTGCTACGGCTGCCTTTTATGGTGAGGTAAAAATGGAGTAAGATTTCTCCATTTTCGCCATGTAAGTCCTTGCGCTTTATATTGGATACCGATTTTCAACACGGTCCCATGTTAGCTTATGGGAGTAAAAATTGTGTGCGACGGGTGAAATATACGTGCCGCATTCATATGCGGCGCTGTATATAGGATACCAAACCCGCACAAAAACCGGCGTCACCGGCTTTTGCGGGCGACACCACATATGTAATGGGGCCCCTTGTGCTGAATCACCTCTTTTTTTTTTTTCACTACACTGTAGTGTTGCAGAATATACTTGTTCAAAACACATTTTCCAATTGTTTTTACAATACTAATGGCTGAGAGACAAATAAGAGCCGAACTACAGGTAATTCCTGATCTACCTTTAGGCCCCACCTGGTCTGCAACACCACCACCTTTTTATGTTTTTAGCTTGTTTTTTTGTCACCAGAAAAAATGTAGCTAAACACCTTAGAAAACCAAAGGAAAAAAGATCCAGCCCTATCTCTGTAGATGTAACAAAGCAATCCAAGTATAATTATTGTGATAACTAGTAAAATCAATTTGTAACACAGCAGTATAAAGGGTTCACTATAAAAACAAGTTGTTATACAGACCACGCCAGAATTACATGAGTTATTAAAGTTGTAATTTGATTGACTGATTAATTTGTAGACTATTTTCTTAATGGCTGTTATTAACTTTTACTTTCCTAATCTCACCTCATGCAGTTGTCTGACATACACAGTGGATTGTTGTTTTCTATAGTTCAGAGATTTCCTTCCATTTTATAGTAAGGATTCACAGTGATACCCAAAGAACACAGTACTAGTAGAAAATATATGCTCCAAAAGGAACTAAAAAGAACAGATGAAAACCCTCCCTTTGCGCGTCACAGGGAGAATACAAGAGCCAGTGGTTTATCTGTCTATGCTCTAAGGATTGTTTAGGGGTAACAGCTACGACCTAGGGCTGAGTGTGATAAAAGTAACATATATCTGTTAATGAGTCCTTTTGAACACAAGAGGATACTGGGTAATACAGCAGAGGTTGTTGGATACAGAGGTCTGCGGCGTGGTAATTTGCCTGTTTGGGTTTTTACGGAATGCTGCTGTATTGTTTTATCTGAAATGTTTAAACATTGTCTTTATTGAGCATTTACTCTGCTGAACATCTCAGAGCAAACTCACTACAACTTTGAATCTGATGATCATTTCGTTTCCTGTGGATAACTAGGAGCTGGAGAAGTGTGCTGCGCTAGTATTAGAGGTTGCGTGGTAGTGATGGCGGCTCACTGTGAGACTTCCTTGCCACTGGATACTATTGCACTGCCCTGCTGAAATGAATTGAATGCCTGTGCCACCCCTCCTGTGCTGTAGTTTACATTAGAGATCTGACTTGCTGCATGTATGTAGCAGCCGGAGACCAAAGGGTTAGTCCAGATTTTTAGGGATTTTTGCGTTTTGTTTTATTATAACAAGAGGAAATCATCAAAATGGGCCTACTGGAGAGAATGAAAAAGGAATGGTTTATTCTGGGCATCATACTGGTCATCATAGCAGCTAAACTGGAGCCTTCCGTAGGAGAAAAAGGGGGTAAGTAAAACTGTAAAGGGCAATATCAACACACTATATATATATATATATATATATATATATATATATATATATATATATATATATATATACACACACACACACTATCGTATATGGCTGTATTGCATTTAAATCAAATTGTATTTTTATGTTATATGTAAATACCGGACTCTGCAATGTATTGGGAATGACATACTTTATCCCGTAGGGTAAGGCAATACAGCCCCCTGGCAACCAAAGGGGTTAATTATTGACATCATACCCTACAAACTTGTAGAGATAGTTAAAACAAGGGGTTAAGTGAAATCATTCTGATAATTAGTGTGTAATACACATCTATACAAATAGCTTAGTGATGTACAGCTGCATATCATTCATCATCATCACTAGAAATGAATGACACTTTGTCAGTGTTATCGTTGTACACCTGGGTGTTATTTAGTAAATGTAGCTATTAGTTTTGTATTCAAGTGTCATCACTAATGCAGTGTAACTGGTTACTTGTGACACGTAGCGCAAAAGTGCATCCTTACTTCCGTGTGCTGTAATAGGGATCCTGGACTGTTTAGCTACTCACGGTCACTACTCAGTCACCCAAACATGTTACTTACTAAATGCAATATACCCTTTTCACTTTGCATACTTAGCCTATACACATTTAAAGATCCTTAGCAGTCTTCTGTTAACTAAAGTTTCAAAATCATTTATTGTATGTTTTTAATGTAGCCATTTTATTGAGTGCAGTTTACTGTATAATTAACACATAGCTGTCTCATTATTATTGCAACTGCCTGCAGCTGAATACTTTTATATAGGATATGAAGTTTTTAAGGGAAGGGTTTGGTTCCTCTGTCTTCCACCCCCCCCCAAAAAAAAAAAAACCAATTGCCTGGTAGACCAGAAAACATTATGCCTTCAAGTTCTTAAAGGGATATGAAACCCCAAAAATATGTTTTTTGATTCAGACAGAGCATGCAAAAGTTTCCAATTTACTTCTGTTGTAAAAGTTGCTTGTTTCTATGGAATTCTTTGTTGAAGAGATAACTAGCTAGGTGTCTGGAGCACAACTTGGCAGGAAATAGTGCTGGCATCTAGTGCTCTTGCAAATTGATAGCATTCTAGTAAAACTGCTGCCATATAGTGCGCCAGATACGTGCATGGTCCTGAGCTTTTTTCAACAAAAAAATACAAAGTGATTGAAGAAAATTTATAATAGAAGTAAGAAAGTTGTTTGAAATGGCATGCTCTGTATGAATCATAAAAGGAAAAAAAAAAGATGGGTATTATGTCCCTTTAAGAAAAGTTCAACGTTGTTTTTTTTATGTCTTATTGAATCACTTTTAAAACTGTGTTCTTAAAGTGATATAAATGTAAAAATTGAAATGTGTATGGATGAATTTCAATTTTAAATGGATTTTTTTGCATTAAACTGTAAAAGTTATTGCTGTTTTTCAATGGCATACGTACATATGCTGCGAGTGCCTCATGCACCAGCATTTGAACACCACACCCTAGAGAATCAGCAGTTCCTTGTAAATACATTTTAATAAATTAAGTTTTCACTGACACAATACACACTACCATCATCTCTCTGAGCAGGCATGGCCTTTAAATCGTGACTCTCTAGTTGCACATAGCATACGTGCGTATGCTGCTGAAACAGTAATAACTTTTACTAGAAGTATTTTTGCTAATTGAAGCAAATTGCAAAAATGCTCATATATAAAATTGAAATGCATTCATGCACATTTCCATTTATATCCTTCTTTTCTGTTCAACTAACTAAGTATTCATTTTACTATAAAAGGCCCATTTTTACTGTGCCACAATCTCCCCCATAAAAATGCAAAAGCACAAAGCTGCTCAGTAAAAAAGTTCCAGTAACTTGATATAACCTGTTGCTTGTGTTTTCCTTCATGTGAGATAGAGAGTGAATGGGTTTCTTTATCTTTGCCCCTGGTTACTATTTGAGAATAAAGATGAATAGGTGACTTGTTCAACAGTCTTCTTTTGCCGCTCATGTTGGCTTATGAAGCAAAATTGTCAGAAAAGTTCAGACTACAATTCTAAGGATATACGCAGTATTTAAATAAATGGCTTAATGGTTGTTAGTCTGGAACGTTTTCCAGCTGTTGTTAATACGTGACAGTACATTAATACTGTATATACCTTCAAGGTTGCAAAGTTGCCGTAGTTTAAGTAATCATTAAACAGTTTTACCACACTTTACAGTGAAGGAGTTTAGGTGTGGTTGTCATTAAATATTTTAGATTCATAACTTCTGATATTTGTTTTACATTTAATACTTGTTACAAGCGAATACTTTTACCTTCAGATGTTTTTGTTTTATCATTTTTCTTTCATTTTTAATAGTCACAAGGCTATCAATCCTTTTCAATCAGAGGCTACATCTGAAATTGTTTCACATGAGTTACTTTTGTATCAACATCAAATATGTAAAAATATACAGGTAGCCCTCAGTTTACGCCGGGGTTAGGTTACAGAAGGAATGGTTGTAAATCGAAACCGTTGTAAATTGAAACCCAGTTTATAATGTAAGTCAATGGGAAGTGAGGGAGATAGGTTCCAGGCCCCTCTCAAAATTGTCATAAGTAACACCTAATACATTATTTTTAAAGCTTTGAAATGAAGACTTTAAATGCTAAACAGCATTATAAACCTAATAAAATAATCACACAACACAGACTTCACTTGCATTTTTCTGCAAACAGTTCTTTCTATGCATTCCAATCTGGACTGTTTTATAGACAGGAAGATCTTGTTCCTTTGAAATCTGCTTGATAGCTCAGGTTTGGTTAAACTGATTAATTTCAGCTTGCTTGGCTTTGTTGCAACACCAGCGGACAGCTCCACCTACTGGCTATTTTAATAAATGCACTGCTTCTCAATGCTTTTCAGTAGCAGTCACATGACTGGAAAAAAAGGTTGTTATTCTGAAACGGTGTAAATTGAACCGTTGTAAAACGAGGGCCACCTGTATAACTAAAAAAAACCAGGAGGGATATACATTGTTTTCTCTTAGAAAGGATGGGAATCTCAGCGAGATTTTTCCCCCCAGCTAGGATGAGTCACATCACTTGGTACTCTTGTGTTAAAGGGACATTAAACACTTTGAGATGGTAATATAACATAACTTGTGTATGTATGTGTGTGTGATATATATATCTATATCTATATCTGCCATATACATTCATTATTTATTTTGTCCCCTTTTCTGTTCTGAAATTGTGAGCTTTTCAGTTGGAGATGGAAGTGCAGAACATTGTTACATTCCACACAGTCATTGGCTGCACACTCTAGTGACCTATTTATAACTCCCTAATTGGCCACAGCAGAGAAGGCAACCTAAGTTATAATATGGCAGCTCCCATTGTTTTAATTTTTAAAAAGCTAATTATACTTTTAAAATATACATCTACATGTTATTCCAATCTTTTCTTTGACTGCATCATTCGATCTAGCATTTGTTTAGTGTTTAATGTCCCTTTAAACAAGGGGTTTATGTATAAGAGTGCTGTGGAATCATAAAACAGTAATAACATTACAAAAAATACAAGTATCTTGAGGTTACATGCAATCTATCTCAATGGCTGAGTTATATACAAACAATTGGGGTAAATGGAGGGCCAGATTGGAGCCCTTTCTCCTTAATTTGGATAATAACACAACTTCACCCAACACTCTACAATTCCAACACATTGGCCTAAGTTTGAAGAAGCCGGTAACAGAACACAACTGTTATGTATTACATCAAAATTTGTGAGCTAATAAGTTCTCTGATATATGAAAAGGGATTCCTATAAAAAAAACATCATTTGTTTGTTAAAATTACAATTGTTTGAAATCTATGCAATTTCACACAAAAAAATTCACAGCTGTACACCAACAAGATTGTGTATTTTATGATTTATCACTACATACATTAATAGCACCATTCTGGATGTCACAGTTATCACTAATTAAATATCATTGGCATCACGATGGTTACTTTTATAAATGCAGTGAAACAGTAGCCTTTTGAAAAATGCAAGACCCATGGAGTGCGTTCTGCTATTAGAAACTGAACTTATTCACATTTTGATCATTTTCCCATATAGAAGATCAGCTTATGTGATTTATACAACTTTCTCTCCTCTACTTCTGGCCTATTCTCTAGGAGAATTTAATAGGTTTCCCGTTTTCTTAAAGGGACACTGTAACCAAAATTTTTCTTTCGTGATTCAGATTGAGCATGACATTTTAAGCAATTTTCTAATTTACTCCTATTATCAAATTTTCTTCATTCTCTTGGTATCTTTATTTGAAATGCAAGAATGTAAGTTTAGATGCCGGCCCATTTTTGGTGAACAACCTGGGTTGTCCTTGCTGATTGGTGGATAAATTCATCCACCAATAAAAAAGTGCTGTCCAGAGTACTGAAACCAAAAAAAAGCTTAGATGCCTTCTTTTTCAAATAATGATAGCAAGAGAACGAAGAAAAATTGAAAATAGGAGTAAATTAGAAAGTTGCTTAAAATTGCATGCTCTTTCTGAATTACAAAAGAAAAAATTTGGGTTCAGTGTCCCTTTAAATAAAACATTTACTCATTTGAAGTTTATTTACAAAGAACTATGTATTTCTCTCTTTGTTGCATTGAAAAATCTATCAGGTTTTTTTTTGTTTATCTATGAACAGATGTCAGCTAATGTGAAACACTAATTTTAAAAATGAACACCAGCCTGGGTAGATTATTATTATTTATTTGTATAGCACCTCAATATTCTGTAGATGACTTGTGACCATATAACCCATGCTAATGGCTGAGAAAAATCAATTTGTTTATGCTCTAAAAAAAAATAGAAATTTTATTATTACACTTGACTATCTCTTTAACTCTTTCTGTGTTAATCCATTTCACACCCCAGTGTTTTTTTAGTTGTTTTGCACTGGATTTACACGTACATTGTACCTTTTTTTTCCTGTGACACAAATCATTCCTGTGTTTTTTTTTTTTTCTTTTTTTTCCAATAGGCCAAGGTTTTTTAGAAAATAAATTCAGTTTACAGAAATACCGTAATATGGGAAAATAGACACCATATGGGGGGAAAAAACTACATATTTGTGTCATTTTCTCTGGTGTACATGGTAAATAGCAGCACAGGAGTAATTATTTCCTAAATATCTAAAACATATGTTTTAAGTCCTAGTTTCTGAACCTGTGGTACATGCTCTCCTGGCAGTACTTGGGGCATTGGCAAGGGGTACGCCAGGGTTTGGCCCCCTTTTTTTTTTTTTTTTCTCCTGATGTAGCTATTGTAACATGACAAATCAAAGAAAGCTGTGTTTCTCATTTCTACCCTCTTAACAGGACAGAGTGTGAGTATTTCCCTGCCTAAGTTGGACCACTGCTCAAAACCTGATTCACCTCAAAATGGTGAAACCTTAGATTCTGGCTTGTTAGTGACATCTGAGGGCTGGAGTTAAAGGGACACTACCCAATTTTTTTCTTTTGTGATTCCGATAGAGCATGCAATTTTAAGCAACTTTCTAATTTACTTCTATTATCAATTTTTCTTCGTTCTCTTGATATCTTTATTTGAAAAAGAAGACCTCTAAGCTGAGGAGCCAGCAAATTTGTGGTTCAGAACCATGGACAGCAATTGTTAATTGGTGCTGCCCAATCAGCAAGGACAACCCAGGTTGTTCACCAAAAATGGGCCGGCATCTAAACTTAAATTCTTGCTTTTCAAATAAACATACCAAGAGAATGAAGAAAATTTGATAATAGGAGTACATTAGAAAGTTGCTTCAAATTGCATGCTCTGTCTGAATCACAAAAGAAAATTTTTTGGGTACAGTGTCCCTTTAACATTAACTGATATGAACAGAGAAAGTGTAATACTGTGATCAAGTGGCAGATAAATGTGCCACCATGAAATAAGTGCATCATACGGAAGTGTGCCACAGTAAAACAAGACAGATAAACAATGTATGAATTGTTTATAAAAAATAGAAAGATGGTACTATATATATATATATATATATATATATATATTACATTCCTCATCATGCAGTAAAGATTTTATTTTCCTCCTTTTTTTTATTGAAAGAAGCACATTAATTGCATATTATTGCTATCAGTGGACCATATACTGTATCTGTGTTTTATGTGTTTATTATTCTCTGTTGTAATATTGCCAAATATAACACATAAAACAAATATATGATTCCTATAGATTTACTTCATTAATATATCTAATACAATCTTGTGAAATCAAGTGATACACATCCATCTTTGCTCATGTAAAAGATTAATGATATTAGTGCTACAGTTGGGGTACATAGGAAACAACTGTAGGCCGACAGGGGTACTTGCTACAAAATGGTTGAGAAACACTGTTTTAAGTTACTAAATCTAGCATCAGTTCGACTTCCCAAAACACCAAAATTTATTTGTGACACTTTTGCAGTTTATTTAGAAAATGAGTAGGTCTATAATATTGAACAATAAAAATATTAAATCAATTTTAAAATTACCCAAAATTGTAATTTAATTTAAAAATGATAATTTCTCAGAGAAGTAGCTTAACCCATTTATACAATGCACTCATGCTCTTACCCCTGTCCAAAGTCAACATCAAATAATAAAGCACAAACTGTGAATGTAACAAAACTTATGTCAGGCAGTGCTATATTGTACTGTGCTTGCCCCTCCTTTTCATCCAGAAAGGAAGGTGGTGCCCCTGAGGGCCCTGATATTCAAAACCTTGTTGCTCAGGTGAATTGATCTAAGAAGTCTTTTCGATATGGTGAGGCCATTACATTTTTTTAGAAACACACATTTTATCTTGTATCGTTCTTTAAAGGAACACTCAAGTAAAAATAAACTTTTGTGATTCAGACAGAGCATGCAGTTTTAAGACACTTTCCATTTTACTTCCATTATCAAAGTCTTTTTTATATGCACACTTTCTGGGGAACAAAATCCTACTGGCTGATGTCTGTCACACGATGAAGGGGGCCAGAAAAATGAGGGGAAAAAATAAATTTGTCAGAAAAAAAATCTTCTGCTTATTTGAAATACAGAGTAGGTGTTAAATAATTTTTCTTTTTTATGCACTTGTTAATTATGCAATTCTACTGCATTGAGTGGTCCTTTTTAAAGGGACAGTCAAGTCCAAAATAAACTTCATGATTAAAATAGGGCATGTAATTTTAAACAACTTTCCAATTTACTTTTTATCACAAATTTTGCTTTGTTCTCTTGGTATTCTTAGTTGAAAGCTAAATCTAGGTAGGCTCATATGCTAATTTCTTAGACTTTGAAGGCCGCCTCTTATGTGAATGCATTTTGACAGTGGGAGGTGTGTGTCATATAGTTACCTAGGAGTAAGCACTGATTGGCTAAAAAGCAATTATGTCAAATGAACTGAAATAAGGGTGCAGTTTGCAGAGGCAATCACAGAGGTGAAAAAGTGTATTATTATAACTGTGTTGGTTATGCAAAACTGCGGAATGGGTAATAAAGGGATTATCAATCTTTTTTTAAACAACAAAAATTCTGGTGTTGACTGTTCCTTTAAGTGAAACAGAGACGCCTACATTACAATACAAGGTCTAAAAAAAAAATCCCAAAGATTTTGCGTGATTTCTCTCCATGCCAGAGAGGTTTTGAATATCAGGCCCTGGGAGGGAGATTGCAAATTCTGTAATGGTGGTAAGATGCAAGGCACTTTGTATACATCTGAGAGCTTGAACCTGAATATGACACAACCTATTGGGACATGAAACCCCAAATGTTTCTTATGATTCAGGTAGAAGGTAAGATTGTCTGTCTATTGTTAAAGGGTATATGTGGTAGACTTAGTAGTGGGCACATGACCTTATGGCAGCTGTTTTTCTTCATTGCTTTTAACAATGCTATACACTTTTGAGCAGTATTTGCAAAATATATTACATTGTAAAAGCATTGATGCAAAACTGCTGCCATTTAGTGCTCCAGATATGCTCATACGCCTGGGCCTATTTAAGTATGCTATTCAACAAATAATAGAGTGCAAAGTAAATTTGATACAGTAATAGCAGTAACTTTTAATGTTTTTTTTTTCTATGTGCATACAGTTTTGATTCATAATTATTCTAGTGACTTTAAAATGTTTGACAGTTTATTGGAGTTATTATGTGTAGTTTGTTGTAGCCAATGAAATCACTCCACTGTTAAAGAAAACCAAAAAAAACCTCATGCTTTAAACCCTGTTCACTGCATAATGCAACATTGTAATACAATTGTAAAAAATGCTTTACTTCAGGGTTCAACAAACCCAGGCACCAGGGAGCCACTGGCACCTTAAAATTAGACCCTGGTTTAGAGTCCCCAAGACATTTATGGGTGCCCGCCCTCCTTCCTGGCCACCACCACAATCAAACTCAAATGGATGTCATAGGGATGATCAAAAGTTTCTGTCTCCTAGATTTTGAACAAATGTGTGCTTCACAGCACTAGAGTGTGTTAGTTTTTCACTAATGTCCTGTGGTTACTGGTTTCTATTCCAATAAGTCTGATTTTATACAAAAAAAATTGTATATATTTTTGGGTGTTTTCAAAAAAAAAAAAAAAAGTATGTAGTAAGATTTTCATAAACATTTCCGAGACCTTTACTAAAGCAAAAGATATGCAGACAATCCAGAAGTAAAAAAAACTGCATTTAATTCTATACTGATCATTAGATATGTATGTTAGTGCACATTGTTCCATATTTAATCAGGAAGAAGGCCGCAGTTATTCTTGCGAAAGTGCAACACACTAAGATCTGGATTTGCACGAATGCACATTTCTGCTGATCAAAACTGCTTCAATGCAGTTTTTTTTTCACTTTGCCAATAATATTAGTTCAACACATCTGTGCAATTGGTGATCTCATATAATTTTCATTTTATAATCAGCATTTATTAACCTGCAATTATAAATTAAAGGGACATTAAACATAAATTGTAAGCTGCATGATGTACTTTTATATCCGAGACAAATTTTGCAATGTATAATGCAGCTTTATTTAGTTTTTTCTTTTTCACTGATTTCCCTGTTCCCCAGAACAAAAGAATCCTTGCTAACCAGTCTCAAACTAATATGCAGATATAGCACAAACTCTGTTTGCACATTTGCAGTTAAAGGGACAGTCTACTTGAAATTTGTTATTTAAAAAGATAGATAATCCCTTTTATTACCCATTCCCCAGTTTTCTTATAACCAATGCTGTAATATACTTTTTAACTCTGTGATTAACTTGTATCTAAGCCTTTGCCTTCTTATTTCAGTTCTTTTGACAGACTTGCATTTTAGCCAATCAGTGCTGACGTATAAATAACTCCGCAGGAGTGAGCACAATGTTATCTATATGGCACATATGAACTAGCACTGTCTAACTTTGAAAAACTTTTAAAAATGCACTGAGATAAGAGGCTGCCTTCAAGGGTTTTTAGAAATTAGCATATGAGCCTACCTAGGTTTAGCTTTCAACAAATAATACCAAGAGAACAAAGAAAATGTGTTGATAAAAGTAAATTGGAAAGTTGTTTAAAATTGCATGCACTATCTGAATCATGAAAATTTTAATTTTAACTAGACTGTCCCTTTAAGGAATGAGACGGGGAGGACTGCTGTCTTCTCTTCTCTTAAGGTGGTTTAGTAGTGATTCATCTTAGTTACTTCATAATAATATATTTAATAGGTATCTAATAGCTAAATATAATTATATATACACAATAATCGCACCTAAACTACTTACTATGCTGGCTGCTACTGCCTTTTCTATCTTAAATGTTGATGCAAAACTGATAATCCACCTTAAAACAGCAAATTAGTACAGATAAAGTGAGGAGGAGGAGGGGGCATAGACTGGCTCACGGAAAATTTACTAAAAAATATTAACCCAAATCTCTCTAGGAAAAAGTGGAACATTAACACATTTCAGATGTATTTTACAGCAATAGAAAGCAAAATAAATAATGCATATTGCAATTATGTTTCACTTTGAATAATGAAACATTTGATGCATTGTTGTAAAGTCCAACAATCATTTGAAATGATGCTGCAGAAGAGTTTTCTGATTGATTGTAATGCTAGTGTCACATTGTGCAGGGTGCACTGCTTTTATGTCATGAATTGATTTGAAAAGCATTCGGCTTTTCAACATTGTGTTTTTAAAAGCTTTGAGAAAAACCCATGAGATCACATGCAATGTACTACAAAAGATAATTCAGGTTGGTTTGAATGGAGCCCTATGTACTTAACCCCCCAAATTCCTTTTCAGAAGCCACAACACATTGCAGCTCCTAAGCAGAATGCAGCCAATGATTGGTTGTTACTTGCATATGGGTTGTTAGTTGGCTGACTGACTGCATCCTGTGCAAGAGGCTTTAACTTTGTGTTAAAAGTGACAGACAGCATGCAATTTGAAAAAAAATCCAATTTACGTCTATTATTATAAAAGAGAAAAAAGAAGAAAACGCCTCATAGTGTAGACCAGTTGATATCAGAAGAAATACACAAGCAGGAGGAGGAAATCTACTTACATGGAGGAAAGCATTGGAAGTGCAATATAGGCAGGCCGGGACCTCAGTCGCTCGACAGACTCAATCTCCACGGCACTCACAGAATTCAGCAGATATGTGCTAGAAAAAGGCCTCGCGCAGTGGCAATACCATATCCGTGTTGGTCCTAGCAACGGCAGTACAGGGAGTTCTCCAAAAAGACCGGTAAGCGAACACAAGCGCTTGATGACTAAAAGTCCTGTTTATTTTTAGTGATGGTAAATCCTAGTGTTTTTGAAATGCTCGGATTTACCATCACTTTAACCATTTTAACCTCTTGATGAAAAAAATAATAAAAAAATATATATATATATATATATATATATATATATATATATATATATATATATATATATATATATATATATATATATATATATATATATATATATTTATATAAAGCAGCAAAGAGGAAGTCACTCACAGGGTCTTGCAAAAAGCATAGTGAAAGTTAAAAACATAGGCAAAACAGATGTTTTTAACTTTCACTATGTTTTTAACTTTCACTTGGTTTACACTACTGAGTGTCTGGTTGCTATGCCAACGGGGCTTGACCTTGTGTCATGTGACGTGGTTTTACTTCCAGGGTGTTTACCACACTGATTGTTTGCTGTGCAGGGGTATTTAACCCCTTAAGGACAAGGCCATTTTTCAATTTCTTTCCCTTAAGGACCAGGGCTATTTTTACATTTCTGCGGTGTTTGTGTTTAGCTGTAATTTTCCTCTTACTCATTTACTGTACCCACACATATTATATGCTGTTTTTCTCGCCATTAAATGGACTTTCTAAAGACACCATTATTTTCATCATATCTTTATAATTTACCATAAATATTTTTTATAAAATATGATGAAAAATGGAAAAAAACACGTTTTCTAACTTTGACCCCCAAAATCTCTTGCACATCCCACAACCACCAAAAAACACCCATGCTAAATAGTTTCTAAATTTTGTCCTGAGTTTAGAAATACCCAATATTTACATGTTCTTTGCTTTTTTTGTAAGTTATAGGGCAATAAGTACAAATAGCACTTTGCTATTTCCAAACCATTTTTTTTCAAAATTAGCGCTAGTTACATTGTAACACTGATATCTGTCTAAAATCCCTGAATATCCCTTGACATGTATATATTTTTTTTAGTAGACAACCCAAAGTATTGATCTAGGCCCATTTTGGTCTATTTCATGCCACCATTTCACCGCCAAATGCGATCAAATAAATAAAATTGTTCACTTTTTCACAAACTTTTTCACAAATATTAGGTTTCTCACTGAAATTATTTACAAACAACTTGTGCAATTATGGCACAAATGGTTGTAAATGTTTCTCTGGGATCCCCATTGTTTATAAATAGCAGAAATATATGGCTTTGGCGTTGCTTTTTGGTAATTAGAAGGCCGCTAAATGCCTCTGCGCACCACATTTGTATTAGGCCCAACAGTGAAGGGGTTAATTGGGTAGCTTGTAGGGTTAATTTTAGCTTTAGGGTAGTCTAGTAGACAACCCAATGTATTGATCTAGGCCAATTTTGATATATTTCATGCCACCATTTCACCGCCAAATGCGATCAAATAAAAAAAAATGTTCACTTTTTCACTAACTTTGGGTTTCTCACTGAAATTATTTACAAACAGCTTGTGCAATTATGGCACAAATGGTTGTAAATGCTTCTCTGGGATCCCCTTTGTTCAGAAATAGCATATATATATGGCTTTGGCATTGCTTTTTGGTAATTAGAAGGCCGCTAAATGCCGCTGCGCACCAAACTTGTATTATGCCCAGCAGTGACAGGGTTAATTAGTTAGCTTGTAGGGAGCTTGAAGGGTTAATTTTAGCTTTAGTGTAGAAATCAGCCTCCCACCTGACACATCCCACCCCCTGATCCCTCCCAAACAGCTCTCTTCCCTCCCCCACCCCACAATTGTCCCCGCCATCTTAAGTACTGGCAGAAAGTCTGCCAGTACTAAAATAAAAGTTTTATTTAGTTTTTTTTATTATTTAAAAAAATAATAATCATATTCTGCTGTGTAGGATCCCCCCCTTAGCCCCCAACCTGCCTGATCCCCCCCCAAAGAGCTCTCTAACCCTCCCCCCACTAACTATTAGTCACCATTTTGGGTACTGGCAGCTGTCTGCCAGTACCCACTTTGCACATTAACTTTTTTTTTTTTTGAAACTTAACATTTTCTGTAGTGTAGCTGCCCCCCTCCATACCCTACACCCTCCCCCTCCCAGATCACCCCCAGATCAGCCCTCGATCACCCCTCCTAAGCACCCACCACCCTCTCCCAGCAAAAAACAAAATCGCACAATTGCCATAGATCGCGGGTGTGTGCGCACGCACCCGCCCCTCACCTCCAGCGCACGCTCCCGGCATATAGAGCAGCCGGAAGCAAGTTCCACAGTGATGGGCCACCCACCCACCTCCCTGCAATGGCTCCCACCCACCAACGATCGGCACCATCACTGACCGATGCAGAGAGGGCCACAGAGTGGCTCTCTCTGCATCGGTGTGCCTAAAAAAGGTATTGCAGTGATGCCTCAATATCGAGGCATCACTGCAATACCTTGAAAGCGGCTGGAAGCGATCAGGATCGATTCCAGCCGCTTGAAACCCTTAACGACGTACAGGGTACGTCTCTGGTCTTTTTTTTTTTTTAATTTTTTATTGAGGTATTTGTAAACAAGTTACATGTAACATATGGTCTTTTACATCTAGTTTTCATTTACAGGAATTGTAGCAGCTACAAAACAGTTATAGATAACCAAAATAAGTAAAAAAAAAAGAGTCTGACACATATTTAGTACATTCAGAAGAATAGAAAACATCAAAAGCCAATTCCAAACAACCTATAAAATATCATCATATTTCTAGAACGTTGTTTACTTAATTCAAAAGAAAGAACCTATACATAAAGTACCTCATTTAAAATAGTGGGAAGGGGTATATCAATTTCTTCTTTGGGTAAGTACATTGAAACATAATATAGGGAATTGCGTATGGGATCTGTGTCCCTAAGCTTAACCAGTAAGCAATATAATGGGGGGGGGGGGTACGGATAGTATAATAAGTCAAGCACCCAGACCTCCCAGGATAATTCAAAATCAAGAAATATCACGCTCAGTGTAGGAGAGAGGATTGATATATGTTTAAAAAACATAGGACTATGTGCAGCTACTTTAGATATTGAAAAGAATATCAGACCTATAGGGTTAAAGTTTTCAAGTGAACATGGGTAAGCCATCTCGGCCGCAGACAGCCCGCCACCCTCTGTACATAATACAAATACAACCTATAGGTATATTATAATGACGCTAGATTGCGTCATATGGGTTTAAGTATATACAGGCTACACATCAGTATAAATATCATCCTCCCTCTAGTAGCCAAAGAAATGTGCCTGCAATATAGTGCCCATAGTTAGCTAAATACAATAATCTTGCTGAGTTAAGACATAAATATAAACCTACTGAGGGAAAATCTGCAACCTGAGCGTAGGCAGAGTGTCAAGCCTATATTCTCTCCTGGACATATTTCTGGTAATCTGTTAGGATGTTATTTTGTATAGGTTCAATTGACATCCTAGTGATCACACATCAAACAATTAAAACACACGGTACAAATATAACAGATACAAACCTCGTGGGGAGAGAGATATAGCAGATATCAGGGTTACCTTAAACCATAAACAATATGAAAACAATAATCTGCAACTTTAAACATGAGACAGAAGTATTCAATCATATGGTATATAATAATTGCAATATGGTTCAAAATGACTGTTGTAGCAAAATGATTATCTCTCACCAATCCTAACTAACTGTGCACAAATTAGGAACTTTGGTAATACTCTACTGCTACTAAACTTTCAAGCAAGCATTATTTTCAGCCAAGGGTGTAAAGTAATAAAAACCTGGGAAGACTTTTAGACCTGCTCAAAATATTGTAGAATAAAGTGAGCCTAGTAACTGAGTATGTCAGATAGTGGAGGTAGGTTCCACTGTGTGCTAACATACTATATACAGAAACTACTAACATGTAAACATCTATAATAGGGGATGTATATTATTCCAACAAATATAGGGTATAACTTTGCAGTAACCATAAACTTTTAACCTGGTAATGGAAAACATATATATAGCGTAGTGAGTTAGCATATAAGTTACTGCATAATGAGCAATTGGCTCAGCCAACAGAAATCTAGGAGGCTTAAAAAATTAGAACTATTCATACTAGAAAGTTAAACTGCACAATCGGCTTAGCTAGTGAAAAGACTCTGCCGTTGGGACATGGAGGGCTGATTAAGCAATCTTTTAAGCCAGACTTTAGGTAGTTAAGTGATTAAACATTTCCAACCTAAAATTTCTGCAATATACTTATACCTGCATGTAAACCTGAACACAAAAAGGCCCCTTAACACCATGTTTACAGATATTGGGGGAATGTCTGGCAATAAAGTTTCCTTACTCTCATATACTTTGGAATAATAAGCTTGAATTCAAGGTCAATTAAATTAACCATCCCGTTAATTTAGTGCCCCCTGGTCTCATATAATCTAGCCTATTATGTTAGCCAGATCGCAGCTCAATGGGTGGAGAGGTAACCTAGGGAACATGAATAGCCTCAAAACATGAAACATAAAACAAACAGTAAGTCTATGATAGTTGGTGTAGTATCTAGCTGCCGAGTAAAAGTCAACAACTCTGTAGTATTTAAATATAAATAAAGCAAACAGTACTAGCTTTCCGGTATTGCTATGTGTATGACCGGGAACGACATGCTCCGCATTATTCATCCTATACTCGATGGTCCAGGGGAGTCAATTACTCCCACAGAGTCACAGAAGGCCAGCAAACATTGGCTCCAGCAGGATGTTGCTAACCCCATCCTGGGGTACATATTGACTGCCCTATTCATCGCCAACAAGGTAGTTGTTCCCCAGGCAGAACGTCTCTCCATAATCGCACGGTAAATGATCCAATAGGTAGGAAGGCACGAACACTGTGTACCCCTCACAGCCTTCTCACAAATCCGGGTAGTTGACTCTACAGGAGCCGTTGCTTGAATCTCCACTTCAACTTGTAATCCAGGTGGTGGAAATTGGGGTTTTAGAATCTCGTCCCCAGTGTGCGCTGTAGTGTAAGAGTCAGGTGCTATAGAATCTATTCTGTTAGGCTGAAGCGCCATTTTCAGCTCATATGAGAGGGCAGCCTGGCACCTATCCATGCGGTCGCAAAGCTCCATGAGAATATAATTTACAGGCAGCATAATTGACACATATACCGGTGCTCGTTAGTGGAGCTGGGAGGGAGCCCGTAGTAGATCAAAGTTTTCTTGCTGGTCTCCACGTGGCTAATAAGAAGAAACGGCCCACCCAGGGTCTCCGGGTAGAATAGTGTTTAAAAATCACAGATCAAACCTCAGAGCATCGCCTCCTTGTAATCCTGGGCTTCTAAATCTCCTGAGCCCCTAGTAAAGTAACGTTGGTCAGGAATTAGAGTCTGGATGGTCATCAAGCTTGACTTTTTTAAGTACTATAGCCGGTGCTGCTGAGATTTGCGACCATCCATCTCCTAAGTTGGCTCCGCCCCCCCACGTCTCTGGTCTTTAAAGACCAGCTTGTGTAAGACGTACCCTGTACGACATGCGTCGTTAAGGGGGGTGAGTATACTGTTTCACACTGTGCTGTTTTTTGAGAAAGGGGTAACACCCGAAACGTCAAAATAAATACTTTATCTTTTTGCAAGACCTTGTGAGTGACTTCCTCTTTGCTGCTTTAGCTATACTCTTGAAGTGCACCCGGGGCAAGGAGAGCTCAACGGAGCTATTTGAAGCTGGAGTGCTACTACACCTTATATATATATATATATATATATATATATATATATATATATATATATATATATATATATATATATATATATATATATATATATATATATATATATATATATATATATATATATATATATATATATATATATAAATAAAGAGTGCTGGGGTACATTGATATGCAAACTGTTTTGGCACTCTGAGGCAGAAAATAAATAAATAAGGTTTTCTAATATTTATATAGTAAATGTAAAGTTGTTTGTTATCTAACCAAACACAAGTAATTTAGTATGCTCAAATAAATCAGAAATTTAATTAAAGGGGCATTGTACTGTAAAATGTTCTTCCCATTTATGTGTCCCCAATTATAAATTTTACCAGTTGGTATGAAATAAATTTGTTTACAATTAACTTATTTACCTTTTTTTTAAATACAGAAGAAATCCATAATCAACAGATGCACAATAAAATTACGATGCAATAGCACTTTAGTCTGAATTTCAGATGAGCAGTAGATTTTTTTTTTCTTTCTAACCAATGTCAAAGTTACTTCTATTTTCCATCCCTCCTGTATCATGTGACAGCAATCAACCAATCAGTAAAACTGGAAAGTAAATTTGAAAGATTTATATTTTTAAATTACACACTTGGGGTTCTTCACATCACAGGTCATGATTTATTATTGGGTCGCAGCACCGTGTTACTGGATTGTGAGAAGCAGCATTCACTGTGGCAGGCTATAACAGCGAGAATCTACTCTTCTGCGCATATGTTCAGGGAGTCTCCTAGCACAGAGTACCATAGATACTCGAGTATAACGCAAGATTTTTGAGAATTAAAATAAGATACAAATTGGAGGGGTCGCGGTATATTCGAGACATTTCATTTCATCTGATTTGATGCTGCCTTTAAGATGTGCACTAAACATGTCCCAAACATTATCAAGCCCGAATTTCACTCTGTCTTTTTCCATCCAGCCTTTTGTTTGAACTCTAATGATGAGAGATGGGAATTTCACATTTTTGCTTCAGAGTTTTTCACTTAAAAATAACCAGTGTTTTCAGTTTTGTGTCATCAGCCATGCAGGACAGAACGACTGTGAAGTGAGTTATCTCGTGACCAGTTTCCTGCTGAAGCTAAAAAATTCAAATTAACACCAACCTCACCAGACTTCTTGAGTTTCAATGCTTGTAGACGTATAGCATATAAAGTTTATTCCAGTTTTGGATATTATGGTACAGAGATCAGATTACCGTACCGTACACAGACTGCTGAAGTTTAATTACCGTAAATTGTTAAAATTGAAAAAGAAAAGACAAAGCTCTTCATGTGATGCGTCATTTAAGTTAAATGTTATCAAAGAATCGAGCAATAATTCTGCTACTGCGCGTCCGTTTGGTATAGCAGAGAGTACAGTTCGTGACTGGCATAAAAAGAAAACAGAACTAAAAATGATGCCGCGGACTAAGAAGGCCTGCAGAGGGTTAACATCTGCATACCCAAAACTGGAATCAACTTTATATGATTGGGTCATGGAGCACAGAAATAATGGCTATGCCATTTCACGAACAGCTATACGTGTAATGACTGTAATGTTTAACATAGGTCTATTTTATAAATAGTTTGTTGTGTAGCTGTAGCATTCAAACACCAAATGATATGAGACTTAACACTTGGTAATAAGAAATACAGCAATTTAGTGCAATGGAAATAACCCAGGTAAAGAGTATAAATATATATATATATATATATATATATATATATATATATATATATATATTTTAGCAAACAAAATAAGAACTTAGTAAATGAGGAACACTAAAGGTTGCAATTCCAATGAGAGCAGTGATCCAAAATAAGAAGCAAGCAAGCATGGATTAGTAAATTGCAGCTGTTAAAGACAAGTCTATATACAAGTAGTTAGCTCAGTTAGTATACTTGCTTATCCGGTGGTATTTGGATGATGAATATTTGCTTCCCCTGAGATGATGTAGCTAGACTCTGGTAAGTAGAGTAGGTAGGTTCTGGCAGAAGGCAAGCAAACTTTAGATGAGCTGTGATAGTTTTACACAGCGTGTAGTAACTGGTAATGGAACAAAGCAGGCGGAGTGATATGTGCTGCAAGTAGATCCGGCAATCCAGGTAACTGAGGCTGCAATGATTACAGCAGCATGGAACAGAGACTGCAGCAGAGAGACACAGAAGCAGCACAGCTGATTATCAGGATGCAGTCAATCAAAGGTGAAAAAATAAGTAAATAAGTTGAGCTCAGGTCAATACTAGCAAATTCAGCAAAAGAGTTCCAATAACTCCAATACAAAAGTAAAAGTTATTAGAGGGTTAAATTCGACTTGAATATGAGACACTAGACAGGGTACAATTCAGATACTCTGCTAAACAAAATAATTAAGCAAATAACCAAAAAGGAAATGAGGCTATATAGGGTAAATAGGCGGAGATTACTTAAAGGGACATTACTTAAAGGGACATTACAGATCCCCCTGTTCAAGGCATCAGCTCCGAGGATGCAGAAGAAGGTTTAACTTTAATGGAAAATTTTTGGATAAATTTGCGGTAAAAATTGGCAAAACGTTGCAAAGATCTTAAGCTAGTGGGTCTTGGCCAATTTTGAATAGCTGATAGTTTTTTTTAAAAAAACTTTATTTTTTGAACATGAAACTGACATTTTTCGGCTTTTGTGAAAAGTCTATGGTCACGTAACCGTGTCAAAACCCATCTTACAGGCTTTATGTGTTCTTGTGTGTCTTTTGAATAAATTAAAATGTCATCAAGATAAATAATGACACATACATCAGTTAAGTCCTTAAATATCTCATTAACAAAGTGTTGAAAGGTGGCAGGGGCATTACAGAGCCCAAACGGCATCACCCTATATTCAAAAAGGCCGTATCTAGTTCTGAACGCTGTTTTCCACTCATCCCCGTCCTTGATCCTTATTAAATTGTAAGCGCCTTTCAAATCAAGTTTAGTAAAGATAGTAGCTCCATTAAGGAGTTCGGGGATGAGTGGTAGGGGATAACGATTCTTTACTGTTATAGCATTGAGTGCTCTGTAATCTATGATGAGTCTTAACAAGGAATCTTTGTTAGTTACAAAAAATAAACCAGCAGCTGCTGGGGATATGGATGGAACTATAAAGCCTTTTCTAATATTATCATCCAAATACTCTCTTAAGTACTGTAACTCTTTCTGTGAGAGGGGATAAATCTTCCCATAAGGGACCTTGGCTCCTGGTACCAAATCTATGGGACAATCGAATGCCCTATGAGGTGGGAGTACCTCAGCTTCCTTTATATCAAATACCTCAAGTAGATCTTGGTAGTGATTTGGGATCTTTGAGTTTATAGTACCTAATATCTGATGTGGAAAACAAGTAGTGGTGCAAAAATCTGACTCAAACTTAACAGTGGGAGTAACCCAATCTATACTTGGGTTATGTTTACTTAGCCATGTGTAACCTAATATAACTGTGTGGAGAGTGGATGGAATTACATCAAAGCTAAGATATTCAGTATGCCCATGTGATGTGGTTATCATTAAAGGAACAGTATGTTGTGTTATTGGGCCATTGTGTATTAATGATCCATCAATAACTCTTATAAAAACTGGATTTTGCTTTTTAACTCAGTGTTTTATTATTTACAACAAATGAAGCATCTATAAAGCAGTCATATGCCCCAGAGTCTAGAATAGCGTCAGTCTTGACTTGTAGATGGTCTCACTGTAATGAGAGAGAAAGTGTTAAAGATTTCTGTCTTATCTGTGTAGTAGTGGAATATAAGTTTGTCAGTTTACCCTTCTTTTGTCGGGGTAGTATGGGGCAGGTGGCTACTGTATGCTCTTTACTTGCACACTATAGACAAAGGTTGGACAGGCGTTGTCTAGTCTTTTCTTCAGTAGTCAGCGGACCTTTAATTACACCAATTTCCATAGGAGTATGTGGAAAGTTTAATTTTTCTACTGGTGGTACTGACAATCTCTTGTTTGGTGTCTCAGATGAGAATCTTTCTAATCGTCTTTCTCTGAGTCTGCGGTCAAGAGTTGTTGCTAATTTAATTAAACCATGTAATGTAATGTAATCTGGATAACTCATCCTTTAAGGTTTCATTTAAACCTAATCTAAATTGATTTTTCTCTTACTTGGTGTATTCAGTCCACGGATTCATCCTTGCTTGTGGGATATTTTCAATTCCTACAGGAAGTGGCAAAGAGAGCACACAGCAAAGCTGTCCATATAGCTCCCCTCAGGCTCCGCCCCCCAGTCATTCTCTTTGCTGCTCTAACAAGTAGCATCTCCACGGGAGGGTAAAGAGTTTGTGGTGTTAGATTAGTAGTTTTATTTTTTCAATCAAGAGTTTGTTATTTTAAAATAGTGCCGGTTTGTACTATTTACTCTGAGGCAGAAAGTGATGAAGATTTCTGCTGAGAGGAAAAAGATTTTAGCATGTTGTAACTAAAATCCATTGCTGTTCCCACACAGGACTGTTGAGTACCGGAGAACTTCAGTTGGGGGGAACAGTTTGCAGGCTTCAGGTATGCTCAGTCATTTATTTCTAACAAGACCTGGTAATGCTAGAAGACTGACAGAAATCCCCATGAGGGAAGGTAAGCCATTTTCTGAGACGCAGTATAGAAGGATGGCTTCAGTTAAGGGCTTAAATACTGGTAGACACTATGATGGGCTAAATCGATTATTTTATTAAGGGAATCTTATATTTATTCAAGTGTTTGAAACGTTGGAAACACTTTTGGGGTTTTTATTACGCCTGGCATATTATTAGACGCCTAGTCTGACTCAGGAAGGCCCCATAACTCTGGACTGAAGAGGGAGGGGGCCTCATTTTCGCGCCTCAGTTGCACAGTTGATTTTCAAGATAGTTTCATGCAGCTTCACGTGTAGAGTCCTGAGAGTGCAGGAGGACATCAAGGAGGCTTATATTTATGCTACAAATAACCCTAAAGGAAGGTAGGGCCGCAGCAAAGACTGTGGCACCGTGCTGTAGTGTGTTAAACCGGTTGTTTACTGCAATTGCTCCGGTTTGGTCAATAAGGGGTTAATTGATTTGAAAATTTGTGTGCAATCATTTCAAAGCATTAGGATCATGTGGTGAAATTTCCATAAAGATCGGATATTTTTTGGTGATTTGGTAAAAAAGTGCTTTTTATTATTTAAAGACACAGTAACGTTTTTTCAAAATTATTTTTTCTGTATTGTAGTGCTGTATAAGTCTGTCAAACATGTCTGAGACTTCAGATAGACCTTGTTCATTATGTTTAAAAGCCATGGCGGTACCCCCATTGCATTTATGTGTAAAGTGTGCTAAAACATCTAAGCATTTTAAAGACCATCCAGAGACACTTAAAAATGTAGCCCAAGATGATTCTTTAACAGAGGGTAATGAGGATAGTCCTTCTTCCTCTCCCCATGTGTCGACACCAGTTACGCCCGCACAAGCGATGCCTAGTACCTCTAGCGCATTGGCCCCTATTACTTTACAACAATTAGCAGCAGTAATTGATAATTCCCTTGCAGCATTTTTATCCAAACTGCCAGTTTTTCCAAAAAAGCGCGATAGCTCAGAATTAAATACAGAGGATGAGCAATCAGAAGCTTTGGATGATTTATCTGTAGTACCCTCACAAAACTCAGAAGTAGCAGTGAGGGAAGGTCTGTCTGAGGGAGAAATTTCTGATACAGGAAAAGTTTCTCAGCGGGCAGATTCAGATTCCTTAGCGTTTAAATTTAAGCTGGAACACCTCCGCGTCCTGCTTAAGGAGGTTTTAGCTACGCTGGATGATTGTGACCCCATGGTTGTCCCAGAAAAATTGTGTAAGATGGACAGGTTTTTAGAGGTCCCTGTATACACTGAGGCATTTCCGATCCCAAAGAGGGTGGCGGATATTGTGACTAGGGAGTGGGAGAGACCAGGTGTACCCTTTGTCCCCCCCTATCTTTAAGAAAATGTTCCCTATAAACGACCCCAGGCGGGACGAGTGGCAGATGGTCCCTAAGGTAGAGGGGGCTGTTTCAACACTTGCTAAGCGTACAACTATACCAATAGAGGACAGTTGTGCTTTCAAAGATCCTATGGATAAAAAATTGGAAGGATTGCTGAAGAAAATTTTTGTTCAGCAAGGTTTTCTGCTTCAACCAATTGCCTGCATTATTCCTGTAACTACTGCAGAGGCTTTTTGGTTCGAGGCCCTGGAGGAGTCGCTCCAGAGGGAGACTTCATACGATGAGATCATGGATAGAATTCATGCTCTAAAGCTGGCTAATTCTTTTATCACTGATGCCGCGCTCCAGTTAGCTAAACTAGCGGCGAAAAACTCAGGTTTTGCCATCATGGCGCGAAGAGCGCTTTGGCTCAAGTCATGGTTGGTGGATGTGTCGTCCAAAGCAAAACTGTTAAATATTCCCTTCAAGGGGAAGACCCTTTTTGGCCCAGAGCTGAAAGAAATTATTTCAGATATCACTGGGGGCAAGGGCCATGCCCTTCCACAAGATAGGCCGTTTAAGGCTAAAAACAAGGCTAATTTTCGCTCCTTTCGCAACTTCAGGAGCGGACCTGCTGCAACCTCTGCTGTCGCAAAGCAAGATAACGCTTCCCAGCCCAAAGCAACCTGGCAACCCTTGCAGGGCTGGAATAAGGGTAAACAGGCCAAGAAGCCTGCTCCTGCTACCAAGACAGCATGAAGGGGTAGCCCCCGATCCGGGACCGGATCTAGTAGGGGGCAGACTTTCTCTCTTTGCACAGGCTTGGGCAAGAGACGTTCCGGATCCCTGGGCATTAGAAATAGTTGCTCAGGGGTACATTCTAGAATTCAAGGATTCTCCCCCAAGGGGAAGATTCCACATTTCTTGTTTGTCTTCAAACCAAACAAAGAAATAGGCGTTCTTACGCTGTGTAGAAGATCTCCTAAAAATGGGAGTAATACACCCAGTTCCAATTGCAGAACAAGGACTGGGCTTTTACTCAAACCTGTTCGTAGTTCCCAAAAAGGAGGGAACTTTCAGGCCAATCCTGGATCTAAACAAATTCCTCAGAGTTCCGTCTTTCAAGATGGAAACCATTTGGACGATCTTGCCGATGATCCAGGAAGGTCAATATATGACTACCGTGGATCTAAAGGATGCGTACCTACATATTCCTATCCACAAAGATCACCATCTGTTCCTAAGGTTCGCCTTTCTGGACAAACATTACCAGTTCATGGCCCTTCCTTTCGGGTTGGCCACCGCTCCCAGAATTTTCACAAAGGTGCTAGGGTCCCTTCTGGCGGTGCTAAGACCGCGGGGCATTGCAGTAGCACCTTACCTAGACGACATATTAATTCAGGCGTCGTCTTTCCTCAGAGCCAAGGCTCATACGGACATTGTTCTGGCCTTTCTAAGGTCTCACAGGTGGAAGGCGAACGTAGAAAAAAGTTCTCTGTCCCCGCTCACTAGGGTTCCCTTCCTGGGAACCCTAATGGACTCGGTAGAAATGAAAATCTTTCTGACAGAGGTCAGGAAGTCCAAACTGTTGAATACTTGCCGAGCTCTTCATTCCATTCCTCGGCCTTCTGTGGCTCAGTGCATGGAGGTAATTGGTTTAATGGTGGCAGCAATGGACGTAGTCCCTTTTGCCCGAATTCATCTCAGACCACTGCAACTGTGCATGTTCAAGCAGTGGAATGGGGATTGCGCAGATTTATCTCCTCAAATACAAATGGACCAGAAAACCAGAGACTCTCTTCTCTGGTGGTTGTCTCAAGATCACCTGTCTCAGGGGATGAGTTTCCGCAGACCGGAGTGAATCAAGAAGACCGATGCCAGTCTGTTAGGCTGGGGTGCGGTCTGGAACTCCCTGAAGGCTCAGGGTCTATGGTCTCGGGAAGAATCTCTTCTCCCGATAAACATTTTGGAGCTGAGAGCGATATTCAACACGCTCCAGACATGGCCTCAACTAGCGGAGGCCAAATTCATCAGATTTCAGTCGGACAACATCACGACTGTAGCGTACATCAATCATCAGGGAGGAACAAGGAGTTCCCTAGCTATGATCTAAGATCATCAAATGGGCGGAGGATCACTCCTGCCATCTATCTGCAATTCACATCCCAGGGGTAGACAACTGGGAGTCGTCAGACTTTTCATCTGGGAGAGTGGGAACTCCACCCGGAGGTTTTTGTTCAGCTGACCCAACTGAGGCATTCCAGAATTGGATCTGATGGCGTCCCGTCCGAACACCAAACTTCCCCTTTACGTATCCAGATCCAGGGATCCCAAGGCGGCATTGATAGATGCTTTAACAGGGCCTTGGTCATTCAGTCTAGCTTATGTCTTTCCACCGTTTCCTCTTCTCCCTCGGCTAATAGCCAGAATCAAACAGGAGAAGGCTTCGGTAATTCTGATAGTGCCTGCGTGGCCACGCAGGACTTGGTATGCAGACCTAGTGGACATGTCATCGGTCCCACCATGGAAACTGCCATCGAGGCAGGATCTTCTAATTCAAGGTCCTTTCAAGCATCCAAATCTAGTTTCTCTGCAACTGGCTGCTTGGAGATTGAACGCTTAATTCTAGCTAAGCGTGGTTTCTCTGAATCAGTTATAGACACTCTGATACAGGCCAGAAAGCCTGTCACCAGGAAAATTTACCATAAGATATGGCGGAAATATCTTGGTTGGTGTGAATCCAAGGGTTACTTGTGGAGTAAGGTTAGGATTCCAAGGATACTAGCTTTTTCTCTTGTTAAGTGTATCCAGTCCACGGATTATCCATTACTTGTGGGTTATTCTCCTTCCCAACAGGAAGTTGCAAGAGGATCACCCACAGCAGAGCTGCTATATAGCTCCTCCCCTCACTGCCATATCCAGTCATTCTCTTGCAACTCTCAACAAAGATGGTCGTAGTAAGAGGAGAGTGGTGTATTATAGTTAGTTTTTTAACTTCAATCAAAAGTTTGTTATTTTTAAATGGTACCGGAGTGTACTGTTTATCTCAGGCAGTATTTAGAAGAAGAATCTGCCTGCATTTTCTATGATCTTAGCAGAAGTAACTAAGATCCATGGCTGTTCTCACATATTCTGAGGAGTGAGGTAACTTCAGAGAGGGAATGGTGTGCAGGTTTTCCTGCAATAAGGTATGTGCAGTTAATATATTTCTAGGGAATGGAATTTGCTAGAAAAATGCTGCTGATACCGGCTTAATGTAAGTTAAGCCTTAAATGCAGTGATAGCGACTGGTATCAGGCTTATTAACAGAGATACATTCTTACTCTTATAAAAGTGTAATATAAAACGTTTGCTGGCATGTTAATCGTTTTTATATATGTTTGGTGACAAAACTTATTGGGGCCTAGTTTTTTTCCACATGGCTGGTTTGATTTTTGCCTAGAAACAGGCTTTCCACTGTTGCAATATGAGTGGGAAGGGCCTATTTTAGTGCTTTTCTGTGCAGATAAAAATACTGACAGAGACATTCAGCTTCCCTCTGCATGATACAGGACATCTCTGAAGGACTCAAAAGGCTTCAAAGTCGTGTTTGAGGAGGGTAACAATCACAGTAGACTGTGGCAGTTGTTGTGACTGTGTTTAAAAAACGTTTTTGTCATTTATTATTCTGTTTTTGTTATTAAGGGGTTAATCATCCATTTGCAAGTGGGTGCAATGCTCTGCTGACTTGTTACATACACTGTAAAAATTGTGTTAGTGTAACTGCCTTTTTTCACTGTTATTTCAAATTTTGTCAAAATTTGTTTCTCTTAAAGGCACAGTAACGCTTTTTATATTGCTTGTTAACTTGCTTTAAAGTGTTTTCCAAGCTTGCTAGTCTCATTGCTAGTCTGTACAAACATGTCTGAAACAGAGGATACTTGTTCATTATGTTTAAAAGCCATGGTGGAGCCCCATAGGAGAATGTGTACTAAATGTATTGATTTCACCTTAAACAGTAAAGATCAGTCTTTATTTATAAAAGAATTGTCACCAGAGGGGTCTGTCGAGGGGGAAGTTATGCCGACTAACTCTCCCCACGTGTCGGACCCTTCTCCTCCCGCTCAAGGGACGCACGCTAATATGGCGCCAAGTACATCAGGGACGCCCATAGCGATTACTTTGCAGGACATGGCTGCAATCATGAATAATACCCTGTCAGAGGTATTATCCAGATTGCCTGAATTGAGAGGCAAGCGCGATAGCTCTGGGGTTAGACGAGATACAGAGCGCGTAGATGCTGTAAGAGCCATGTCTGATACTGCGTCACAATATGCAGAACCTGAGGACGGAGAGCTTCAGTCTGTGGGTGACGTCTCTGAATCGGGGAGACCTGATTCAGAGATTTCTAATTTTAAATTTTAAGCTTGAGAACCTCCGTGTATTGCTTGGGGAGGTATTAGCTGCTCTGAATGACTGTGACACAATTGCAATGCCAGAGAAATTGTGTAGGCTGGATAAATACTATGCAGTGCCGGTGAGTACTGATGTTTTTCCAATACCTAAAAGGCTTACAGAAATGATTAGTAAGGAGTGGGATAGGCCCAATGTGCCCTTTTCCCCACCTCCTATATTTAGAAAAATGTTTCCAATAGATGCCACTACACGGGACTTATGGCAGACTGTCCCTAAGGTGGAGGGAGCAGTGTCTACTTTATCAAAGCGTACCACTATCCCGGTTGAGGACAGTTGTGCTTTTTCAGATCCAATGGTTAAAAAATTGGAGGGTTACCTTAAGAAAATGTTTATTCAACAAGGTTTTATTTTACAGCCCCTTGCATGCATTGCGCCTGTCACTGCTGCGGCGGCATTCTGGTTTGAGGCCCTGGAAGAGGCCATCCATACAGCTCCATTGACTGAAATGGTTGACAAGCTTAGAACGCTTAAGCTAGCTAACTCATTTGTTTCTGATGCCATTGTTCATTTGACTAAACTAACGGCTAAGAATTCCGGATTCGCCATCCAGTCGCGTAGGGCGCTATGGCTTAAATCCTGGTCAGCTGACGTGACTTCAAAGTCTAAATTACTCAACATTCCTTTCAAGGGGCAGACCTTATTCGGGCCTGGTTTGAAAGAAATTATTGCTGACATTACTGGAGGTAAGGGTCATACCCTTCCTCAGGACAGGGCCAAATCAAAGGCCAAACAGTCTAATTTTCATGCCTTTCAAAATTTCAAGGCAGGTGCAGCATCAACTTCCTCTGCTTCAAAACAAGAGGGAACTTTTGCTCAATCCAAGCAGGCCTGGAAACCTAACCAGTCCTGGAACAAGGGCAAGCAGGCCAGAAAGCCTACTGCTGCCTCTAAGACAGCATGAAGGAGCGGCCCCTATCCGACAACGGATCTAGTAGGGAGCAGACTCTCTCTCTTCGCCCAGGCGTGGGCAAGAGATGTTCAGGATCCCTGGGCGTTGGAGATCATATCTCAGGGATATCTTCTGGACTTCAAAGCTTCTCCTCCACAAGGGAGATTTCACCTTTCAAGATTATCTGCAAACCAGATAAAGAAAGAGGCATTCCTAAGCTGCGTACAAGATCTCCTTGTAATGGGAGTGATCCATCCAGTTCCGTGGACGGAACAAGGACAGGGGTTTTATTCAAATCTGTTTGTGGTTCCCAAAAAAGAGGGAACCTTCAGACCAATTTTGGATTTAAAGATCCTAAACAAATTCCTCAGAGTTCCGTCATTCAAGATGGAAAGTATTCGAACCAATTTACCCATGATCCAAGAGGGTCAGTACATGACCACAGTGGACTTAAAGGATGCCTACCTTCACATTCCGATTCACAAGAATCATCATCAGTTCCTGAGGTTTGCCTTTCTAGACAGGCATTACCAATTTGTAGCTCTTCCATTCGGGTTGGCTACAGCCCCAAGAATTTTTACAAAAGTTCTGGGCTCACTTCTGGCGGTGGCTCCTTACCTGGACGATATCCTGAAACAGGCGTCAAGCTTTCAAATTGCCAAATCTCATACAGAGATAGTTCTGGCATTCCTGAGGTCGCATGGGTGGAAAGTGAACGAAGAAAAGAGTTCTCTATCTCCTCTCACGAGGGTTTCCTTCCTATGGACTGTAATAGATTCTGTAGAAATGAAAATTTACCTGACGGAGTCCAGGTTATCAAAACTTCTAAATGCTTGCCGTGTTCTTCACTCTATTCCGCGCCCCACGGTGGCTCAGTGCATGGAAGTAATCAGCTTAATGGTAGCGGCGATGGACATAGTGCCATTCGCGCGCCTGCATCTCAGACCGCTGCAATTATGCATGCTCAGTCAGTGGAATGGGGATTACACAGATTTGTCCCCTCTACTAAATCTGGATCAGGAGACCAGAGATTCTCTTCTCTGGTGGTTATCTCGGGCCCATCTGTCCAAGGGTATGACCTTTCGCAGACCAGATTGGACAATTGTAACAACAGATGCCAGCCTTCTAGGTTGGGGTGCAGTCTGGAACTCCCTGAAGGCTCAGGGTTCATGGACTCAGGAGGAGAAACTCCTCCCAATAAATATTCTGGAGTTAAGAACAATATTCAATGCTCTTCTGGCTTGGCCTCAGCTAGCAACACTGAGGTTCATCAGATTTCAGTCGGACAACATCACGACTGTGGCTTACATCAACCATCAAGGGGGAACCAGGAGTTCCCTAGCGATGTCAGAAGTCTCCAAGATAATTCGCTGGGCAGAGACTCACTCTTGCCACCTGTCAGCGATCCATATCCCAGGTGTAGAGAACTGGGAGGCGGATTTTCTAAGTCGTCAGACTTTTCATCCGGGGGAATGGGAACTCCATCCGGAGGTGTTTGCTCAATTGGTTCTCCGTTGGGGCAAACCAGAATTGGATCTCATGGCGTCTCGCCAGAACGCCAAGCTTCCTTGTTACGGATCCAGGTCCAGGGACCCAGAAGCGGCACTGATAGATGCTCTAGCAGCGCCTTGGTTCTTCAACCTGGCTTATGTGTTTCCACCGTTTCCTCTGCTCCCTCGTCTGATTGCCAAAATCAAACAGGAAAGAGCATCGGTGATATTGATAGCGCCTGCGTGGTCACGCAGGACCTGGTATGCAGACCTAGTGGACATGTCATCCTTTCCACCATGGACTCTGCCTCTGAGACAAGACCTTCTAATACAAGTTCCTTTCAATCATCCGAATCTACTTTCTCTGAGACTGACTGCATGGAGATTGAACGCTTGATCCTATCAAAGTGTGGCTTTTCCGAGTCAGTAATTGATACCTTAATACAGGCACGAAAGCCTGTCACCAGGAAAATTTACCACAAGATATGGCGTAAATATCTTCATTGGTGTGAATCCAAGAATTACTCATGGAGTAGGGTTAGGATTCCTAGGATATTGTCCTTCCTCCAAGAGGGTTTGGACAAAGGATTATCAGCTAGTTCTTTAAAGGGACAGATTTCTGCTCTGTCTATTCTTTTACACAAGCGTCTGGCAGAAGTTCCAGACGTTCAGGCATTTTGTCAGGCTTTAGTTAGAATTTAGCCTGTGTTTAAACCTGTTGCTCCTCCATGGAGCTTAAACTTGGTTCTTAAAGTTCTTCAAGGGGTTCCGTTTGAACCCCTTCATTCTATTGATATCAAACTTCTTTCATGGAAAGTTCTTTTTCTGATGGCTATTTCCTCGGCTCGAAGAGTCTCGGAGTTATCTGCCTTACATTGTGATTCTCCTTATCTGATCTTTCATTCAGATAAAGTTGTTCTGCGTACAAAACCTGGGTTTTTACCTAAGGTGGTTTCTAACAAGAATATCAATCAAGGGATTGTTATTGCATCATTATGTCCTTATCTTTCTTCAAAGAAGGAACGTCTTTTGCATAATCTAGACGTAGTCCGTGCCTTGAAGTTTTACTTACAGGCTACTAAAGATTTTCACCAAACATCTAACCTGTTTGTTGTTTACTCTGGACAGAGGAGAGGTCAGAAGGCCTCGGCAACCTCTTTCTTTTTGGCTTCGGAGTATAATCCGTTTAGCCTATGAGACTGCTGGACAGCAGCCTCCTGAAAGGATTACAGCTCATTCTACTAGAGCTGTGGCTTCCACCTGGGCCTTTAAAAATGAGGCCTCTGTTGAACAGATTTGCAAGGCTGCAACTTGGTCTTCCCTTCATACTTTTTCCAAATTTTACAAATTTGATACTTTTGCTTCTTCAGGCAGTGGTTCCTTCCGTTTAAGTTCCTGCCTTGTCCCTCTCATCATCCGTGTACTTTAGCTTTGGTATTGGTATCCCACAAGTAATGGATGATCCGTGGACTGGATACACTTAACAAGAGAAAACATAATTTATGCTTACCTGATAAATTTATTTCTCTTGTAGTGTATCCAGTCCACGGCCCGCCCTGTCCTTTTCAGGCAGGTCTAAATTTTAATTTAACTACAGTCACCACTGCACCCTATGGTTTCTCCTTTCTCGGCTTGTTTCGGTCGATTGACTGGATATGGCAGTGAGGGGAGGAGCTATATAGCAGCTCTGCTGTGGGTGATCCTCTTGCAACTTCCTGTTGGGAAGGAGAATATCCCACAAGTAATGGATGATCCGTGGACTGGATACACTACAAGAGAAATAAATTTATCAGGTAAGCATAAATTATGTTTCTCCAAGAAGGATTGGAGAAAGGTCTGTCAGCTAGTTCCTTAAAGGGACAGATATCTGCTCTGTCTATTCTGTTACATAAGCGCCTGGCAGCTGTACCAGACGTTCAGGTGTTTGCACAGGCCCTAGTTAGAATCAAGCCTGTTTACAAGCCTGTGACTCCTCCTTGGAGTCTAAATTTAGTTCTTTCAGTTCTTCAAGGGGTTCCGTTTGAACCTTTACATTCCATAGATATTAAGTTATTATCTTGGAAAGTTTTGTTTTTAGTAGCCATTTCTTCTGCTTGAAGAGTTTCTGAATTGTCTGCTTTGCAGTTTGATTCACCCTATCTGGTGTTCCATGCAGATAAGGTTGTTTTGCGTACCAAACCTGGTTTTCTTCGAAAAGTGGTTTCTAATAAGAATATTAACCAGGAAATCATTGTTCCTTCTCTGTGTCCTAATCCAGTTTCTAGGAAGGAACGACTTTTACACAATCTTGACGTGGTTCGTGCTTTAAAATTCTATTTAAAAGCAACTAAAGATTTCAGACAAACCTCATCCTCGTTTGTCGTCTATTCTGGTAAGAGGAGAGGTCCGAAAGCGACTGCTACCTCTCTTTCCTTTTGGCTGAAAAGCATCATCCGATTGGCTTATGAGACTGCTGGACAGCAGCCTCCCGAACGAATTACAGCTCATTCCACCAGAGCTGTGGCTTCCACATGGGCTTTCAAGAATGAGGCTTCTGTTGAACAGATTTGTAAGGCAGCGACTTGGTCTTCACTGCATACATTCGCCAAATTTTACAAATTCAATACTTTTGCTTCTTCGGAGGCTATTTTTGGGAGAAAGGTTTCGCAAGCAGTGGTGCCTTCCGTTTAGGTGACCTGACTTGTTCCCTCCCTTCATCCGTGTCCTAAAAGCTTTGGTATTAGTATCCCACAAGTAAGGATGAATCCGTGGACTGAATACACTAAGTAACAGAAAACAGAAGTTATGCTTACCTGATAAATTACTTTCTCTTACGGTGTATTCAGTCCACGGCCCGCCCTGACATTTAAGTCAGGTTCAAATTTAATTAAAATAACTACAGTCACCACTGCACCCTATGGTTCTCCTTTTTCTCCTAACCGTCGGTCGAATTACTAGGGGGGCGGAGCCTGAGGGGAGCTATATGGACAGCTTTGCTGTGTGCTTTTTTTGCCACTTCCTGTAGGGATTGAGAATATCCCATAAGTAAGGATGAATCCGTGGACTGAATACACCGTAAGAGAAAGTAATTTATCAGGTAAGCATAAATTCTGTTTTTAGTGCAATATCGTTCCATAATAAGTCTGTAGCCCACATTTGAAAGTCTGTTATGAAATCTTCCACTGGGCGCTTACCCTGTCTAAGTGCTCTTAACTTAGTCTCTGCCTGTATCTGGGTATTGCTGTCTTCATAAAGAGCACCCATGGCAGCAAAGAATTGGTCTAATGAGTCTAAAATAGGATTGTTTGATTCAAAAAAACGATTTGCCCATGATCTTGGTTCTCCTGTAAGATATGAAATTGTAGTGCATACCTTTATTTTATCTGAACAATAAGTTTTAGGCTTCATTGTGTATTTATTATTATTATTATTATTATTATACTTTATTTATTAAGCGCCAACATATTCCGCAGCACTGTCCATGGATACAATTCATTTAAATAAAACAATATAAGACTTGTAAGATACAGGACAAAATTTACAAACACATACAGGAGGGATTGAGGGCCCTATTCCCGTGGGAACTTACAATCTAGAAGGGTAGGAGGTTGGGAAACAGGAGGTGAGGACTGCAAGATTGAGAAGGATGATAATACAGGGTTAGATGAGGGAAATATTAGGTAAGTGAAATTAATTTATTATTGAGTTGGGTGGTAGGCTTCCCTGAACAGAAAATGCTTCAGGGAGCATTTAAAGGAAGAAAAATTAGGACAAAGCCTGACAGCACGAGGGAGAGTGTTCCAGAGGGTAGGTGTTGCACGACAGAAGTCCTGCAGTCTAGCATGAGAGGAGGTGATAGTTGCGGATGCAAGGAGCAGGTCATTGTTGGATCTTAGTGGACGGGCTGGAGTATACTTGTGTATTAGAGAGGATAGGTAGAGGGGAGCGGCGTTGGTGAGAGTTTTGTATGTAAGGGTGAGAATTTTGAATTTAATTCTGCTGTGAATGGGGAGCCAATGAAGGGACTCACAGAGAGGTGCAGCAGATACAGATCGACGGGAAAGGTGGATCAGCCTGGCAGAGGCATTTAGGGTGGATTGAAGGGGGAGAGGCGGGAAAGAGGAAGACCAGCGAGTAGGGTTGTTGCAGTAGTCAAGTCGGGAGATAACAAGGGAGTGGATTATTTGCTTTGTGGTGTCAGCGCTCAGAAAAGGGTGAATTTTAGAAATATTGCGTAGATGATTGCGGCAGGATGTAGAAAGCAATTGGATATGGGGGATGAAGGATAAGTTTGAGTCAAGTGTGACTCCGAGGCAGCGGACTTGGGGCGATGGGGAAATGGTGATGCTGTCAACAGGGATAGAGAAGTCAGAAGTCGGCGTAGAGCTTGAGGGGGGATAAGAAGGAGCTCAGTCTTGGACATGTTAATCTTTAGGTGGTGAGAGGCCATCCAGGAAGAAATACCAGATAAGCAGTTGCTGACATGAGAGAGGACAGAGGGAGACAGAGCAGGTTTTGGAAAGGTAGATCTGGGTGTCATCAGCATAGAGGTGATATTTGAAACCATAACTGTTGATAAGTTTACCTAGTGAAGAAGTGTAGATGGAGAAGAGTAGAGGACCCAGAACAGATCCTTGAGGTACTCCAACAGACAGAGGCATAGGAGAGGAGGAGTCCCGGCAAGTGACACAGAAAAAGACCTGTGAGAAAGATAGGAGTGAATCCAGGAAAGAGCAGTGTCACAGAGGCCAAAAGAGCTAAGGGTCTGTAGGAGGAGGGGGTGGTCAACTGTGTCGAAGGCAGCTGAGAGGTCAAGTAAGATGAGTATAGAGTAGTGGCCAATATTTTTAGCAGAGAGAAGATCGTTTGTGACCTTGGTAAGGGCAGTCTCAGTTGAGTGTTTTGGGCGGAATCCGGATTGCAGTGGGTTAAGCAAGGAGTTGGCGGACAGGAAGTGGGTTAGGCGTTTGTAAACTAATTTTTCAAGGAGTTTTGATGTTAGTGGAAGCAGTGATATGGGGCGGTAGCTTTCAGGAGAATTAGGGTTGAGGGAGGGTTTTTTTGAGTATGGGAGTGACTTTTGCGTGTTTGAAAAAAGATGGGAATGAGCCGGTAGAGAGAGATAGGTTGAAGATGTGGGTAAGAGCAGGAGTGAGGGTGGAAGATAGGGAGAGAATTAGATGGGAAGGGATAGGGTCGAGTGGGCAGGTAGTGAGGCGTGAGGAAGATAGTAAGGAAGAAACTTCATTCTCAGTGGTTGGATGGAAGTTACAGATGGGTAGCAGAGGGAGTAATTGGGCCTGTTGTTGGAGTATTGCAGGTTGGTGTTGGGATGTTGCTTCGGATAGTATGTGTTTTGTTTAAAAAGTAGTCAGCCAGGTCTTGAGCACTAAAGACAGGCGGGGGTGGTGGAGCAGGTGGGTAGAGGAGAGAGTTAAAGGTGGAGAAGAGTCATTTAGGGTTTGAGGAAAGAGAAGAGAAGTAAGTTTGTTTGGCTAAGTGAAGGGCGGAAGTGTATGAACGAAGAATAAACTTATAGTGTATGAAATCGGGTTCAGAGTGAGTTTTCCTCCAGACACGCTCAGCAGTACGGGAGCATTTTTGCAAATAGCGTGTTTGCTGAGCATGCCAGGGCTGTAACTGACGGTGTGGTGTTTTGCGCAGCTGGGGAGGGGCAAGTGTGTTTAATGCAAAGGAGAGAGTTTTGTTATAGTGGGCTGTAGCAAGATCAGGGCAGGTTATAGTGGAGGTGTGAGGGAGGAGATTTTGAATGATTTTTTAAAATTGGAGCGGATCCACAGCATGTGTATTTCTACAGGTGCAGGGCGGGATGGAGAAGTGGGTTTAGCTGTTGCATTAATATTATAGGTGACCAGGTGATGGTCTGAAATGGGAAAAGGGCGACAGGTGGTGTCAGATATAGAGCAGAGGTAGGAAAATACCAGGTCGATGGAGTGTCCATCACGGTGATTCGGGAATGGGGTGGATTGTGAGAGACTGAAGGAGGATGTGAGTGAAAGAAGTTTAGAGGCAGCAGGGGCAGATGGGTTGTCAATGGGAATGTTGAAGTCCCCAAGAATTAGGGTTGGTATATTTGAAGAGAGAAAGTGAGGAAGTTGTCAAAGAATTGGGAGGTTGGTCCAGGAGGGCGATAGATGACTGCCACTTTTAGGGATAGGGGGGAGAACATGCATTCTTGAAATCTCTAAAGTCGCACCTTTTCCTTGAGAACAAGGCAGGAGGGTTAATCTGTGGTTCAGGTGGTTCTGTGTGTTTTGATGCAGTTAAATCCTTAACTACATTTTTTAATGCAGTGTTTTCAGTCTGGAGATCAGTAAGAGCTCTGGCAAGATAATCCACTTTGTGGTTTAATGTATCAATATCTGTTTGTACAGCCTGGTGATCCATTGCTACTGGTATATTTAGGCTTGATTATTATGTAATGACTGTAATGTTTAACATAGGTCTATTTTATAAATAGTTTGTTGTGTAGCTGTAGCATTCAAACACCAAATGATATGAGACTTAACACTTGGTAATAAGAAATACAGCAATTTAGTGCAATGGAAATAACCCAGGTAAAGAGTATAATATATATATATATATATATATATATATATATATATATATATATATATATATATATATATATATATATATATATATAAATAAGAACTTAGTAAATGAGGAACACTGAAGGTTGCAATTCCAATGAGAGCAGTGATCCAAAATAAGTAACAAGCAAGCAAGCATGGATTAGTAAATTGCAGCTGTTAAAGACAAGTCTATATACAAGTAGTTAGCTCAGTTAGTATACTTGCTTATCTGGTGGTATTTGGATGATGAATACTTGCTTCCCCTGAGATGATGTAGCTAGACTCCGGTAAGTAGAGCAGGTAGGTTCTGGCAGAAGGCAAGCAAACTTTAGATGAGCTCTGATAGTTTTACACAGTGTGTAGTAACTGGTAATGGAACAAAGCAGGCGGAGTGATACGTGCTGCAAGTAGATCCGGCAATCCAGGTAACTGAGGCTGCAATGATTACAGCAGCATGGAACAGAGACTGCAGCAGAGAGACACAGAAGCAGCACAGCTGATTATCAGGATGCAGTAAATCAAAGGTGAAAAAATAAGTAAATAAGTTGAGCTCAGGTCAATATTAGCAAATTCAGCAAAAGAGTTCCAATAACTCCAATACAAAAGTAAAAGTTATTAGAGGGTTAAATTCGACTTGAATATGAGACACTAGACAGGGTACAATTCAGATACTCTGCTAAACAAAATAATCAAGCAAAGAAACAAAAAGTAAATGAGGCCATATAGGGTAAATAGGCGAAGTTTACTAAAAGGAACATTACTTAAAGGGACATTACAATACGTCTCCAAGCATTGAAACTCAAGAAGTCTGGTGAGGTTGGTGTTAATACGAATTTCGTAGCTTCAGCAGGATGGTGTACACGCTTTATGGAATGGCATAATTTTACGTTATGCCAATGAACCAAGCTATCTCAGAAACTTCCAAAGGATCTTGAGGCAAAAGTTGACAGCTTTCACAGATTTGTTCTTAAACTTGGTCAGATTGGCAACATGGATGAAACATGGATGAAACACCCATGACGTTTGATTTGCCTGGAAATTGTTCTGTTCATACCAAAGGAGAGAAGACTGTTCTCGTGAAGACAACCAGTCATGAGAAAACTCACTTCAGTCATTCTATCCTGCATGGCTGATGGCAGAAAACTAAAACCACTGATTATTTTTAAGCGAAAAACTGCCGAAAAATGCAAAATTCTCATCTGGTGTCATCGTTAGTGCTCAACCCAAAAGGCTGGATAGACGAAGACTTGATAATGTTTGGTGCCGTCAACCTGGCAGTCTGCGCTGCAAAAGAGCATTACTGGCGTGGGACATGTTTAGTGCACATCTTGAAGACATTGCCGTTATCCAAGGTGGATTTACATCACAACTTCAACACCTCGACGTTTGTCTAAACAAGCCATTACAGACTTCGCTAGATGTGGGCCAATTGGATATGCTCTGATGCGGTAACAACAACTAAGTCTGGCCTGCCTCAGAGACCAGATATTGTTGCTAGTAGAGAGGCTATAAACTTCTGCAATGTGATTTACTCACGGTCATATTTTCATATACTCGTTAAAGGTAAATGAAAGATGTCTGCATCGTCCAATCAACCTGCAGAAAAATTTAAATTTGACGTTTCCGTGGTAATGTCAGTTTTCTACACTAAATCATAAACTGCTTATTGGTTGTAGTTATGCCAGTTAGCCAATAGGATGATTCTGAATCTTAGTTTGAATTGAGTTTTTTTATTGTGTATTGTGAATTCACATTCAAACACAAGTTTCAGTAAATGGTGGCATCAGCAATTGATACAACACACTGGTACAGATTGATTTGGTGATTAATGAAGGTAGTGGTATCCATACAGCAATTAGATACCTTGCAATACTCAGAGCTGCAGGAGTTAGCTAAGAAAGAGGGCCTCAAAGCCAACCTCAATGTGAGAAAGGAAAATCCAGATGGGGCAATGGACAACGGACTGTGAAAGATACAGTAGGCTACTATGTGAGATGTAGGTAATGACATGAACTATAGAATGGACATTATCACATGACAGATCCTATGAGAGGGAGATGACGGGACATGATCTATGAGCTGGGCTTTTTGATACTACAGGACCTATGAGAAGGAGGTAATGACAGGACAAGATCTATGAGATGGAGCACGAGGTATTGACAGGAGAGTTGGTATGGATGGATTGTCTGATAGGAGTCTGAAATTTGGAGGGTTTGCCAGCATAGTGGGGTAATACTGTTCCTGATTTGGAAAACAAAATTCCTTACATTCTAAACATTTAACCCTGCAATTTTTTTTCTTTTTTTTTCTTTAAACGGATAGTATAGTCAAGAATAAACTTTCATGATTCAGATCGAATCTGCAATTTTTTAAAAATTTTTTTTTTTTTATTTTTATTATCCAACAAAGGGCATCTTAAAGCAATCATACATGGTGCTATAAAGTATATACATAAAAAAACATAATATCCATAGAAACATTTGTCATTTACTGAATCACCAAAATAAACAATTCATATTATGACAATAATTTTTCATGAGTTAGTAAATCGTCACTCTAAACTTCTTAAAGCATTTTCCCATATATACCATCATACCGAATGAAACAATAAATAAGTATCTTCGCCCTTTATAAAGAAACAAAAATATTGAAGACTACAAAGTTTAGCACCTATGTAATCTATTATCTATATCCTGTGTGCACCTAATGTTGGAGATTTTCTATTTATTTTTTAAATTATCCCTAACCAACCAAAACAAAAGCAAAACCAGACAACATGAATCAAAATAAAGCAAAGCAAAAACACAACACAAAAAAATGGGGGGGGGGGGGGGAAAGGGAGAGGGTCCCGTAGGGAGGGGGGGAGAGAGAAAAAATGAAAAAAAAAAAACGAATTATTACCATAAACCAAGCAGGACTAGTTCTGTATTTCTAAATGGAAAGATTAAATATTCAATTTCAGTCGGAGGGAAGGATTTGATGAAGACTGACCACTTTCTGAAAAATAGGGTAACGTCATTTTCATAGTTTAGCTTAGTATCTATCTGTTTGAGAATGTTTTGTTTTTTGAGACAATTTTTAACCTCTTGTATACTGGGGGTTGCCCTGCTTTTCCATTTTTTAAGGATCAAATATTTTACTGCTAGTATAACTAAATTAACATTAAATTAAGAGGGGAAATTCCCAATGTCTTGAGCCAGTATTGTATTTTCAGCCAAAACTGTTGAATATTTGGGCATTCCCAAAACATGTGTATGAGGTTAGCCGAAGGCAAGGAACATCTAGGACAGCAATGAAAATCTGAGTTCCTACATCTAGAGCCTTTCTCGGGAGTAAAAAAGGTCTTAAGTAATAGTTTTATATGTGATTCTCTCCAGGTGGAAGAGAGAGTGATTTGTGAGACCTCAGATATTGAGAATTGGATTATACTAGTATCCCCGGGGTTTTGCAATAAAGCCGTCGCCCAGTTGGTAGAAATTTTTTCCAAGTTAAGATCGCCTTTTTAAAGAGCTTAGATCTAGATAGCTGAAAGAGATTGACATAAAACCATTTTTAACTAAGAGTAACCATTTTTCTATAGTCCCCAATTCCAACCAAAATTATTTACTAAACTCAAGGCAAAGTGCCTTGCTTGTAGATAAGCGAAAAACTCCTTGTGAGAGAGATTGAACTCCTCTCTTAAAGAGCCAAAAATTTTTATACATTTCCTGTCGAAATCTATTAATTGAAAAATTTTACTTAAGCCCACAGCCTTCCATCTTTGAAAGAGAGATGATTGAAGTCCGGCTTGGGATTGAGGATTACCTGTTAATGGCATGAATTTAGACACACTATGTTATACATCTTTTCCTTTAAGAATCAAAGGGGTATTTTGTAGAACATATAATTATTTAGGAAGGCAAACCATTTTATAAAGGGCTATACGACCAGACAGGGAGAGAGGGAGGTTTTGCCAATTTTTCAAGTTCTCCTTAATTTTATTCAATACAGGAAGGATGTTGAGATTATACCACGTATCTGGGTTAGAGGAGATCATAATACCCAAATATCTAAAGGAGCCAGTCACTACTCTAAATGGTATATTCACAAGAGAATCCTTTGATTGTTTAATCCAGAGAAATTCGGTTTTTGAAGTATTCACCCTGTATCCGGAAAAAGAGCCAAATTGATCGATAATTGATACTAGTTTAGGAATATTAATAGAGGTGTTAGAGATATATATTAAGATATCATCGGCATAGAGTGCTATTTTCATCTCTTTCTTGCCGATCTTGATACCGTTAAGATGTTGTCTAACATAGATAGCCAAAGGTTCAATAGAAATATTAAAGAGGAGGGGAGAGAGAGGGTACCCCTGGCGAGTTCCTCTTCTGAGAAAGGCTGTTTTGTATAGATTATTAACAAATTTAAGAAAATTACCATAAAAGCCAAATTGTTGAAGGGAGTGTAGCAAATGATCAAAATGAACTGAATCAAAGGCTTTCTCAGCGTCTATCGAAATAATTGCAGAATCAGGGGTGACCCCCCTCCTCTCCCCTCTCCATTTCCTCCCTAGTTTTAAAGTAGTCTATAGTAAGGAAAAGTTCCCTTATCTTAGCTGAAGAGTTTTGTTTGAGTATAAATCCTGCCTGATCCTTATGGATAATATTGGGAAGAAGTAGTTGGAGCCTTGAGGCTAAAATAGAGGCCATTATTTTGTAGTCCGCATTTAACAATGCTATGGGCCTATAAGATTCTTTTTTATCAGGCTCCTGATAGTAGTATATGATGCTGCAAAACTATGTGGGGGAGTGTTACCCTTTATATAAATATCATTGTATAGTGAGGACAAGTATGGCGATATTGCAGTGGAAAGCATTTTATAAAATTAATTGGGAAGGCCTTCAGGGCCCGAGGCTTTATTCAAAGAGAGGTCTTGCATTGCTCTAGATATCTCAAGCTCAGATATAGGAAGATTGAGGGATTCAACTAAATCTGAAGATAAGGTGTGAAAAGCAATTTTATCCCAGAAAGTTTCTTGCTCATAATATTTTGAGGTTTTCAGGGAATACAGGTCCTGATAGTATTCTGAAAAAGCCTGTATAAGTTCTTCTGATAATGTTATGGTTTTACCTTCTATCTGTAATGAGTCAATAATTGGTAGGCTTTTATCTTTTTTTACTAACCTTGCAAGAAGTTTTCCTGTTTTACTTCCATGTCTATATAGTTTGGCTTGAAATTTCAGATCTTTCTGAGAGGTCTTGTATAAAAGAAAAGAGTCCCTCTCCTTTAGTGCTTGTGTATATCGCGCCCAATTTCCAGGTGTTTTTTCTAAGAGTTATATGAGTTAGAGAGAGATTTCAGAATTTCCTTTTCCCTGAGTTTAAGTTTCTTTGTCCTGCTTATAGTATAAGCTAGGATCTCCCCCCTCAATACTGCTTTTGCAGTTTCCCAAAAAATGATAGGGCGATTTAATATATTCTTGGTTAAAAGAGGTATATTCTTGAAATTTAATATTGAGCCAGTTTTTAAACTTAAGCTCTGACGCTAGATAGGTTGGAAAGTGAAATCTAGAGTATCTTGGGGCAGGATTACTAGAATAAAACTCTAGAAAAACCGGGGCGTGATCTGAAATACAAATAGAAAGGATTCCAGCAGCCAGTCTTAATTTGCATAGCCTTTCGTCTAAGAGAAATAAGTTGATTCTTGATAGTGACTTATGCGCCTTAGAAAGGCAAGTAAAGTCCCTAGAGTCTGGGTTCTGCGTCCTCCATATATCTCTAACTCTAAGGCTCTGAAACAGTTTAAGAAACATTTTAGTTTCTAAATTATCTCTTTTGGTTCTAAGAGAGGAATTCTTATGTCTTAGTCTATCTAGGGGATATTGAGGCGCCATATTAAAATCCCCTCCAAGTATTAAGAAACCCTCTGCGTAAGTCATTATTTTAGCTTGGAGTGTTTCCCAATAGGGGAAACTGAAAACATTGGGGGCATAAATGTTACAGAGTGTGTATAGTATCTTAGCTATTTTAATTTTTACCATTAGGAACCTCCCCTCTGGATCTGCGTTAGTATGAAGGACTTGGTATTTTAACTTTTTCCCTAATAAGATCGCTACTCCTCCCTTTCTTTGAATGCTTGGAGAGGCGAGTACTTCATTAACCCAGGAACACTTAAGCTTGAGAACTTCTTCTGTTTTTAAATGAGTTTCCTGTAAAAAGGCAATGTCTGTGTTTATTTTTCTTAGATGGGCTATTATTGTTTTGCGTTTGATAGGGGATGTGATACCCCCAATATTCCAAGAAGTTAGCTTAAAACCATTTGTCATATCTATCATCTTAAAAGTAAGAGAAATGTCATAAAAAAAAATAAGAAAAATCCCCCCTCCGAAGGAAAAAAAAGACCCCCCACAATACCCACCCAAATGATAGCCCAATGCTTGTTGAACCATCTGCCATTCATAGTTAGTTATTGATAAATAGATGATAAGAACATCAAATAGAATCATGTCAGACCCCTATTTTTCTAATGAAAGAGTCTCGGTACAAAATTTCTCAGCCTCTTTAGATGAATAAAAAAATATGTTTGATCATCTACCATGATCTTCAATCTGGCTGGGTAGGTTATAGTAGCCCTAATGCTTTGATTTATTAACCTAGTACAAATTGGGGCTAACTCACTTCTTTTTGCAGCTGTGTCTGCGGAAAAATCTTGAAAAATCATAATTTTTGCCTCTCCCAGGTAGATGGGCTGATTTTTGCGATAGTGTAAAAGTGTAACTTTATCCTGGAAATTTAGTGCTTTGGCTATACTAGTCCTAGGTCTGGTTCTTGTACGCTCTTTATCAATTGTATGTGAGCCTAACCGATGTGACCTTTCGAATATGATTTGTGGCTGAGAGTGTGGGATATTTAAAAGTTGAGGTATGGTAATGGTTAATAATTTGTTCAGATAATCATATTGCTTTTCTTCCGGTACCCTAATGACTCTAAAGTTGTTCCTCCTGGAACGATTTTCTAAATCCTCTAGTTTACCCTTGACTTTTAAAAAGAGTGGTGTTCATAGCTTCTAATTTGGTATGATGACTCAGTGTCAGATCTTCTAGATGAGAGGTTCTTTGATCTACTTCTGAGAGTCTGGCAGAAAATTGTCTAAATTCATTTGATAACAGGGTAATGTCCTGTTTAATTTAATTTTTAAGGGAATCAAATTTGGGAGTCAAGGCATCGGATATATTGGATACCAAAGCCGCCTGTGTGTGGCGGATTGGGGATAGCAGTATGTACATCTGTCGAGGTCTCAAAGGTGTTCTTGTTCCTCCTTTCCCTTTGACGGGCTGCCATAACTGAAGGTGAGGTTTTAGCTTGTGTGGATAAAAATTTATCCATGTGGTTGTGAAGTGTGAAGTGTGAAGAGGAAAAAAAAAAAGAAAAAAGTGATCCGTGCACTAGGCTATTCAGTAGGAGTGAGGGAATGGTGAGTAGGGCCCTAAAGAGTTATGCATAATAGTGGTGAAGTTGTTGTTACGTGCTTAAAAAGTGATTTGGTGATAAGAAAGTGAGAAAAGGAAAAAGGGGGAAGGGTGGGTAGTGTGGGAAGAGGGAGAGAAGTGTGGGAAGTAAGTGAAAAAATTAAAAATCTGTTATGGAAGCCGGCCATGGGTCATAAAAGAGAGAGAGAAAAAAAAAAAAAAAGGATTTAGGTTCATGTTAGGCAAGGAGGCCAAGACATTAGTTTCAATACATATACCTTTTGAAAATAAGGCCTGCTTATCAGACTGATCATAGACTGTATATTACTTAGTTAGCCCCGTGCAATCAATTAATTTAATTGAAAAGAAAGACTTTTTAACTATAGTTTTCTGTTTATCAAAAAAAAAAGAACAAAGGAGAAGTTCCTGAAAAGAACTTTTCAAACAAGATATTAACATCAGAAGAAACAAAGCCTCAGTTTTAGCTTATACTTATATATAATATAGGATAGTTTAGACTTTTCGCCCAGACTTATTAGGTATATAGAATAATATTCTGCTGAGGTATTTAATATCACAATACAAGTGGCTAGATCTAGTCTAACCCAGAAAGATTCTGAATATCTTAACTAATATTAGGCTTAACACTTGTTTTATGCTCTGAACAAATGCATCTTAAATGTATATAAGATAGCAATATGAAAAAAAAGCAACCTTAAACAGCAAAATATAAAATAGTAAAGAGCAGTCCCAATAGTAACAATTGAGGAGATACTTGCGGACAGTCAACGTTCAAAGGGACCCGTTAAAATAGTTAGATAGTTAGGCACAGAAGGAACATTTCCTTTTCGCTCATACAATGCTGATAACGGATCAGAGCCTCCAGGGTGCAGAGGCAGGTTCAGACACTTTCCCAGTCGGCGGCGATGTCTTGAATAGTAAGAGAGACTCCGAGAGATAAAGGAAACATAGCCGATTCGAGGTGGCGTTCAGCCAATCCCTCGGTGAATAACCAGGACAGCCTTCGAGATAAACCCCCGCTTACTTTACCAATGAGAGGGGAAAATTATACAGACTTAAACAGCAGTGGTAACCTGTGAAGGGAGGTCTATGGACAGTTAGCATCTGCAACCAGAAGCCAAGCAATCTGTTTTGTAGGCGGCCCAGCACAAGAACAACTCCTCCTATGTAGTGCAGATGTGGAAGCGGCGCCTCCGGCACGGTAAGACGGAGTGAGCCACTTTATGACCAGGAAGAATGGGTTGGGGTACAAGCATAGGCAAGTCGTTTGTGCCGGAGGAAAGAGACACAGACTCTAGCCTTCCCGTGGATGTTTTTAACAGCACTCTCGCAGTGTAGGCTCAGTTGTTCCCAGAACAGCCCCCTCTCGCAACACCGGTGGGAGGGGGAGATGATCCGAGCAGGAGTAACGGCAAGGGTAACAACCTCCAGAAAAAGGGATCCGGTTCAGCCGATAGGTGAGTAGTACAGCTGCCGCCCAGTAACAAACAGAGGAGAATATTAGATGTACAGCGGGAATATGCCTCTACACCCACCGACAGTTCGGGTCCCAGGTATTTCTGAGCAATATAGGTAGAGTTTCTGTTCTGCTTTGCCCCGTAGAGGAAAGAAAACTTATGTTTATAACTTTGTTCAGCAGATTTCTGAGTAGACTCTGATCCGCCAGTGTCAGATGCACCTTTGGTCCAAAAAGCCAATTAGATCCCCCCTCGCACACCACCCATGGTGGGGGGGATAATTGTTGCCGGCTGTTTACCTTTGCCCCAAGGTGCAATTTTGTAGATTTAAAAGTCCAGGACAGGTAAAATGAGGCAAACGAAAACGGAGACAGTCAATCTTTTCAAGCGCTGTGCTATACAGCAAAGTGCGATGGATGTAGACTTTTGGAGCTCCGGTAGTGTTAACAGTTAGACTAAACAAACCGCCCAAGGTCTAGGGTTTTAGGCGTGAAGGTCCTCCGCCAGTGGCTCGTAGGGGAATACAGAGCTGGTGCTCACCTGGCCTTGCACATACACTCCTCCCCCGGAACTCAGGGCATCATTTTAATATTCAGTACCAGTAGGCCTACCAGTACTCTGTAGTTTACTATATCCTTTTGTTACTGTTTACCGTATGTTACAATTACGGTATGTACCATAAAATTGTGTTTTCATTCTTTGATATTAAAATGTTATATTTTTTGCTCTGTAAAATTGTGTTTTCAATTCTTTGATTTATACTTTTTTGCTCCTCGTGTTATACTCGCATCTTGATTTTTCTCCCATTTCCAGATTATAGCTATCCCCTCGCATTATACACAAGTGGCGTTATACTCGAGTATCTACGGTAACATGCACACAGTGGCGTCACTAGGGGGGTGCGGGCCGCACCTGGGTGACACCCTCCAGGGGGTGACACCAAAAAATTTTTTTTTTTGAAATTTTATTGAAATTCAAAGAAATACAATGTTGAGATACATGGATTTTTTTTTTCATTAGAGGGGCTGGCATTTGTGAACATTGGTGGGACTGGGGAAGTTGTAGACACACAATTTTTTTGCCTCTTGAGCCAGTGCTGCAATTTCAACAAATAGTTTTCCTGGCTGCTTTTGCTTGTTTGTACTTTGCTTCTCCCCTGCCCAATTTCTCTATGAATGTTGTGGGCATGGCGTGGGGCTTGCAACGTTGCGCTGCTAGCCTAAACCTGCCTGCCTATCTGTGCTCACTGCTCAGTGACATGTGGAGCAGTGGAGTCACTCACTGCTGTGCTGTCTCTCTAAATGGGAACTGGGAAATCGTGCCTGGCACCTGACCGCATGACTGTTTGACACTGTCTCTAAAGTGAAGGAGCCACGTATGATGCCCACCAGACATATACGGTTACGGTACACTAAATGCACACTGAACAGGTAGGAGGGCGGGCGGGGGTCTGGGGGTGGGCAGAGTGCAGAGGTGATTAGCTATAAGAAGCGGTAGGCACGCGGCTCGGGGCTGTGCACTGACAGACTTGGAACAGAGTCAGAGAGCAGAATTTTCATAGTTTGCGTGCCTAAACCTTTTCTTCAGTGATTTATTTTAGAGTGCTCTGTTTATCTTTCATTTGATGCTCTGCTGAGCCAGGGAGCAGCTCTAGGCATGAGCTTTATAATTAATGCAGTGCAGTTTACATATTTTGTATGTGTGTGTCTGAGTTTTTGTGTGTGTGTCTCAGTGTTTTTGTGTGTGTATTTTTGTGTGTGTGTCTGAGTGTGTTTGTGTGTGCATCTGAGTATGTTCTTAAGTGTGTCTGAGTGTTTGTATGTTTGTGTGCCTGTGTTTTTGTGTGTGTCTGCTTTCTGGGGGGGGGGGGTGACACCATAACTTACCGCACCGGGTGACACCAACCCTAGTGACGCCACTGCATGCACATGAACACTGCACAGTCCTCAGGCCGCAGACACCCGCTACCCAGGGACTGGCATGTTTGCTTTATCCATAGCTCAACACTTAGCATCAAAAATATAATGTAAAAAGATGTTAATTTCCATCAGGCATTTAAGTTCTGATTTAGTAAATATATTATTTGTAATAAAACAATTGTTGCTAGTAGAGAGGCTATAAACTTCTGCAATGT